>NC_059497.1:1802613-2103049 GCF_018139145.2 Gymnogyps californianus | reverse complement strand
AAACTTCCCTCAAAGCAAAGTAAACACAATCTGATGAGAGCAGAGAAGTGGAGAAACCCCAGGTCCAGCCACCGCCAGCGAGCCCCGTGCAGGGTCCCAGGGCTGTGCTGTGGCCAGTGCCATGGAAAGGGGGAACTCTGAAAACTGACTTCAGAATCGGAAATTTTCTCAGCAAATTAAGCAAGGAACTCAAGGATGCGAAATCATCACTGACCTGAAGAGAAGTAACTCCATTAGCTTCACTAAATTGACTTCGGTCAAACAGAGAGCACGAATGAGGTGGTTTAGAGAAGGTCTGGGGGAGAGAAAAACCCACAGGCAAAAACTTCTGCATAAAATCGGGAGCAGAAGAGGGACTCGAGACTAATAAATAACTTCCTGGAGCTCATTTCCATTAATAACGCATTATAGAAGCATTAAAAACAGTATAGAAATACTGACTTCAGTTTTATTACCAGGCTGAACTTTACCAAGTGGAAATGGTTGGCCCTGGCTCTCCGGTTCTCCAGTGGCTGCACCACAGGCGCACGTGGGACCGGCTCTGGAACCGGCAGGGTGAGGGATGCTCGCAGCAGGCAGCAAACGGGGCTGAGTCAATGCATCCTAAGATGGCCTTAAAGAAACAAACTATCTCCAAAAGTATTGCTTTAAAAAAAAAAAAAAAAAAAGATTTTTTAAAAATTTTTTTATTTAAAAATACTTTGGTGTTTCCATTTTTTGGTTTTTATGTCTGGGGACACCAAAGGCAACAGAAATGTCTTAGTAATAATTTTGGCCTTTGGGGATATAAAAAAATATATGATCACTTGGGAAACTAAACTCTAGTTAAGTCTGAATTCTTCCTTTCCTTTTACAGCTACTTGATGTGGTCACCAAAGGAGTCATTGCTGACAGGAAATCAAAAATGAGGTGGCCAGGAAAATAGCTATGGAAGGAAAGACAATGAAGCACTTGCTCAATGTAGTATCTTTTTGTGAATGCCCCCATTACACTTCTGCAGTCATATGGCTACAGTCAGCAAAAGGATTAAAAGGCAGAAAAAAAGGCAGGGTAGTAGTATGTACAAAGAAACCCCCAAATAGCATTTCCAGTATACACATTTATTGGTATGACAAAATTCCAGTAGCTTTTGTTTTTAGCATAGGACAGGGGTTGGACGAGATGATGTTTAAAGGTCCCTTCCAACCCAAACCATTCTGTGATTCTATGACAGGAAAATGTCTCTTGGAAGGAAACATCTGTAGCTAAGAAATGTGCTCCAACATCTATATAAAGATTTCTATTATGTTCAGTAACCCATTACTGAATGACAGAGCTATACAGCTCTATTAAAGACCAAAATATCCCAGTAAAATATGGTCTACAACACGGTATAAAACCTGAGTGTGGACACAGCCCGGCTGTCTCCAACACCTCCCACCAAGCATTTTCTCTTTTTTCCTCTCTCAAACACACACACATGCGCTGGGAAACGCATGACTCAGTACATGACACAGGTTTGCATGCATATCAGTTTAGAAAATATATTCAAAAGATGAAATGAGAAAAGTAGAGTGAGACAAAGGTCCTATTTAAATAACAGATTTCTTTTTCTGTTAAAGTGAGAATTTGGGTTGAATAACACAACTAAAAATAAAAAGTGGAAATTTCAAAGTACCAGCCACTAGGAAGACAGAAGACCATCTGGTGAGGACCAACATCCCATCACACTGAAAAGCATCAAGAAAAGCTGCCGAGCTACCTCTGGCAGGACAGGGCTCGGGACCACTCTTGTACAGTGAAGGCAAAAGTCTTCGAAATGCTTAGAAATCTTATTTCGGTACTAAAAATAAGTGAAATGAAGGAAAGGAATAAAACAAACTGGCTCGTGCCGAGCCCCTTGTATGCACGGGAGTTGCAGGGGAGCTCTGGACCATGAGCTGGTGCGGCCCCGTGGTGGGTCCCCGCCGGCGGCCGGTCCCCCTGCCCCCCCAGCCCCCTCCTGCCCGCCCTGCCCGCACGGGGGGCTCGCCCCTCCGCCCTGCCGGGTTTCCTGCCATTCTCCTCCAGCGCTGCTCCGGGCTCCTGAATGAAAGAAACCCACAGAATCATCCGGGTTTGGCTGCCGGTTTTGTTTCACCTTTCAAAAACAGACTAAAATTAGAGAGTTGGACTAAAAATAGATGATGACCGGGTCTGCCAGACACTGAGCATGGGAAGCTCGCGGGTTTGGTTTCCAGTGGAAGTCGGGCTGCGTTTAAATGACATTCCCTATGTCAAAGATGTAGGGTTTCATTAATATGTGTGCCCACTGTGTGCACTATCTCAGTACGTCAGACCATGCCTTAGAACTCATTTTAGGATAGTGACTCAGCTAAGCATGGCACCACAGGTAAACCTAGCATATCCTCAAATGAAGAACCAAAAACCCCCCAAATCAGCTACTTATTAAGATTATTCTTTAATTGAAAGCGCTGTCTTCAGAGGATTTTAGAAGAGAGACCTAGAGATGCTTCCACCCATCCAACCACTCTGCTTTTTGAGCCTCGGCCGTTCCTCTAGCGCAGGCATCGCCGTGCTCCCTGTCGGGGGACGCGTGGCAGAGGGTGGTGGCAGTGGGACCCTGCCTGCCTCCAGCCCAGCACCGCCAGCGCCGGGGCTTAAACAAGGCTGACCCAGCCTAACCAGGAGCAGGTCGGGCTTTGTTGTCTGATGTTCGTTCGCAATCACGTTTCAGAGATGCTGTGAAGTGGGCAAGCTCTTCGGTTGGGGCGGGAGGGGTGTACATGTGTGCACACCTCCAAGCATATTCCAAATATTCAGAATATCCAGCTGTAACCAGGCTCTTCAGTTATTTCCGTCTGTTTATTCAATGAGCGGAAGATAACACCTCTTCTCATTGATATGACTTTCCATGTAAACCTCTGTTTAAAGCGACTTGAGGACGTTGCAAATGAATACTGTAGAATTATTTCCTCCTTTCAGACTCCTAACAAGTTTTTGTAGTTAAAAATTTAAAGACCAAAATAAGAAACATGCACTTGAATTATCTCGAAGCAGTCTGTATCAGCTGTATAAGGTTAACAACGGCTGAGCCAATTTTGACTAAACATTTACAGGATCAAGTGTCCAAATTTCAAACAGCACGGTGATGAAGGCTTGTTCACATAGACTGGGAATTGGTCCAAGTATTTAAGGGTGATTTAATTTAATTGTGAATGATGCAATAGACATATGGCTAGGAAGTTATATGCCAGGAAACATGTTTTCTATAAGTATTTTAGCAGGCAGATGGCATACAATAGTTTTGGTGTAGTCATTTCCTCACCTCTTAAAAGTTGCTATTTTGGACAGATGAAATAATTAGATTCCCACCATCATCCCAAGACACCAGCAGTCCTGACCCAGAGGATGTGCAACATTAGAGGACTATTTCTGTACAAAATCCCATCAAATAAATCAAACCTTACACTCACCTATCCATTGCCGTTCAAGAGTTTCAAAGCATTTTAATAACTTTCCCACTTAAATCGAAAGCGAGCGAGTATTAATGCTTTACAGCACTCCCACCACACAGGCGAGAACAGAGGTGCGGGGAAGCGCTTGGAGCAATGCCACACCGCAACTAAACCCCAAAAGCCAAAAGTTTTGCGTCTCAATCCTCAGCCTTAGCAACCCAACCGCACCACTTCCCAGACAGACCAACGCTTTCTGGAAATTACAACCGATCTCCTACGTCCACCGCGCTCAGGCCTCCGAAGAACTGCTGCGGGAGATCCAGCTTTCGGGAGCAGCACGAACATCCCTACGTCTGTACGAGGCGGGACAGACAGAGCAGAGTATGAAGCTGCAAATAAAATGGTATTTGAGTGAAGCTTGCGTTATTTCTCCTAGTAAAGCTTCTAAGATGATGTTGGGATGACATCTCCTTTATGTTAACAGGAGGCACGGGACCAAATCCTGACCGGGGCTGAGCAAGGGGAACTCCTGTCCACTGCTAATGCAGGACGCAAGCTCTCTGCTCCGACCAGACAGCTCCTGAGGAACGAACCGATTGTGATTCATCTAAGAAAGCGCGAAGAGCTCAAAAGCTTCCCTAATATTATCATCCTTATTGCAATTTCCTTAAGAACTTGTCATCTATTTGTTTTATTGTGTTTGGGTTTGCATGTTATTATATTTATATTGCAGCTCCTCGGGCAGGAAATGCTTCCGTTATTAGTGTTTCAGAAACTACATCCTGAGACTCCTATCAAGGCCTCCTTTGTGCGAAGGCTGTCTGGAGAGATTACTGCCTCGATTTCTACATCAGAGCTTCTCCGAAGCGTCTGCTTCTCCCAGCCCTGGAAGAGCCACTCACCCCTGAAGAACCATCCCTGCGTGTGCCGCGGGCGTGCTGCCCTCCATTACAGGAGGATGCTGGATGAGAGCTCTCTTGCCCCTTCACCTCGCCTTTACCTGCGACATTAAATGAAGGTTCCCCCTCTCCTCCCTTCTTTGTAATCTCAAAGGAAAACCTCCTGCTTCAGCAAGAAGTACGCAACTTGTCTGGGCTCTTAAATTTACTTCCAAACTGAGTGCACAGAGCCTTTAATAACCGTCATTTATGAAAGAACGCTGCCTTTCTACACCGCTATTTATCTAGGTGTTTGTATTCTTTTTCTAAGTCTTATTTAAATATAGTTCTCAGAATTAATGACCAAATATATATATTTGTTTTTTAACTTGGGCAATGTCTTGCCTCTTCATAATCCTTGCAGCTGCATTTAACGGGTGCCTTGCTATTTATCACCCGCTTGCACAGCTACTGCTTATTCATTTACAGTCAGCAGAGTAATTCCTCAGAGAGGGACAGCTGAAAAAAGCCAAGAATATCAGACTTTTGATCTGTAGATCATATATTTTATTTCAAAAAGCTTTTGGAAATCTTAAAAAAAGGTGCATGGTTGTTGCAACTCTAACATACTGTTAATAAAAGTGGTATATTAAAACAAATTGCTTAGTATGATTATTCCACTAAAATCAATATCTTCGAATAATAAAGCAAATATGAAGCATAGTCATCACTACATTCAAGCAAACCATATGGTGGATAGATTGCTGAACAGTTTTATGCCTTAAACTTTTACTTCAAGATTATTGGTTCAAATCTAATCAAGGCTATGCTCATTTACTACCTTCTGTCTGTTCAGCGCTTTGTAGGATATTACTAGGTCTTTAATCCAGTTTTAAGGGGCAGGCTACAATGTAAATCAAGTCACTTAAGCATTTTTGCATGAAACTGTTCCCCAGATGCATATTTTCCGCAACAATACCGGAGGTTGAACGAGTCAGAAGGAATTGCCTTGAAAAACAAGGCAAGAATCAGCAAAACCAGGAGCCTACAAAAAGCAGTAGCTTTTCTAAGTTGCAAGAACAGGGGCCTAAATGTGAGGAAAAGAAACTCTGGCACAGGACGGGCAAAGAGCCAGAAGGTGCTCGGCCGGAGCTGCTGGTGTGACCTGGAAACAGTTTGCAGCCCATTGAACGCTGCAGGCAGGAAACCACTCCAACCGCCCCAGCACAAGTGCTAAATAAAACCCTTTGTTGTCTTTGAAAGTAATTCCTCCTGGCTTTGTGACGGAAAGAACGAGATCCATGGAGATGATATCTCACCACCAACCGGACAGAGACAGCAATGTCAGAGAGCTCTGCAGCACCAGCGCGTTGCTCCTTCCCTTCACGGGAAAAGGGCCAGCGGCTAGGCAGCCTACCAGCTCGCGTCGGAGAGGACAAGAAAGGCCAGCAACAGCAATGAAACCTAGCTGAAAACTCTTTCAAATAGTGGTTTTGTCAGTGTGAGAGAACTGGCTCTCACTAAAGTCATGACAATGCCTCGGAAAGAGCAAATGAGCTATTACCCCCCTCTATAGGATGCAGCGTCACTTCTGTCTGCACTAGGTACAGTCGAACACACACAAGCGTGATTTTCGATGGCTACTGTTGGTGCGTTGAAGTGATGAGATATCCTCCAGGTCTGTTTTTTTTTGTTTTTCTGGAAATATGCACATTTGTTTGAATACACAAAGAATGACAAGTGGCTGCAGCAATATAAGAAAACGAACAGGAGAGGACAGAGATGAACTAGTCATATTTCTGTGACTATCCATCACTAGTTTCGGACTGTATCAGAGTCTCATTAACCTGGCTGATTTCATCGACTGCTTTTCATTGCTGCACCGTCCAAAGTGCTTAACTGTAATAAACAGCAGCACCACAAAACACCAATAAAAATCATTAAAGCATAAGTCTCGTAATTTAGTACAAAGATTAGCTTCTCCATCCAGATCTGCAGACTGCTGATTGCAATTTATTTCTCCCATTTATGGATGTCATATGAACATGCAAGCTGGATTCATTGCTTGGGCTTTCCATCCATCACCAGGACTGCAGCAAGTCCATCTTGTTGATACACCAAGCGAACAGTACCTGAGATACACGAGATGCTTAATTTAAACTTTAATGCCAAATAAATGCTATTTGCAACACTGTTCATTTTAAATGTGATGAAATTATAGAATCATAGAATTGTTTAGGTTGGAAAAGACCTTTCAGATCATCGAGTCCAACCGTTAACCTAGCACTGCCAAGTCCACCACTAAACCACGTCGGTAAGTGCCACATCTACACGTCTTTTAAATACCTGCAGGGATGGCGACTCAACCACTTCCCTGGGCAGCCTGTTCCAGTGCTTGACAACCCTTTCGGTGAAGAAATTTTTCGTAGCGGCTGTTCTTCTATTTTTAATTTGTTGTATTTGCAAATATACTTTAAATATAGCCACCCAACGGGTTGCCTTGGTTATTCCAAGCTCATGCACAGCGTGCTGCGCACGGTGGTTGCTGGAAGCCTGCCTGGCTCCCGCCGAGCATCCCCTCCGCCCAGGCGTGGGACCGGCCCAGCACCGGCCCCGCCGGCCGCCGAGGGCGGGCGGGGGGCTTTGGGGGTGCTGGGGTCCGGCAGCCGGCTCCGAGGGGCGCCCGGAGCCCGGGGCGCGGCGGGAGGAGGATGCGGAGCGCGGCCGGGCAGCGGCGCGGAGCGGCGGCGCGGAGCAGCGCGGAGCAGCGCGGAGCGGCAGCGCGGAGCAGCAGTGCCCCTCGGCGGCCTCGCTCCCTCCCGCAGCCCCGCTGCCGGCCCCGGGGAGGGGGGGGGGTTGAAAGAAAAAGCATCCCTAAAGCGGAGCAGCCGCGGGTGGTAGTAGCTGCTCTCAGTAGGTGCAAGAGGTCGTTGGTGAAGCAACACTGACCAAGATTGGGGGGGCCGGGGGGAGGGGGAGAGTCTGCGTTGCCTTAATTTCCAGGGAGAACACCCCCTCCAGCTGTAATTTATGTAAAGTAAGTACAGCCCAAAAACTATGGTGGTATGTCTCAGAGAGAAACCAAAACTGTGATTAGGAAATAAAGGAATGGCTTTTACTCTCAGTAAATATCAGGTTAGTGCCAGGTGTTACTGAAGCATCAGATGAGATGTAAAACTCATCAGTGGCAGCGATGAAAGGCATCTTGAAAAGCACCAGGGGAAAAGGACTGGAAAGGGCTCTCATCTCCACCCTGGCAATTGCTGATAATAAAGTGCTGCTGTTTTCTACCTGGGAAATGAGGTCCCAGAGGTACGAGTCCTGCCATTTTTCAAAGGAAGGTTTGTTCAAATACATAGACAGGAGCATCCTCAGTCATTACCAGCTCCTGCTGCTACTGACCCACTGCACTGGAAACTGTAAAGGCCCGCGTTCAAAATATCCTTTTGTTTTGATTTTAAATTCGTGTCCTTGGTCTGAGAGCGATAAATAAAATGAAATAGAAATCTAAGAGCCACTTCTTTGGTTGCCTCCCGAAGAGAAGGATGCAACAGCAAAACTATTTCAACTGCAGTGGTAGATGACCTGAAAAAATGACAGGGCTCTGCTAACAGTTATGAGCACACAGCTAAATTCAGACACCACTTATTTATTGATGTGTTTGTACAATAGGAGTGGCTGGGAAGGCTGCAGACTCCCAGGTACCTTCTGATGGCACATAATAAGCGCAGACAACACAGACCTACAGTGAATAATAGAACAAAAAGCTTCCAGTATCACTGAAAATCAAAGCGCATATGCAATCAGATGCCATCCAGTTAAACCTCCTGGGAAGGGGAGCGAGGGGCATCTTACGAGCCGAGCTCTTGCCATGAAGGAGGCGGGTATTACAGGACACTTGCGTTAAAATATAAACATCCAACAGTATTAGCATTTAAAATTATAGTCCTATTTTACAATACAAATTATAGTGTGTGTCATATAATGCTATTGATAGGGTCCAACTAAAGAAGCAGCATAGAAAAGACATCCAAATTGTGGATGCAATCCCAAACCTATATTCTCAGTACTATGATGATCTGGGGGCGGGGGGGGGGGGGAATGTCTATTTATGAGATGATAATAAAAGATGCATTAGAAATGACCAAGATGAATGAACTTCCCACAGTAACAGAGAGTTAATGACTCCGTTTTTCCCAGAGCTGCAGGAAGGATTTCAGGCCCGAGCAGAGCTTTCCAGGCACAGCACCTTTGTCCTCTCCATGCTCAGGACGGCACCTCCTCAGCCACAGCAGGGTCACGGGCAGCCCACATGCCAGGCACAGCGGGGAAGGTCCCAACACTCCTGGGCCTCTCTGCCCTCTCCCTTCCAAGGGACGCAGCCAGACGAGCCACAGGGCTGTGGTTAAATCCTCCCATTTCTGATTTGGAAATAGAGGCGATTTCACACACAGGAAATCCAAAGCTGACGAGAAAAAAGGCTTATTTCCAGTCCCTCCGCAGGCCCCAGACATCTACCTACCCCTGTTGCTCTCTCCATTTCCCTGTATGACCGGTGTTACAGCAGGTCCACGTGCTCGCTGCACGACCGGCTGCACTGCGACCTGGTGCGCTCGCTGTGAGCCCAGGCACGGGCTGCCTGCCTCCCAGCGCCGGCATCCCCAGGCAGCAGCCCTGAGACACGGCCGTCCTTCCACCGCTCCCCTTTGCCCACTATTAATAAACACTGTGGTTTCTCCAATTACATTTTTCTTTCAGTTATTTTACTTCTTAGCTCCATCAAATGCATTTTCCTCCTGTGGTACCACGCCAGAATTACGGCTGCTGAAGGTCCTGACACGATGCAGAGCAGCCTCTGTCAGCTGTTTTGTGAAGAGCGGATCTCTCCGATATGGGAATATTTCTGGTTAGTGCTTTTAGAAAATCTTTTCTGCAAAGATCTCAAGCAATTATGATGAACAAAGAGCACCTTAATTTTATACAGACAGAACCCGGGGATCCATTAAGAGGGGAATAAGGGGAGGCCCTGGGGGATGCTGCGGAGTGGAGCCGGGGGAGATGCCGCAATGGGGATTGAGGGGAGCAGATCGGTACATGCGTGCATGCGGATGCACAAGAGCAAACAGCAGCCTCATGAGAAGGCCAGCAGTGTGCAGCCTCTGCTGTAACAGGAATTGTGTTTTCCCGTGATATCCCATGCAGGAGAATTGCAATGGGCACGGCTTTTAGTGCTGCTCAACATGACTTCGGCTGAGGCAGTCGGAGGACTGAGGGAATTTGCACTGTAAGTTTGGGATGAGGAATACTACAAATCGACTGTTTTTTCCACCTCCAAGAACTTTTCCTCTGACCCTTTGGGACGCAGCCCCTCTCAGCAGCATTTGTAATCTTAGGGAGAGCATCGGTGATGAGAAGTGACGCCGCATCATTTAGCTAAAGCGCTCCGGTGACACAGGGCACACGATCGATACGTGGAGGCTGAGGCTCCATTACTTATAAGAAGTGCTTCAGAGAGCGCTTTGGAAACGCAAGCCCTCTCCTGGGACCTCTCCTAGATGGTTTCAGATTAATTGTTACAGGTTTGTTGGTTTGTTTTTATGGAAGAAAGAAGATTTGTTTGCTTTTTTTCTCCCTGGAGTTTACCATCATCTTTTCTCGTTAGGATGGTGGCGGGAGGTCAATAGAGTCCCCTGTCTGAGCGAGATTCCTCCATAACTTTGAAGAGAAACTTTCAGAGCTGCAGCATTCGGGGTACCTTCCCCAGCGTGTTGCTCTGTGTTTCAGAGCAAACTATGGAACGCACAACCACCTCCCTGCTACCAGCTTCTTCGTTAAACACAAAAGCTTTGTAATTAGTACTAAGGCATCAGAGACAAACTGTGGCTGTGCTATCCTCCAGGCTCAGGCTTGCTGGCTTAATGGTCTCCCAGCCATGCTTCTGGTGGCATTTTATTATCACAGCACAGGAACAAAGCAGAGCAGAAAACCTCCGCAGCCCGGGCTGCTTTGCCGAGGTTAGTCAGTCCTTCCTACGCAGAGGACAGGTCGAGAGCTGCCTCCCCTCCCTCTGCCCATCCTCCTTGTCAGCATTCTCTCTGGTTTTTGGTTTTCTTAATTATTTTGGAATCTAGAGAATAATCTGTCGTCAAATCCTGCAGAACAAATTGAACGTCAGGTTTTCAAACCATTCTAATAAAGCAGATGGTATCACAAGCCTGTAAATCTCCTCCCAACTTCAATGCATCTAAAGCGCTGACAGATTATCCATTAATGGGCAGATTAATCCTGAACAGCAAAAACAGTGGGAAGGAAAATACATGCTTTTGTCTCCATAACAGGGAAAATGAACACGCTAATATGTACAACTCACAGGAGAGGTGCAGTTACATCCATTACAAGCACACGGAGCGACTGGCAGAGCCCAGAGGCGCTGGAAGACGCGCGCAGCCGCTGAGCACAAGGCGACGGCTTCCTCCAGCTGCCCAGTGCCTCGCTGGGACCAGTAAAAGAAAAATAACTTTATGATGGAAGGGGCAGGGCTGACTGTCCTGACCGTCGAGTCTACTTCCCAAACAGACCAAGTTATTGTCAGCGCTTCTGATGATTGTTTCCCTTCCCTTCCCTTTCCTGCCGGGCTGGGATGGGGGACAGCCTTCCCGCAGACCCTCTCCCTAACAAGAGCTATTCTGCTGACGTCCTTTTGGCCAACTCCTCTTTGTCAGCCTCAACAGTAGCAAGTATTACTTCACTGGCCGTTGTACAGCCAAGTAAAGGATTTTTGGTCTTCTGCGTTGCAAGCGGCGGCCCCCCCAGCGCAGCATCCCCTTCTCAATGCCATCCCCTCCTCTCCCGCTGCTGATTTGCTTGGCAGGTGTGAAATATTAATTGCCTCACATGGGAGCTTGCCTCACTGTCTGTCGCATTTGACTGAAATATCATTCTCTGCTGCAAATATAATTACTGGGGGTCTGGATTTTAAAAATAGCCTCTCGCCTGTCTGTTAATTAGGAGCCATGCTTTGCTACACAACGAGATATTTTGGTTAATTATAAAAGAGAAAAGGACAAATTTGTCACGTCTTTTGTTTTCGTTCCACCGTGTCTCCCGGTGACAGCAGTGCCGAGCCGTGATGGACTGCTCAGCCGACAGCACCAGATGCTCCCTCCCAAAATGGGGAGGGGGTCAGCGCTGGCTGGGCTCTCACCGCTGAGGGGGGGGGGGTCCCGCCTCCCCTCACCGCGGAGAAGTTTAAACAAAGGAAAGAAAACCTCAGTCAAAACCTAGATCTTCGCTCAAATGCTCCCCAATCAAATGTTTAAGGACTCCCTGATTCGAAGCACTGATATGTTCTTACGGAACCTGCCAGAAGTGCTGACCTGAAGCTCCAGCATCCAGCAGACCCTCTCCCGTCCGTCCTCTGCTCGGGCTGGCAACGTGGCAGAGGTGGCACGAGTACACCCTTCCCGCACCGTTCCCAAATTAAGAAGACCTATCTTCTCAGGCTTGCTGAACGCTCACACCGATATTCATACACATTTCCAGTTTGTTTCTTAAAAAGAAGAAGAAAGCCATTTCATAGGTGCCAGTGCAAACAGAGGAGAGTGATGACAAGTTTGGAAATGGCAGATGAAAATGCTAACAAATCTCCCCTTGGCCTCATGTGCTAATTAATAATGTGTTAATAAACCTCCAGAAGAATAAAGATCAATAGAGCTGTTGCATTCCCGGGCCCTGCTTGAAACCTGCCAGGCAGCGGCAGCAGCTGCAGCGCAGGAGAGGGAAGGGCCAAGCGCGGCTTTATCGGTCATGAAATTCCCAGTTACAGAAAGCAGCACCTACCTTTGGCACACGCCAGATACGAGACACCGTCCTGGCTAAGCAAACTCTTTTTAACAGGAGTCATGGAAATAAGCAGATGATCCCGTGGTTTTAAGGACGCGCTGTGCCATCGGGGCACGAGGAGGATGCGGAGGAGCCTGCGGCCGGGGTCCCGCGCAGCCTGCCACAACCCCGGCGGGCTCCTGCCACCCGGGCTGCCCGGCCATCGCCAGCAGGGATGTCTAGATTGCGGTAAACGTTTTGGTATGCTGCTCTCAATCATCATCCTACCGGCCAACTTCGGAGAAAAGTACCAGGTCATCCAGATTAACGGTTCGATTCGATGCCCAAGAACCTCTGCAGCTGAACAGAAATTTTCAGCAACCTGCAGGTGAAGGAGCCTCAGCCAGCTCTTGTCCGTGGACCCAGGCAGCAGCAAATAAGAAACCAAAAGGAGAGAGAAGGGAAGCAAGAGAGGTGGTGACAGTTTATTTCTTTATCTGACGCTTGAATTGCCTGGTATTCAGGCACGTGCATGAGGGAAACAACCTATTCAGCATGGTGCCATGGATTCCCTCTTCCTTTCACAAATGCAGTTTTTAGTTCTGTGTTTATAAAAGATCAGCAGCAATACGTTGCACCAAGATGCATTGATAGAATGTTTCATAATTATTTATGTAATTATCCAGCATTTCAAAGAACCCATGATAACAGCTTAAACTGATGTATTAAACAGACATAATAATTATGCCAACAATATTGAATGCTGTTCTGTCAAATAATCATTTCATATATATGAAGAAAGCTTTCAAAAATAGCACCATAACTCAAGATGTTACCAGATTAATGACACAAAAATTCCATATCCTTTTCCTGAAGACAGGCAGAACTTTGTATATGGAAAATTAAATATGTATGTACAGAGCATATGTGGAAGTATCATACATCAAAACCAGTAAGAAACAATAGAAGAGGGAGAGAAAAAAAATGGCACTTCTTTAGCCTAGAATAATTGTGCAAGGATTACACTGCTTCAGAAATTTCTCCAGGTAACAAAGTAATCGGGAATAGAAAATGTTGTCTCTAAACCAGCAAACAGCCTGGATGGTATCTTCGTGGCCCAAATTCCAATCCAAGTCAAGTCCATGTTGTCCTCCCAGTCTTAGTCTTCCCCCAATAGTAGCTACTGGGAAAAATAATAACAACAACAACAACAATAACAGTAATGATAATTCAGAAAGGTTCTGGTACAGGATAAGAAAATCCCACTAAATGAACTGCGGCAAGTCTGTGCTTGCCTTCTCCTTCTGCTGATACGTCAGTAACACTTAGAAGAGTGTTTATAAACCAAATTTTATAACCTTGTGATGGAGATTAAAAAATAAAGCCCAGTAAAAATCCTTGTGAATTATTGAAACTGTAGCTTCCATTATAATGGAAGCAGTGAGCCTTTATTTTCAGTAAGTGACATGGGAGCAGAAAAACGGCAGGATAATGATGCTGAGGCAGAACAATTATTTCATTGTGATAGAGAAGTGTAAAGTTTATCACTTTGATTACTGCCCTGATTTTTGTGTGCACCCAGTTTAGAGACCAATAAATCCGGAGGGTTTCTGATGCTCCATCTCTGCTGCTGGAACCTGCTCCCTGCTCAGACACAGAAAGCCGACCTGCCGGGGTGAGCGCTTGGTGCTCCATCACGTTGCTGCATCCTCAGCCCTGCACCCTGTGCCCTTTCCTGCCTAAAGCACTGAATTTGTAGCAGCCTCTATTCCTCGTTTCGCAATACAGAGTTTTGAGACAAAAATTTTGAGCTTGGACAAAAGGCAAGCTCGGGATTTACACGGGCCCCACCCTTGGACATGTCCAAGCTGAGGGTGTGATGCTGTTGATAATGATCAAATCCAGCTGCTAGCTGCCTAAGGCAGAGCAGAAAGGGGAATTTGTTTTTTCTTGCTTGTAGGAAAAGGGACAACAAAAAGAACCTGCAGCAGGCACATTCCTTCTGCCCAGACCTCTGACCAGCGCACCTTTCAGGAGGAACCTACCGCAATGGCCATCACCCAAGAAGCAGGAGAGGCTTCCACTGGAGAGAGCTGCAAACCCTGAGCGGGGAGCTGGTTACCACCCCGCCTGCCGCTCCTGCAGCACTGCTGTTTACGCTGGCATTTCTGCTCTCCTTTGGGTATGTTTGCGTGACATTTTGCCCATAAAACATGTCAGTGTGATGCACTGTGTAAGAGTGACATAAGTTTTATCAAGGGGAAATTTAAGGCTTAAGTGCCTTTAAAATGCTGGCATCACTCAGCATGTGTGCTATCTCTTTTTGACTATTACACCCATTATATGTAATTCTTTTTCCTCTTGGAGAAATATTAGCATGTACTTTTCTCCTCGTCAATCATTTTTTGTGACCTTTGCATCATCAGCCGGCTTTAAGAGGGTCACATTTATTCTGATGTCTGTGCCTTCCAGAGCCTCCGCTAACAACACCACGAAGCCAGACTGGAAAGAAGATCCTTGTCCATTTATAGGGCATGTTCCCATCAGGGAATTCAAGCTCTTTCAAACCCAATACAGAGGGTCCCATCACTCACTAGAGATAAAGCAGCCATCGCCAGGGCGGAGATGAGCTGAACGATCCCTGTGCTTATGGATGCGCGGACCGGCCCATGGAGAGCCTCTTGCTGAAACACACTTTTATGCCTCTCATTTAACAAGTCTCACAGCTGCTGCGGCAGCAGTCAGTCCTCGCAGAGGCATGGCTATCGCCCTGCGCTCCGGAGGGTTTCCCACCCCGTCTGGAGCGGGGTCATCTCTCACAGCACTCCAACGGTCGTACCAGGGGCTGCCCCTTGCAGGCTATCTGCCCAGCTCCCAGTATTGCAGGCTGCTGGGGTGCAGAGCATCGGGGAGACTGCAAGGACTGATCCAAGGTCTCTAGAGCATTTTGGGGTAAGGACCACAGTGCAGGGCCTCTACACTGGGCACTGAGGTTGTAAGTTCTCACTTCTTTTTGCACTTGTTTTTCAAACGAGGCAATAACCCTAAAGCTCAGCAGCAGAAAGATACAGAGCTATGTCCCAGCCCCCAGTTTGGCATTACAAACGGGACAAGCTTTTCAGATACTTCTAAAGCCAGTCCATTTACAATCCACTGCCTCTGCATACAGGTGAGGACTTTTGTTGTTGTTTACCATTTGCCTTGCTACATAGCTACAAATCAGCGTACTAGATCAGAACTGTCTTGCAAAGACAGGACATCTCGGATAATTAGTCAGGCTAGACCCCTTGTTCTTGAGTTCACCATCGACATCTTCTTAACTGGAGAAAGAATTGCATTTCATTGTCTGTGTGCACGGGGCCAGAAACACATTCAAGGCATAAACAGTGAAAAGCTGAACCAGACGAGATACAGAAAAGTGCCTTACAAATAAAGGTCCGATTTCACTCCCCACCCGGTGCTAATCCTGTGCAATCCGCTGTTGCCTTATGTCCCTCTGATCCCTCCAAAGCCTGCCCAGCGCTTCACTTCTACCCCATCTCGGAAGTGATCTGCAGCGCCGTAGGAACTGCTCGGGGAGCTGTGCATCCAGAAAAAAAAGCCAAAAAAGCTGGAAAAGCCACTAGATGGCAGACGGACCGCCGGGAGCTGGAGCATCCCCTCCCCGGCAACCTCGCATGGAGCATCCCGCCCCCGGCACCTCGCACCTCTCCTGCTCGGCCTTGCTCCCACTTTTCCTCCATCCTTTTCCTCGCATTACCAGTCTCCCGGTGGCGGTGCGACGGCGGGGCCCCCCTCCTTCCTCCCCGCTCTGGTTCTGCTCCTCCCGTGGCGGGGGGACGTGTCCCTCGGCCAGGGACACCCGTGGGGCCATGGGGAGCCGGGGAGTGGGGGAGCCCTGGGAACCCGGGACCGGCAGCAAGCAAGGTCCGCTGTCATCTATTGCGTGCATAAATTATCCCTGTAATTACACCATATGCACAAATTGTACCTTATTAATCACTATAGAACGCTAATTACTCTGCCTGCTGCCCTGGCCTCGGGGGAGCCCCCCCGCCAAGCACCCCAGAGGTTTCGCTGCTGAATTAGCCGGAGCTGTTACATCCCCTGTGTTTGCTTTGGAGATGCGTTGGGTTTTGAGGCTCTCCCGAACGGCGGTGATTAACCCAGCTGCAGGGTGCTGCTAGCTGCAAAATCCCTGTCATTTCCCTGAATGGGAGGCGGTGGAGAGAGCCATTTGTTTTAATAAGGCTCTTTTGTGCGTGCGTGTGCGCGCCTGTGTGTGCGTTTGGTGGCTGCTGCTGTGGTTTTGGGGTTGTAATTGTGATAACAGATGCTGGAGGAGAGCAGTTTCAGTCCTGGGCCTCTTGTCCTGCTCATTACTGCCTCTGTGAGCTGCCACTTGCACCCCAAAGCTGCTGTTTAATGAGCCTCAGTCAGCAGCAAGAATCAATTAATACTCAAGCACCGTGGCTCAGTCTTGGTAAATGCAAAGCCATTGAGTTAAAGCAAAAATGAGTGGAGAGCAAACCCTCGCGTAATCCTCCACCGCGGGGCAGCCACAACAAACGTGGGCTCTGCAGTTAGGCAAAAAGATGTGTTATCCGTGCTGCGGGCTGGGCTCCATTCTCCCCCCAGTATCCCACACCCCGCTCCCCGTCCCAGCCATCTGCAACATTTCAGATGGTTTATTCGTGAAACAGGCGGTGAGCAGGAAATTAGAAGCCCTACTGTATGTAAATGGGAACCTGTGCAAAAGTGCTCAGGAGCTCTGAGGAAGGAGCAGCTGTGATTTGCCAAGCCAACCAGAAAATTAAAAAGATTGTTTTACAAACACGCAGAGGGCATGTGCGTGTGTGCCCACACGTGCGCAGGGGTGGCCCCAGCTTCGGGCAGAGCCACGGGTCCCCTCCGCTCCTCACAGGGTGGGAGCGGTGCTTGCCTGCGCTGGAGCGAGGGCAGGAAAGGCTTTGCAGTCCCTTGGTTCTCAAATCCCCTCTGCCAAAGACCGCTTTCATCCTGAGAGCAATGAAAGGCAATTGAGGGGGACGTGATCTGTAGCTTCGAGCTGCAGGGTAGGTAATAAGACAGTTGAAAGTCTCCTTCCCTTCTAGGTCAGTGCTTTGCAGACAGGTCAAGGATTCATCTGTACGTTTAACCCCCTTTTGAAGTGAGGAGGACACCCTCGTTTTCAGGGCTCAGCAGAGATGAGAAAACTCAATCCACTTCAGAACGTCGCAGGAACCCCACACCCGAGGTGCGCAGTGGATGCTTTTGCTCAAGACTCATTCTGCAGCTGAACTGAGCTCACGGAAGGTAACTCAGTGGCAGCGAAGTGCCTCGTGTCTGCGTGACCATGGTCAGGAGCTGTGCTGGAGGGCGGCAGCTCCCAAGACACGGGTGAAGGAGATGGCAGCAAAACGCCTGCAAGCAGTGCCTGGGTGCAGGGTTACGTGCCAGGCTGGGCTGGCCCATGGCAGCTGTAAGACACTTTCCCAGAGGCTCTCCAGGGATCTTCTTGCATTCTCCACCCACCAGGCCTGAATAGAATTCTTGCTGCGGGTTATAAGAATTCACTCTTACACTCTAATTTAATGAGGTGTCTTAAATGTGGATTTAATCACAGTATTAATGTAACGGTCACTGCATTCAAACTGGTGAGTGCAAACATCTTTCCTGAGCAGACAGCTCTGCTGCATCCTTATTAATCCAAAAATCATATCCATATTAATCACTCCACAGATTATTACTCAACCCGTATCCATTACCAACCTGCTAATCCTCCAGCCCATGCACTGGGGTATTAACTTCCCCACCAGCCGGCTCCTTGCTGCTCCTCTGCAGATGGAGAAAGAGATTCAGAGGTGCATCCTTGGGAGCTTGCTCGCCACAGAGCTCCCCACTTAACAGCTCTGTATCAAAAGGCAGTCAATTTATTAGTGTGTGTGTAAATGAGGTATTTGTTTGAGACCTGCAATTAGTACCGTGCTGAGACTACTGTGGACGCATTTCCTACAGCCTTGCCATGCCAGTACACACTGAGCCCCCGCAGCGCCCTGCCGATCCGGCTCCTGCTCCGGCAGGAGGAATACCACTCTCGTGTGCCAGACGGGGAATTACAGCATCTCCAGAGGGTGATTTAGCTCAGCTGGGGTGACTTATCTTCTAGAAGCACTGGTCTCTTTTACATGTCTGTAGCAGGAGAGGTGAATCCCGCCCATTAGCATGATAGGAGCTGCTGGCCAGGGCCATTATTTTGCTGCCAGCCTCGCAGCCAGCAGAGTTTATCATCCTTCTGGAAGCATCGGGCCATCCTCCTGCTTCTACCTGTATAGGCAAAAAGGCCAGGCCATGCACAGAGCAATCCTTTGAGTTCTCTCCCAAAGTGGATTTGAGTATTTCTGGTGCTTGATCTATTTGTTTGGTGTATTTGTTCTGTGTGACTAGCCTTGAGCCACTTCCCTCCCGGGCAGGGTGCTGGCACTCTGACCTGTGCTTGTCAAAGGCTAAAACGCTATTTGAGCACATATAAAATATGCATGAGGTCTGTGACCTAGTCTATAAACTCCTGTACAGCCTGAGGCAATGCCTTTGTGGCGAGCTCAGGGAGATTGCAGGTTCTCGCTGCAAAAATCAAATGATTGTCAAAAGAATGCTTAAAAACTTGTGCGAGAGCAACTCTCCCCCTGAGATCATCCCAACACTTCCCTCTGTGAAAGCTGAACACGGCAAAAAAAAGGAACTTTTAAGCATTTATATCTTCTCCTCAAAGCTCAGCCTAATTGAGTGCTAACAAAAGAGAAAATGCTTTCTCCTCTCCGGGCAGCCGGCAGCAGCTGGAGCAGAATGACAATGCCGGCCGTGCAGAGACAGCCAGCTCCGTGCAGCCCTGCCCCGCATCCCGGCGGCTCCCAGGCCACCCGCAGCCACCTTAGCACGAAGGGTGCGTGTGTCCAGAGCCAGCCCCGGCACCCAGCGGGGACTCGGCTAATGAATGTATTAGTCTCCGGTGCTTCTGCAGTGCCTTTCATCCGAGGCTCTCCAAATATAATTAAATCTCCCAACACCTGCATAAGGGAATGGAAGTAGCTCCGTTGTTAGATTTTTCAGAGGGGAAGGAGGCAGGCAGGCAGGTTGCTCACACGGCAAGGCAGCAGCAAAGCTGGGAGTGAACCACAGGGGAGAATAATTGTCTCCACTGCAGGAGTAAATGGAGGACATTTATTGCTTTGAAACAGCAGGAGGCTGTGGTGTCTCCAGCTTTTGAGTCTATGGAGCTGGAGGTCCCGGGAGTGGGCTCTTTGCTTTAGCCAGTAGCTGGCTGTCGGTGGCCCTTCGAAGGTGGCAGGCAGGCGGGGGCAGCTGGAGGGGCTCTGCAGCCCCAGAGCAGCCCCCCTTCCCCTCCCCAAGGGGCTGATGCTGCTGGGCGCCCGGCTCTGAGCACCAGGGGATGGAGGTGGGTCCTGGTCATCGCAAGGAGCACAGCAAATCCCCATAGCTCTTGGTGAGGGCTGAGCAAAGCAAAGCACCCATGGGAAAGGATAATTTTCAAATGATTGCTGATTTTGCTTTAAATGAGCTACAAAGCAGAAAACCCCTGTTTTGTATTTCATACTGCTAGGAGAGCCTCCTGCTCCCTTCCCAGCCGGCTCCGAAAACAGAGACGATGTGAGAGAAGCTCGAAGCACTGAGGAAGGGCACATGCACAGCCCCATGTGCACCCAGCTGTGGAGCTCCAAAATTTGCCTTGAAGTAAGTCTGGACGAACAGGATCTATTTATAAACCCCCAAACATTATTCCTGGTGCTCAGCCATAGACAAGCCTATTTCCAGGAGCAATAAGGGCGAAATGGCAGTCATAAAACCCCAGTAATCAAATGTGAAAAGAACAGCCCAATTCATTAATACCCAGACAAGCTGATAGAGACATTCTTAATTATCAAATATTACCGTGGAGTTAATTTTTACCTGAGTTGTTTAAGCCTGGCCATCCTCCTTCCCTTTTCTTAGACATTTTGCCATAGGGCAGCATTGAACATTTGTAATTAGATTCCTTCACTGGAGTTAATTATGAAGCGACAATAAAGCCGGAGTGGTTTCCATTTTCATAAGTATTATTTTGAACTAAAACCAAATCCTTTGTTTTGGCATCAATATTTGTAATTTTAAGTTTAATGTGAACCCTGGGGTGTACTCTTGATACAAATAGATATAGACACATTCATGTTGTATTATGCTGTACATCTATTTTATATTGTGTTAAAATACTTTCACATTATTTTATATACACTTGCCTGCACAAACATATCTATATACTGGAGCAGATACAAGATTTCTCTTCTGGAAGAAGAGAACCCTAAATTAATTAGGTACTTTTCATCCCATTGATGTCAGACGAGCAGCCCCCACTAGCAACATCAATACTTTGGAGGTTCCAGATTGACCCAGCACCTGGGGAAACGTGCCGCCGTAGCAGGCACGGTGAGGGGTCCCGAGTGTCCCACGAAAACATCCTGGATTAGGGAGGAGGGGTTTTAACATGGTTATTAGTGATGTGCTCCATTTCAAGCAATGAAGTGTCCACTCAAGACTAAGCTAAATTTCCATGCAAATGAGTTAGCCACTTAAATATAACAAGACCACGCATGCTTATTGGAATAAAAGCAAGAAATTTTTGTGGTTATTATTGCCAGTTTAAGATAACTGTCTCATTACATACAATTATATGTCACTCTCTAGCTAAGCATTCACAGACGAGAAAAGATGCTGGAATTTAAACAGGTCAAAATTAATGCCACGATGGTATTTGATAATTGAAAGTGTCACCTCCATTAGCTCGCCCTGATAACCAGGCTTGAAAAGCCAGCACCAGGATGTCCAAAATCCTTTCCACTATTTACAAAGCGACGGTGATTAAGCAACAGGGCAATCCCATACCTTCAGAACGTGAAATAAAAGCTGGCATAGGGGATGCAGAGCGTGAGCACAGACAGAGCTAAACTGGGGGGATGGAGGGTAAACTCAAAGCTGTTTTGCTGCTGCTTCAGACAGAAAAACTGCCCCAGGCGGTCTGCAGAGCTGCGGTACCCCAGCTCAATGCTGTAACAGCAGCCTTGCGGGGGGACGTTTGCTGGCACCCACAACCTTACCCAAGTAAGGTCCAAACCTGCTGTTTTAGTGATGCCTTCCAAGGCGTGTTTGTGGCTCTTCGCTCTTCTGCATTGGGCATGGGAAATGATAGAGGGATCTAAGCCATCTGCATTTTATATAACCTTTATTAAGCACCACTTGACCTTGTCAGTGCTGATAAAGCCCTGTGAAGTGCATGCCACATAAAATGTAATTTTTAGTTGAGTATACTTATTATATTAAATATATTAACAAGGTACAGATGAATACAAATGACCCCATGGTCAATGCTGTCGATTCACATTGGAATTTCTTTCACCTTTGCTGAGCTGAAGGAGTCAATAGCCTCTCAAAGGTCGCACAGGGAGTGCAAATGCTTCCTGCCAGCAGCCATCCTGCTGCCTGCCCCCGGTGCCTCTACTACAATGCGATGTCCACGAGCAAGTCAGCACAGAGACCAGCATCTCCGACGGTCCCCTGTAAAACACCATACCCCTCTCCTCCAGCCCTTAGGAAAGCTCTGGGAACCTCAGTTTAGTTCATATTTTATTCTTGGTATAATTCAGGCTAACCCAAGGCACAAGTGAAAAACAATCATCTCCTCTTTTATTCCCTAACTTCACAAATCATGTGAAAATTCACCCAATATTGGGTTGACACACCCCGGTTCAGCACTGGGACGGTTACAGGACCGCCAGCAACAGAACTAAGAGAGCCCATGGGATCGATATGCCGAGGTTAAAATCTACTGGTTTAAAGTGGGAGATGGCAGGATGTGGCCCACCTGCCTTCCTAAGGTTCGTGTCAAGCTTTGCTCTCAATTTGAGGAAAATAAGATAAAATGACCTGCCTGAGGAGCAGGCTGCCGCACTGACATGATATATTTGCATTAGCTTCAAATAGGAGTAGCTTCCCATCGCCCTATTAGCACTACACTAAAACAAGCGGACTCGGTGTCAAATGTCTGTATAAAAACTACATCTTGGGGCAGCACTGAACTCCCTGCTGTGATCCAGTGTGTGCCATGCCTTCCCCTTCTGGGTTAGATTTATCCTTTTTAGTACCTAATTTAGAAAGAAAAAAAACTAAGATCCTTCAGAAAAAGCGGTAAGACCTCTTGTTCCAGATCCCCATGTTTCTTTTTTAATGCTTCCTTAAGGGTCTCCATTTTTCTGTCACTTATCATCATCCAGAGTAATTTTGGGCTGTTAGAGAAAGTTCATTGCTGTAATTGCAACCATATTGGTCATTAAAGTTGACAGACAGCTGCTGAAGAAGTCACTTGCTGATTCCTACCACTCAGCAGATGCCTCTCAGCGCTTGCTGAAATGTTGTCTTGAATTTATGAAATGGAAGCAAATGCATTTTACCTCAAGGACTGATAATTTCAAGGAGGGAAAACATGAAGAACTCATCCAGGCCTTTTATTTGTAAACAGCATTTGCCTGCTCCTTCCCTAACTAGAGTGGAAGTGCCCAGTATTTCCCGCAGTCCCGAAGGCTGCCTGCGTGCCCTCTCCTGCCTGCAAGCATCGGTGCGCCTCGGGGAGACATCTCAGCCCTTCGACCCCTTTTCCTGAGATGATAAACTAGCACGTCTCACGGGACATTTCTGAGCTTGAGGCCATTTAGCAACGATGCTAAAACTCTGCACTGACGGCTCTTGAAGAGCAGAGAGGCCAGCAAGGACGGCAACAGCCTCACCCGCCCCGCTCTGCGGGAAAGGGAGCCGTGCAGCAGCATCGCTCCGTCCCTCAGAGCCTCCCCGCGTCTACCGCACTTTGCTTTTCATTTACGATGGGAAAAATTTTGCCTCCTGCAAAGGTAGAAGTTGCTTTTCAAAGGCTGGAGGCCAGGGGCAATCCCGGACCCCCGTCCAGCCCAGCTGCACCCCCGGCTTCGCTAGGCAGGGGTTATTTCCAGATTTCCACTTACCCATTTATCGCTGGTGCGATTCAGTAAGGATTTCTCACCAATATACTCAGCTTATACAATAAATGCCACACACCACATGTTAGAAAATAAGGACCCACTCAGGAGGGCTTTTTTAACCAGTAAACTTTATTTATATATAACAACAGTACAAAGTGAGTCCTTGGCTTGCAAAATAGGAGTGTTTCATATTTACAATAGGTACACAATAATATATTAGAATAATAACAAAACCCCCTTTTTCCTTGGAACATTTTTAAATACTTAAACTTTCTTACATTTTTTCCACAACACTTGTAAAAACAACAGAAAACAGACAATCATCTTAAAAAAAAATATAATACAGAACTCCAGTGTGTCAAGTATAACGGGGAGGGGAGGAGCCAGAGAACGATACGGTGGAATGGGTACGGATACAAATCAATTCATTATTCCTGCCAACACACAAATCCCCTAAAACCAGCATGTGTTTATTTTAAGGAGGGGGGCAGAAGAAATCAGAATCTGTTCCACGGCTGATGCCCCTACATTCTGTGACATTTTTGGGGACTCCAGAAGTTTTAGTACCTGTACATTCCCTTCCCCTTGCTGCTTCCCACCGCTTCTCGTAACGGCCCCCAAGGTGCCATTAGCACAGAAACACTCATCAATAAGAGAAGGACATTTTACTGCAGTATCTTCTGAAGCTATGAAATAACATGGCAAAATCAGCTCATCAGCTCATTTACTTTCCGGCGGCTCCTCTTGCATGCGCACCCTTCTGCGGCCCAGTCCATGAGATGGAAACATCTGATGGAGACGCTGTTGCATAAACTTCCAAGCTTATTCGAAATAGAGGTATTAAAAATCTCAAAGGAAAGGCCATACAGGAGATCTCGTATTTGATGTGGCAGCCTCAGGAGGCCCAGAGAGTTTGGGATATTGTCCGTGCAATTGGATGGACCCTGCAGGTCTTTTGAGCATGTTCTTAGGCGCTGCAGGAACGTCTATATTTTCAGTATTATATTCCACTTTTACAAAGAAAGGAGAGGAATGGGTAACACGGGGGCAAACAGGGATCTGAAAGAACAAGCACACAGACACCGCCGTGCTCACAGCACGGCCAAAACACCTTCGGCTGCGTTTGAGCTGCTCCCGGTGCAACTGCAGCAGCAACGTCGGCGCAGACGCCCAGGCGAGACGAGGAGCTGCTTTTCCAGCGAGGGAGCAGTCGGTCTCTGCTGTCCCGTGCTGCCCCGCTGCCTTCGCCTCCCCACCTCCCACCCCCCGGCACGGCCCCCAGCACGCAGTGAGGCACCCCGGGCCGCAGGGCACGTACCCGACACCCAGAGCTTTCTGCTAGGAGCCAGGCAGGCAATAGGTACTGCCCGCAGCTGGGACGCCGGCCTCTGTGCCGTGCCTTGCCCAGAACTGGACCACCGCCCGAAGCTGGGGGTTTTCATGGTGAACAGAGGCTTTGCACAAAGCCTTCCAGGCGGCAAAAATCCGTTCGAAGACTCCCATCCTCTTCCCCTTCAAAACTAATCTGACCGACCTATATTGGAATTGCACATTCAGGGTTGCTCAGCTCAGCGGATCCTGAACGGCGCCTTCTTCGCAGTGCACACTGGCATCTTTTATTCCGATTATTTCCCCACCGAATGTCTAACTAAAAAAAAAAAAAAAGCATCCTGTCCACGCGGGTGTTGGGTGGCCTCATAGCTGTCACCAGTGCTTTGCCTTCAGCCTCCGACCCACCGGTCTCAGTGGCCTCAGGCGAAGGCTGGGAGGAGGCTGGGGCGATGCGGGCGTTTTCACCGAAGACACATTCACTAAACGGACGGGACTGCTCACCTAGCTCTACCTAGTACGCAACTATATACAACGTCGCAGCTCCCTGCGTTATTGGCTTGCGGTTTATGGTACAAATGCAATTCTGAAACAGGATGGCTGAAGCTTTGTGGCATTTTAATGCATCTTTGATGTCAGTTATATATCCTTCTCTGAACATTTTTTCTTCTCTCCAGGGTACAGTCACTTGTGAGCTTTCCCTGATGTCCCAGCTTATTCAAGTCAGTCTATTTTAGTTTCATTTAGTTTGGCGAGCCGAGTCCCCATGACGGGTGAGCTCTGACAGCACTGCAAACTGGATGGAGAAGAGCCAACGACAGGCGAGAACGTGGCTGGGCTGCTGCCGGGGAACACGCTCGAGGCACAGGCTTGGACAGGAGCATCACAGGGACCATGCTGGGAGCTGCTCTGCCCTTTGCCAACCTGCTGCCCCGGGCACAGGGCGAGGGCAGCGGGCAGGTCGGCGCTCCTCATCCCTGCTGGCTGCTTGGGACTTCTGGAAATAAGACCTTGTTTGTAGGTCGTGCCCACTGGAGGAGGGAAGCGCTCCGACCCTTTCCATGCAGACTTAAACGACTCACACCGAGGCGCCCAGAGTGAGCAGCGTGCAGGAACGCAACCCCAGAGCTTTAAGCCCTCTCGCTTTTGTCCTCCACATGCCCACCCAAATTGTTTCCTACACTATGACATTTTTGGTGAAGTCCAGTTGAAGGTAGGAGAGAGAACTTATGTGGGGACGGGCTGTTAGGATTTTAAGACAGTGTGTTGAAGGCACTGCTGTGATGAAGGTCTCTGTTGCCACCACGTCGAGCGGCTGCACTCGCCATCCCCACTGTGTCACAGCACCGAGACCCTGCGGGAAGGCACCGCCGTCCGGCACGGCCACGTCCAGCCTCCTTCAGGGATAAACCTCCCCGCCACACGTGCTGCCTGGGATGCTGCCCGGGATGCTGCCCACCAGCAGCGAGGCCGTGGCAGTGGTTTTGTTTCTCAGCGCTGGTTCCCATGGTGGGTCTTCACGCAGCTGCGGACTGGTCCGTGCTGGATCCCACAGGGGCACCAGCACTTCGGCCGTGCTGATCTCTCCTGCCTCCCTTTACACATAAATTCATCCTTTATGGCAAAGTGTGGACCGCTTGACGTCCACATCCTCTGTACTTTGGTGGGCTGCAGCGTTGTGGTGCTCCACAGCGGGGCTCACGCGGAGACAAGCTTGCCTATAAGTTAGACTCTTGTATATGGGTTTTTAATAAAGGCTTTCAAGGTGGAGAAGCATTTGATTAGCACCTTGCTCCCCCTTGGAGTGGGTGCTTTGATAGCTCATGAGCAGAAGATTAAATGGAATTATTTAAGCAGTGACACCAGGCAGAGAGATTCCGGAAAATGACGTCTCCCACTTTGATGTCGAAATACCTGAAACGAAGTGAACTGGAGAATCAAAACACCAACTGGCCTTGCAGGAGGAAGGGGGCAATGAGAGGGATGTGAATCGTTTCATCTAAGGCAAAGTCACTGCCCCCTCCTGACCAAACCTCGAGTCCAGTTTGCTGCAAGTGCGAAGAAAATGCCATTTTGAGATCTGAGGCTTCCTCTTCCCAAAGGAGTAACTGAAAAGTCGGATGCAAACAGGGCAATAGATTACAAGCGCTTTGCCCCAAGGGGATACGTTGCTTCATTCCATATAATTGCCTGTAAAGATCCATAATTCATGTCGACCACCACGAGCAGACACTTGGCAGATTATTTATAGGCCACCCCTTCCAGTCAGCACCATGCTGTTCCCTACGCCATCCTCCTAATGCCTTTTCAGATGATGGAAGAAGAGATGTTTCTGCTGCTTCCCTCGGAAGTCAGTCAAAAGTGTAACAGCTTACTGGTTTTGCAAAGTGCTCCTGCTACTTTCCCTTTCCTCCTCTGCTCAAATTCCTCCCACAGCACAGAAAATAAACTCAGTTGTCCCCTTCTCTCCTTAGTGCTCTGGTGTATTCATGGAATACAGACCCTGTGTTTAGCCAGCTTGGACACGTTGGATTCTTTTAATCCTTGCTCACAAACCAATCCCTCTGGGCTCTGCAATTATTTTTCTTTTTCCCCTTCATCTTTACCTTCCAGGATAATCCCAGTGTATGGGCCCTTTCCCAGGCTCCTGCCAGGGGAGGGGGAGAGGCTGCTAAGGGGCAAACCAGCCGAGCAGGGCTGGCAGCCCATCGCGTTGCACATGGAGCATCTCGAGCAGGGAGACCTCCTACGTGCCGCCTCTCCTGCTGCCTGCCCGTGGGGGAACAGGCAGCCAAAACACATGCGGAAAAGAAACTGGTCACCGGCATCGCTGGCATTGCTGCTGGGTCACTGCAGCACCCACCCTCAGCACTGCCCGAACAAACCCCTTGCCAGAGGTCCCAGGGGATGGTTGGGGACCTCTGCCTTTGCGGAGAAAACACTGGGGAAGGGGGAATGACAAAATGTTTGCTTATGGGGTGCTCCCGGCCAGAAGGTAGAGAGCAGGAGGAGGAAAGTAGGCTTAAAAGTGGCTATGCGAAAGCCTCTCAAATAGATGTGAAGAAAAGAGGACCACGAGGGCCTGACTTGGGCTGTAAGGCTAGCACACATTCACCAGCACCCAGGTGATGAAAAGCCAGCTCTTTGCTTTGGGCAGTACTCATATTTTGTGAATCCTGCAGAGATAACTATTCAGACTAATATTTAGCAGTGTTTGGAAACTGTTTGGAAACCATTTGGAGTGCTTTCTTTGGGTTTCAGAGTACCATCAGAATTTGGTGAATGATCTGAATATGAATACCCCAAACAACGACCACAACTAGAACATAGATCTGGAAATGACTCACATAAGCTGCATCCCGGATCACTGTGAATAGCAGTAACAGAAACCAGCACAGAATGAGACCTGGAGGATTTCAAAACGTGACACTCTGCAATCCCCTGTAACACCAGCAGCAGCAAAGAGCAGGGCAGGCTGGCGGCTGCTGCAATGATGGCTCGTTCACCACGTCCGCAGCGCTGGGCTCGGGGATGCCAGACTTCAATAGGACAACCCGGACATTTGCACATTTTCTGTCTTTGAAATTAGATTCATTGTGCTGGAGAAGGATCCCTGGGAAGGGAACTCTCCCAATAACGGGCAGTACAAATCCTGCTCTGCTTCTCAGCCTCTCTCTTTCTGCCAGCTCTCTCCGTGTCTCAGTAAATCCAAGCCCTCCAGTTACAAAGCTCAGGCTGTTGCAAATGTCAAGAACTTATTGCACAAGGTCGATCGTTATCATTAGCATTTTCTTCCAGAGTATTAATAGGGCCCAGAGAAACTCACAAAAGTGGATTACCAAAAGAAAGTGGACTTGGCATGGCTTTTACTGAACGGTAATTAAAACAACAAGCTTCCTGAGTATTTCTCTACATGCTTCTCCCCTCCCCTGTTGCCGGCTCCCCTTAGGACTGCGTCTCGAGACCAAAAGCCAGCAGTGCTGCCGGTGCCGGGAGCCCACGGTGACCCTCCCGGGCTCCTCTGGGCAGGAACAGTAGAGGAGGGGGACAGATATGAAAATGGATTTTCCTTCGACACACACCGGCTGCAAACTAAGGTCCCAGTCCGGCACTGCCCGGGCAGGGCTGAGCAGACGCTGGGAGCTATTTTGCTGCCACTGCCAAGCTCACGCAGTCAATACTTGTATTTCCATTAGACCTAATCACCCTGTCCTCCCCACTGCAGCCTGCACAAATATCAATATTTATTACAGAGAGAAATATTTACAGCGTTCCTTCCCCTCCTGGCACTCTACAAAGGGACACACATAAGCTTTGGTGTCTTTGAAAGAAATAACACTCACAAACATTTGCCTGTCACTGGCCACAAGAACACGCGCCGTCAGGGCCAGCAAGGAACCGCATATCACAACGAGACGCCGAGACAGAGACAAGACAGCAGCGCTAGCTGGCCTGTGGAGTGCTGGTTAAGGTTTTCCCTTGCCTAGAGCAAAGATTTCTTTCCCTTCCCCAGTGGAAATGCAAGTCCTGCGCCTGGCCCCGGGCGACACTGCGAATGCTGGCAGAGAAACTCAAAGGGAGCCTGTGCTGATCAGCTCTGCAAGCCAAACAGAAAAGCAATAAATATCTCATCTCGCTATGTCGAGTCTTTTCAAGTATCGCTCACTGTAAACATTGGGGGTTTGTGGGGTTTTACTGCAAGAAATCAGAGGTGGCTGCCAGAAACCACCACCAAAACGCAACCGAGGAGGCTTCATCCCAGCGCTGCCCGACGGGGAGAGGGCAGCCGGCCGCTTCTGCTCACCCGGTGCCTGCAGACACCAGCAACGCCCCGACTGCGGCCGGGCACGACCGCGGCCACGCCGCCGCGCAGGGTGCTGCCGGATCGCTGCCGCGGCGCCGGCGTCCAGCGAGGCGGAATGGGGGTGGGAAGGGGAAAGCGTTTAAAATCAGATCTTTCCTCGTTCAACAGTAAATGGGATTTAAAAAAAATATATATATATTGACACTATATAAATACATAGATAAAGCTGGATTTCAAGACAGGTTGGATGATCTGATGGTTTTGCAATTCAGGTAAAGTTCCTTCTAGTGCCTATAAGTTACTCAGCCACTGAACTATTTTCTGGCTAAACTGCTATTTTACTTGTGTAAAAAGGTGTGGTGCAAACTTGTGCTCATATTTTTTATAAGATCCCAAAAAGAAGTAAGTTTCGGTTTTCCAGACTTTCCAATTGGCGTAAGAGTCCGTTCGCAGAATGACTGAGCCGCGTCCTCGGGAGTCTCTCGAGGGCAGGATTCAGAGCTGAACCTTGTTGCCAGGATTATCTCTGTGGCCTCTGTGGTTTTTGCTCTATTTCTTTTTTTTTTTTCCTTTTTCTTTCTTTCTTTTTTTTAAAAAAACCCTTTAAATAAAGTTTTATTTTCTAATATACATCAAACAATTTTCATGCAAAGCAGCGGTCATGGAGACATCCAGACTTTCCAGGTTCCTTCTTTCCATGTATGCTCGAAAAAAAGATCCATCTTGATTTGACTTTGATTGAGATGCTTTGTCTTTTTCTCTTCCTGCCTTTTCAAACCGGATCCTATATGATTTTGAACACAGTCACTCCTTGGGCCAGTCCCTGCTCCCTCCAGAAGAGCCTTGGTATTTATATGTGTCCAGCACCTTCCTTGCTTGTTCTCCCTCTTGATTCCCGAGAGTCTGTGCAATCCTCTGCCCTTTGCCGTCTGTGAGCACCGCAACCTTTCTTCAGCTCTCAATAGACATGGCACCAATAAGTTGCTCTACTTTGTATGCCAGACGCTGCCTACGTGCCTGTTCATCCTGCTCCAAAGCCCCAATGAGCTGGCACAGAAAAAATAAAAAGGGAGAAAAAAAGAGAAAGAAGTCAGTGTGCGAGAGGGGGTGGTAGAGGTGGGTGGGCAGCAAGATGTGAGCAACTTGAAATGTGGATGTGTGAAACTTAAATAACAAATGGCGAAGCAACGCGACGAGCGCTTCGCCATGCCGCAGCCGTGCTCATTGATTTGTTGGACCGCTCGGTGCACATCACCCACACAACACAATCGTTCCCACTCTTGTACCTTGGACTCCACACTTCTTGTCTCATTTAGCATGAAAGTTATGAGATTTTTAAACCCTAATCGGAAAATAGCTGTGGCATTGTATCACAAATGCATACATGCAATTAAATGACAAAACCCTTCCTTTTAATGGACATAATTGCAAAATAGGTTCTTCTTACACTGAAATGAAGGGGTGGAACAGATGGCAAGAACTTGGTTTCAAGTGATGCATTCATTAAAGGAGCTCACGCTGCCAGGGATTCTTTGCAAACAGGAGTCTGTGTCACTGCAACATGGGATTTGTACCACGCTGTTCCCAAAAGACAGGGATGTTTCTGGGGAGCTTCACTGGGTCATGATGATTTTCCACTACATTTAGGAGTGGGCTGCACTGGGCTTATGCCGAGGCTGAGGAATCCAGTTGCTCCCACAATATTTTAGCTCTCAGTCCTCCTGGGAAGTACGCTACAGGCACGGCCAGGACCCGAACCTCTTTGTGCATGAACAGAACAGAGCGGGACAGCGGTGGTGTGAGCTACAGTCGTGCTGCATCAAGGACAAGGGAGGAGAAAGGAGCTCTGCGGGGTGGCAGCAAGGGGGATCGCTGCACGAGCCACTGCCGCACAGAAGCACGGCTCCTCTCCCACGCCGCACGTGCCGCCGGGCGGCATCGCCTCCGCGCCCGCCCCGGGGGACACTCACCTCTTCGCTGTACTTGCTGACGTAGGAGTAGATCTCGTTGAGCGCGCTCAGCATGTTGAACTCGACGGAGTGCAGGCGCGACTGCTCGGCGAGGTAGGCGTTCATGTCCTGGTCGCTGATAGCGGGGAGCTTGGCAATGTCTGCGTAATACCTGCGGGAAGGAAAGGCCAAGGGAGGCCATGAGAAACACAAAGGCTCAAAATGCCCCGCTTCTCCTTGGGCTTTAAACTAAGCTCTGCAGGGAAAGGACATCATTTCGCTTTAGGCTTACATCTAGCAAAACAGGATCCTGGTCTGTAACAAGCTGAAAATAAGAGCAGTGATGTTCTGCAGGGCTGAGCTGTGCCACCAGCTCGCGGCAAGAGCCACCCTGCTGCATCATCGGCCACTGAGGGCAAAGCTGCTCGGCGCAGGAGGTCGGACAGGACTGGAGCACCCAAGGCCAGCCCGGCACCCATGCTGCTGCCACCCACGCGCTGCTGCTCACCTCTCCACCCAGCTCTTGTAGCTGGGGATGTCCTTGGCGTACAGCAGCTTGTTGGAGGGGGAATCCTTGCCCAGGCGGTGCTCCGAGGTGGAGCAGGAATCCATGAATGTCTGAGCCACAACAGAGAGGCAGGCATCCGTGATGCTGCCTTTGTGGATATCAAACACGAACTGGGGGTTTTTGATTACGTTCACCCAGAATCGGAGAGGGAGGCTGTAGGGAAATCAAGAAACAAAACTAAATGTTAAGACAAAGGCTAGGAAAGGACACTTGCTGCGGTTTGTGTTCCCAAGCAGAATACAAATGGTGGGAAGCAGCAATAATCTGAATAGGAGCTGGGCCAGGTCCATCAAACACCAGTCAGCCCAGTCCTGCCCGGATTGCTTGTGACGGGTCCCGCTACGCCTGGGCTCGACACTGCTGCCCTGCGCGCCCCGGGAGCTGCTCTGGGGTCTGATCCTGCACAGAAAGGTGAAGGAGGCGAGAGCCAGGCGGGCAGCAGGCGCCGAGGGCAGGCTGGCTGTGTCAGGCAGGGCTGAGCAGTGTTCGGTAGTACCGAGTGAGCAGCTCTGCCAGGAGCCCATTAAACTGAGTTCGTTAGAGTGGGAGTCTGCGGCGCAGGGCTGAGCCCGGGGCAGCGGCGCTGCCGCCCCCATGCTAATCAGCCGCTGCCCGGCCACTCCGCAGTCCATCATCTGTGAGCGGTGGAGCAGGCATCAGAGGCTTTGTCCCCAAATCCCGAGGCATTTGCAATCAAAGGGGAATTATTATTCCTTTTTTCTTTGGCTGTATAGCAGGATCAAAAAAACAGCTGCTGCTTTCTATTACCTTTCAAGTCTCAGCTCTCTCTATCTACCCAGCTAGCTGCACTGAAGGCTTCAGCCTTAACTCTTGCTGCACTGCAGGCAAGCAGCTCAGCTGCATCCCCGGCAGCGCCAGCTCCCCTGACCCCCCATTACCCCAGCTCTCTCTTCCAAGCCCTCGTTTGCTTTGACCTGCTCCAGTGGCATAAGCCTACTCCCATCTCCCCACCAAAATTCCCTTTCTGGGAATGCTGCAGCCGACCAAAATGCTCAGAAGAGCTGTTAGTTCAGAGGCCAAATTTTCACCGTTCTCCCGAGCCCCCCGTGCCCCGGGGCAGAAGGAAGGATCAGGGCTCATGTGGTCTGATGGCTCTGGCAGAGCAAACTCTGCTGGTCGGCGCTTTCTTTTTTATTGCTTTAAGAAGTCTCATCTTTTTTTGTGATTCTAGAGTTTTTATCTTAATAACTCCTTCTTCTAAGGCTTTCAATAAATTGTTTTTAGCTTCCCACAGCCTTAGTGGGGAACCCAGCTTTTGGAGCCGTGATGATTAGAGGCCTTTTAAACCACGAGGGACTCGGGGGAAAATACGAAGTCTTCAGGGAGCAACCATTTGTTGTGCTTTTTTTACTTCCTCGCAGAGGTAAATTTCCAACCCACGGAGCTTTTAATCCTAAAATAACAGCAGAGGCAGAGACGTGAGAGTTCCCATTGTTCGGAGAAGGCTGAACCCAGCTGCAGTCCATGTTGGCTGTGTGCGGGGCTGGCTCCTTCCCCCCTCGCCACCTCCTCCCACTGCCCAGTGGCTCCAGCTGCTGCCCGAAGCGATGGGGAAGGTGCAGCCGCTCGCCGAGCTCTCCCCTCCCGTGCCACAGCAGGGTTGCACAGGCAGGGCTGCACAGGCAGGGTGGTGCAAGCATGGAGCCCTGCTTCCCGCTAGCAGAGCGGCTCTGCGAACTGAGCGATTTCCAAAGTCCAGGTGTGTGGATCTACGGCCTGAGGCCAGTGCCCAGCTCCCACCCGGGGAAGAGGACTCAGAGATAGCCGGGCTCGTGGTTTAACACTGCTCCGGGGTTTTAGCTCGTGTGTGCACGGGGGGCAGCATGAACCAGGATCAAACCCCACTGCCACATCTGCTCGGGGCATGGGGGCAGCAGCGGTGCTGGTTCAAAAGCATTAGCACAGCTTCGTGGTACATCTCATGCTTTAGAGCTATGGGACTTGGTTGTTCCCAGCCTTCCGAAAGCTCTTCCCCATCTCTGTTTTTCCCCAGGACACAGGTAATTGCTCAATACTCAGGTCTGCCTCCCCTTCCAGCCCCCTCCTCCATTCTTACCAATTGCTCTTCCACGTGTGCCTCACATCTGTGTCATGGATGCCATGCTTATCTGCCTGCTCATCCAAGAAATCGAACATATACTTGATGGCGAGCGGGAGCGCGCTGCCGCGGTGCACGGTGCTGAACAGCGTCTCAAACAAGTCGTCCACGAATTTCTGCAGCGTACCCTAATGGGAGCAGCAACCGAGAAGGTGACAGGAGGGACGGGCGCACACTTGGCTAAGGGTGGCGGAGGGGACGTCAGATGGTGTTGCCAGCTCTGCACAGCCCCGCAAAGTGCCACCATGGACCCCACAGGAACAAGTAAGGTCGGGGTCCTTATGAATGCTGACTGTGCTGCCGGAGAACCCTGGGGGGAATGCTTCAGCCTGCAGCTACTCACGGCTGTACTTACTCTTTATTTCTAACCTGAAACAATTTCTTTTGCTTTCAAAAGCAAATCTGCATTATCTACAGTGACGAACACATGGTGAAAGGCAGGAAAACTCTCTCTGGCTGAGGAAACAGGTTAAATATTTACAGGTACTGCTGCGTCTCTCCAACTCTTTGTGTTTCAGTACCGTGCAGAAGAATGAAGTATTGCAGCAGTCACCTGGCAGTGTGAGGAAACCTGGGCTGTGTCTCTGTGGCTGCTCCAGGAGCCACCCAGCCCCTGGGGCCCAGGAAAGCCTGGCAGGGACAGTCCCCCCCCGCCCTGGGAGCTGAGCATCATTAGGGACTGTGCAGGACCCCCAGCAAGCGTGTCTAGAGGGACCTCTCTATGCATTTCCTAAGCAAATTTAGCACATGGCAGTTACCTTTGTAGCTAATAGCCTGGTCAGGTAGATCTCAGACACCATCTTACTGCCCCGGTCTCCTTCCTTCTGGTCTCCGTGGTCATGGTTTTTGACCAAGTGCCAGACCTTGACCCCGCTCTCCAGGTCGGGGGTGATCATGGGGGCCCGGGAGCGCAGGCTGTCGGGGCTGCCAGTGTAGCGGAAGGTGGAGTCTGAACAATGGGAAGAGAAGTCGGTCATGCTCAAAGCAAACCCCTTTTTCATTTCCCTGACTCTTCTCAGTGATGCCACCATGCTCGCTAATGCCAAAATCATCTGTGCTGGCTTTTTTATGGGGTAAGGAAATGTAATACCACCCAGGCACCACCAAAACTTGGCGTTTGCCAAAGATACGTGTTGGTCTTCAGTGAATAGAGTCCCTCAGACGTGAGCCTTTCTGTTTTCACACTCAGACATGGGGCTTTTCTGCTCCATTTACATCCCTTACTTATGTGAACTCAATAATACAGGTCCATACAAGATTCCTCCATGAGTTACAGCTCACGCACACTAACCCTGGGCACCAACTCCCGCAGCACCGGAGTCCTGAAATCACTATTTTGTAGATAATAACGAGCTGCCCGGCACAACCAGCACAAAGGGCAGAAGAAACTGCTGTTCTTGTTCTTGAGGCTTTCATTAGAGCAACAAGGGCTCAAGCTGAGCACTGACTGCAGAGCCCGAGGCCAGTTCTGCATCCCAGCCGTGCCGCCCGCGGGGCTGAGCGGGTCCGGCCTCCCTGCTGTCCCTGCCTCTGCCCTCCTTCCCGGCAGGGAAAGGGGACCTCAAAGGGGAGCAGACAAAGGTTTTTCCCTTAATTGCTCGGAAACCACAGAGGGATGTGAGATATATTTAACTTCCCAAAGAATGTGCCTCCCTGGATCCCATCCACGGTGTCTCCAAGCCGAGATATGGGGCTGAATAGCACAACCGCGCCTTGTTGGGTTTTTCTTCCTCTCACTAAATTTCTTTTTTCTCTGGGAACCTCGTGCATTTTCTCAAGTTTAGCCTTCAATTCACTGCTCACCCTCCTCATCGAGAGTAAGGGGATCAATCATAAATCAGCCAAGGGAAATACGCAAGTCATTACCAAACTAGCTAGATTTTCATCCCTGATTAAGGCTTAGATAAATGAGTACTCCAACTGATATAATTAAGGAGATAGACAGGGGGACAGCTAGGGAAGCATCTAGTAATTCTATTTTTAAACATAGCTCTGTACTGATATATAATGGGGGAAGTAAATAAGTATCTCATTTAAATTCTGTCTGCACAATTAGAAGTATTAATCTTAACATGAGCAATGATAGTTCATATTGGTAGTCTGCAAAAGCTTTTCCATCTGACATAGATCAATGAGCACTGAGGACTCAGACTGTGTGACCCAGCCTCGGTTTTTCCATCACCTGAAGTGTGGGAAGTGCTGGGCACTCGGGTGGACTACACCTTGCAGGGAGAAATGACTTTTCTCCTGGCTTTTGCCTAAAGACTCTCCTGTGGACGGCTCCTCAGAACCCTTGCTCGAGAAAAAAACCCGTTATTTTGGGAGCTATAAACAAGAGAAGGAGACGGGTTTGTCAGGAGACCTCTCATTTGTAAAACACTCTGTAAAATGAAAGATAACGAAAGATCAGTGCACTAGAGATTTTGCCACTGCTGCCTTTTATGGAAGTATATTATTACCATTATTGTGGATTTAGTGCTATAAACGCGCACCTGGCACCTTGCAGACTCAGTTACTGCGGCTGCAGCGTCTTCAGGGACCCCCTGTAAAGTGCCGAGCCCTGCTGTTATGCAAATAACGAATTCCCAGGCGTGCACACCCGAGCACGCCGAGTTAAGATTGCTGTTACCCATTTCTGACCCATTAGCTAAGGATTCAGGATCCTCCACTGAGAGAAGAAACAGATGAAGTAATCAGGTCTTTCTCTCGGGCAGCCCTGCTTACATGCAAGGGACACAAAGCTGCTTTCCTGCAGCAGGAGCCCCACGGGTGCTCTGCAGCGCCCAGCCCCTCTGAGCCAAAAGACTTTCCTCGGGCTTTTCCAAGACCCACATTTCCAAAGGCTGCTCACGTGCTTGGCATTTGCTTTTCCCTCCTCTCAGCTTCTCTGGTCTTTTTGCTGTTCTGCTCATAGATGGAAAAGCCTTTGCAAAAAAAACAGTAGCCAAGGACATTTTTCTGTTTGGCACATGAATGTACTTTCATTTTGGCTGATGTGGTGTGCTTCTTTGGGGGAAGCTGCTGCTTTTTCCCCACCTAATTCCCTCAAGGTGTTGCCCTCCTGCAACAAAGGCAGCTTCAATACCAGCCCCATCAAGATACATTCTCAAGTAAAGCTGCAAGCTTCAGGCTGGCTCTAAAATGTGCAGTGCAGCAGGAGCAATGCCCAGTCACCATCCGTGAGCCATCATTTCCCGGCCCTTAACTCTGCTTCTTACCGTATCGACTAATAGACGTCCGGGATATACTGGCAGAGGCAGGAATATTGTAGGAGGAGGTCTGTTTGGGAACGAGAGCCACAATTGAGCGGTCTGATACCTGGGGAGGCAAAGGAAGAGAAGAAAAGATCAGCGAGATCCACCGTCCGCACTGCAATCACCAGCTGCTCATCCAGCAAACACAGGCAACAGAAGTCCCCAGGGCCCAGCCTGGGCAGGGAGCTGTCGGCACGGCACGGGGCTCCCGAGGGCACGGGGAGCAATCCCGCCGGCCAGCCCTTGCAGGGACGCGCTCCCGCTCTGGCTGAGCTCTGCGCTGGGTCGGCAGCAGCTCTACAGCAAGGGACTGAAGGAAAGGAGTGATAAATCAAAAGATGGCTTGAAGATGTTTTCGGTCGTTCTGATTTAGGATTACGTTTTATCTAATAGAAATGAGAATCTCAAGAATTGTTGTGATCCAATTAAAGTAACAATGCAGAGGGAATAAAACAGCTATAATAACGTTATGGACCATAAAACTTTCCTATTAAACCATTTTTTATTTTAGCAATTTTTACGAACTTTAGAAGTTTGATTCACAGCTGAGCAAGTCATAAAGCCATCTTTCAGAGTATTAAATTGTCAGTCCCTCTACTGCACCAGAGAAGGAATTAAATGCTGGGAAGTCAAACTATAAATGAACATTAGCGCTAACAAGATTTTGTTATAGCAGATTTTAGTAGCCATGTTTAATTTTATCCTCCCTATAAATCTAGTAGTCACTGGAAGTTTTTTGACTTATTTCCCTTAATTAAGAATCTGCAGGTTTCCAGGGAACGGGCCTAAGTGTCTTTTAATTTTGAACTCGTGGCCCGTGGTGCAGCACGGCAAGGGAACAGAGAGCGGAGTCACCGCATCTCGCAGGCTGACGGACCCGCCGGGGCCCAGCCAACACATTATTTAGAGGAGCTGCACAGAAGAAACGCCTCTTCAGGCTGGAGAAATTGCTTTCGGGGCTAAGTCCTCCATTATTTGCCAGGAGTCCTGCGAGGGACTCGGCCCTGTCCCTACGCACGGGGAAGCTCCAGGGCAGCAGCTGGATTTTGCTCCCCCAGCATCTCCCTGCACTATCAGCAGACGGGGTGTTTGTACAACATCTGCCGCCGCGAGGTGACCCGCACACAGCGATCTTTGCTGCCTTCAAGGCTTTGGGTTCCATTCAGATGAAAAGTTTCATGTAAATGCAACTTATTATTATTGCTAGTGATAGTGGAAATAATAGTCACTTGTGCTTCACAGTACAAAAGTGAGATATTTCTAAGCCAAACACTTCAAACACCTCTGTTATTTCCCCTTCTGCTCCTGCCTCACTTCATCCCATTTATTAAGTCAATGGAAGAAACGATCAGTGGTGATATTATTTTCTTTGGCTGTTATTAGCTGCCACTTCAGTTCAGTTTCACTAGGGAGAAACCCGAGCGGGCTGGCAGCCCAGGGTGCTCCCGCGGAGGCAGCAGCTCCCCGGCCGCCGTGCCGGGATCCCTTTCCACCAGGGCTGTGCTTAACTGGGAGAGAGGCATTAAAAATTCCACACACACACAGAGCACTCTCACTCTCTAAATTTTGGGTCGAATGGCTCTTGTCAGCTAAAAAATACCAGTGTGCAAATTAGCATCAGATGTAACACACATTCGTTTCCCATCTCGCTCTGCTGTTGCCACACTCCCATAAAACCCCAGAGACGCCTGCGAAGCTAGCTGGCTGTTTTACAACTTTATAAATATTCTGAGTCTTCTACGAGCTGGAAACATGCTGCACAAAACACCTTAAAGAAAAGAAAAATAAAACCTGGAGCAGGGAGAGCAGCAGTGCAGAAGCCCAGACAATACTACTGCGTTTGCATGGGCTAGTGAGGATGCTGGCTCCATGTCCACACCACCCTCGGCTCCTAAGTCTCGTTTTCCACACAAATCTTCCCTCTCTGCTTCTAATTTCTCATTTAAAATACTTTTCTAGTCTCTCAGCCCTTCCAGACTCACAGTGGCTGACAGGTATTCATGCTCTGCTGCCTTGGAGTTAACCCTGCATGAGCCACTGTAAATCATTTGATATTAAATTCAGTGTTTCATTTTTCTTGAGTAAAGCCACACGAGCTGAGACTCTCCCATGGAGTTTAATAGGCATGAAACCAAAAGGATACTACACAAATGTAATACCATTCCTTACAATATAGTTTAAAAGCTCCAGAGGATTTAACAAAGAATTACGCCTATTTAACCTATACATCTATTTTTATAAATGAAGAAATAAGCAGCAGGCATATAGTTCTCTATATAATACTATAAAGTGGTTCAAAAATATTACAGAAAGATGAACATTTCTTTTTAAATCCAATCTGGCTTTTGCATGCGAAGGCTTCCCATGAAAAATACATTTTATCGGTTGACGCAGACATATATCGTATTTTTATCATCCTTAACATGTAGAAAACAAATGTAATAGTGTCAAATTCCAATCTTGGAATTAAATAACTGTCCTCTGCAGAGCCTCCCCCCCGGCCCCAGAGCACGGTGAGCAGGAGGAGGCTGGTTTGGTCCCTGGCAGGAGTTTGAGCCCAGGAGCTGCAGGGAACGGGGCTGTGGAGCAAACGGACTCCAGAAATCAGGAACAGGGGCAAGGCTGCGAGGGCCGGGCAGGTTCTGGTCCTTGCTTCAGCGCTTACTCCCCGGTAACAGCACCTCCACAAGAGACCACAAAATGCCCGGTGTTATCGGACGGAAACATGGGCTGTGCATCTCCACTTACTGCGTGCAAATCCAGACATCACTTTGCCTTCAGATCAGCAGATAAAAGTAGACGGTATCCGACCAAGAATAAAGACAAGACAGCTCTGAATAAAAGATGGAGATACCTTTACAGAGCTAGCTTTTATTTTTTCTAGAAATTTAGAAATCATCTTCACTAGTCCTCCAGAAGCTGGAGAAATCTAGATTTCATGTTTATGGCTTGAACCACACCTGTTTTATATGTAACATTCCTCCTAAAATGGTGAGACAGCAGCGCTTGAAACTCAAACGATTTTATACCCTCCTCTAAGCTGTGCCTTTGCCCACATATTTGTTTTACTGTGTAGTCCTGGAACATCTGTATTTTTGACACCTAATAAAAACACTTATTACTCAAACAGAAAAAAAAAAGGTAGGAATAAAAAAAAAAAAATATTGCTGTTTGTTTTTGGCGAGAGCCCTGCCTTGACAAGATTTCTGTTGCAGTGCAGAGAACTTGGCTTCTTTTTACGGCTGAAACAGCTCTGTCGGGCTGCACAGAGCTCGGGCCAGAGCGGGGAGAGACGTGCAACTGCTACCTGTTTGGATGTCTGGCAGCAAACTTCTACTTTGTTCCAGAGCAAAACTGACATTCAAATGGCAGGAATAGCTGCAGCATCTTGAGTGCTGCAAGGATTTTGTTTATTTTAAGGGTAAACTTGTGGCTCAGATTTTCCCACAGGCACTGAAATGAAAGTACTCCCTCCCCTAGCACCCAACACACATCAGGCAAACATGGCTTTCACTTGTGACTTCCTTAAGATGACTTTTAAAGATCAAGGCATAATAAAGTCTCGCTGCTTCCCTGCATGTTGGTTAATCCCTTGCAACTGTCAGGTAAAACAGATTTTAGAAACAATGGAATTCATCTGCACAACTCCTATGACATTTTACAGTAATCTGTGTTTAAATCCGTCGGGCTGCTTGGGAAAGTTGACCCTCGAGGTGCTTTTTTGTATGCACTTTGCATATTTATGCCATTCTCTCTGCCTCGCTCCCTGATTATGTGGCTCCTGTCAATACTGGCTCACATTCAACTTACACAGCATGAGTCACGCTGATGGACTGGAGATGGTGTATAAACAGGGAAAGATGCCAGATTAAATACTAAACACTTCTGTGTAGGTAGTGATGGACAGTAGTAGGTTACAGGTCCCAATTAATGCAGTTATCCTCTGCTGCAGACAGGCTTTGAGTAAAAGCCTTTGATTCTCTTTAACCAAACCTTCCTCAGCTTCATCTTTACCTCTCTTTCCATCTTTTGCACACTGTAAGAAGCCCTTTCAACAGATGCACGCCTATCCAGGGCAGCCTGGGCTGGGCGGGGGCACGCAAGCTGCAAAAGCTAAAGACGGCAACAGTTTCTTAGGTCACCTTGCCCACCCTGGCCGATGCACAATAGAGCATCTTCACTGTCCAGCTTCGTTTTATATGACTTTAGTGGCAAAACTCCTGTTACTCGGCTTGGAAGACGAGGTGTGGGACTTAGGAGGTTTGATGTCACTCTGTCAAGAAGTAGCTCTTGATATTCACCTTTTCTTGACCTGGCCTCATCCCGTACCTCCCCGCAGCACTCCCTCGACCCTCCATGTGACAGTATTTGAAGTATTTGCTCTGTTTCCCTTCTTCACTCCTTGCACGATGCTCAAGAGTCAACACATAGGAAGATCACGAGTACGAGAGACGAGCTGCCGCTGCAGCCTGTGCTTTGCATCAGATCATCAGATCGTGTGGTGTTTGCAAAGCTCTGAAGGAAGGCAGAGATCCTCTTCCTTCCCTGCCGTACTCCTGGCTGTCTCAGACCCCCACGTGCCATCCCTCTCCTGGCCCCGCATCTCCAGCAGCGGCAGCTCAGCCCTCGCCACTGCTCCCTCTATCTCACTAGTACGGCTGGCGGTTTTAATTTAGCCAATTTTCAACTCTGCTAGTTTCTTTAAGATCCATGTCAAGGTTGCTTTCCCATCGAATGCGTAAGCACATTGAACCCTTCTGGCTTATCATACAAACGTGACCTCCCTGTCTGTCTTGGTAGACGAGATACTTGGGAATTAAATTTCTGCTTTTCTTTTCTTCCCTCCTGGCAGCCTTCTGGGAGCTGTCTGCTGGGGCTGCTTTCTTACCTGATAATGCATCAAGGTGTTCAAGCGCTTCCAGTCTCCTTCAATCTTGGTGGTGATGTCTTCATCTTGCAGGACCACACGAGCTATCCGGCCCTGCCGCCACTCTGCGGGAGAGGCAAAAACCAGGCAGACATGATGGTCAGAGAGGGAAAAGGCACTAACAGGCTCTATGCACTTCTGGCCCAAGTAACTACTGGACAGACGAGCCTGTAGAAAAGCCCATCTCCCAGGAAGAGGCACTCAGAGAAAGCTAAATTCCCAGCAGAGTGAAGGAGGCTTCAGGAATCATTTGCTCTGTAGTCAATGGACAATTAGCCGATCCCACAGAGCTCAAAACCTATCCGGCAGGAGCGGTGCCCATGCTTTCTAGGGGCAGAAACACGTACGGTGTTGCGCAGCCTGAGCTCTAGTCTTCAAGCTCTGCAAAACCCACTAAGAATCACTGATCAACCTCTCTGATCTTCCCCCTCCTATGAGGCAGGGAAGCTCCTACCCAAGTCCATGTCCACAGCTCTTGGTCTCTGAGAATATGGGACGTTTTTGTATACTGCATCGAGGATCTTCTCTTTGACTTGAGTGATGGTATCACAGTTCAGCACCTTCACAGGGATCTCTGGACTGTTCTCATTATCCGGGTTCACACAGTTTAGGATCTGGAAGGGAAGGAGAACCACACCATGCTCTAAAGGGCTTCAGACAAGCATCCAGGAGAACGGTAACCACATGTGTCACAACAACCCATTCTCATAAAAAAACCACTGCATCCCTAATTGCATCATTGCTGTTGCATCTAGTATATCTTTATAACGACTACTAAGATAGGAGTCCTGGATGTCCATTTTCATTTGCTAGAGGGAGGGCAATGCTCAATGCACAGGGAGACAAAATGCTCCCCTCAAACCTTGCCTTTCAAAACCTTGGCTCAGGCTATTTGTACCTACAAACTGGGGACACACCTGACTCGGGCATGGGTCTAGCAGCATGAGGCTTTATTGCACTGGCAACACTTATGCTTCACGGTAGCGTCTAATCACTGGCCTAAAGGTCAGAACAGCTCATGTCCAAGTCGGGGAGACAGAAGCAACTCAATGGCAGCTTCTACAGCAATCACTCACCAGAGTCTTGTACTCGATTTGCTGCCGAATCAGCTTGTCCTCACTGAGGGAGTAACGGGCTTCTCCTGTGATGGCATCAATCGGACCTTTCTCCATCTGTTGCTTGATGGCACAGTAGAGCATGAAGAGCGGCTCTCCAGCACATTCCTACACAACGAGACAGACAGCAAAACTAACACAGAGGTCTCCTCCAGGGCCACACAGGTTTTGCACATGATTCCTTTCAGCAGAGGCATAGTCCCCTTGACTCAGTCTTTAGCACATGTGCAACCCAGGCTCAGCCCCCAGCAGCTCCTGGAGAGGACAGCCAAAACCATGAGCTCCACTGCTCGGTGAGTATGTTGTCTTTGGCTTGGTAAATCTCTACTGAACCTACATGGCTGTAAAAAAAGGAATTTGAGATCTTGATCTCATTGTTCACTCCCATGAAGCAGATTCTGTGGGGCTTCCAAAACCACAAATAAAGTTAAAAAATATGGAAGCCCAGGCACGGAGATGTTAGTCAGAATTTCTCCTAAGTACTAAAGAGGTGCAACAGAAACTCCATTACATGAGAATTACACCAGGCGATCTGAGGGTTGAAGAAGGCTGAGCGCGGAGGCTGTGACAGCTTGACTCGGCCCAGGTAACACCAGCCCCAGGCGTAGGCATCTCCGAGCAAATTTCTACCTCCCCTGCCTTGCTGCTACATGTTTTGACTTGGAGTCTGACTGAAGAGTTTCAAGCCCAGATTCACCCCGGGGATGGCTGGTGGGTGAGACAGCAAAGCGGCAGTGGGGTCTCAGCTCCATCCCTCCTTACCTTGAGGAACTTGTGGAGGAGGAAGGCAAACCAGTTAGTCAGCATCTTCTCAGCCACGGACTCGGTCCTAGGGAAGCCAGGAGGACACGCACGTTACATACAAAACCAAACCATGCATCAGAGGCCCCAGATCTCCCCTGGCACAGCTCCTGTGGTGCTCTGAACCGGGGCTGCGGCCCTGGAGCAGGCAGGCAGCAGGATGCGGCCAGCGCTGTCCCCCCCGCCGCTGCACCGAGCTGACAGCAGCTTGCCCAGCTGACAGCCCGTCACAGCCCTGATGGGGCTGGTGACAGGGAGCCTGGTGACACTCGGCTCCTTGCACGTGGTGCAAATTACAGCCTGGCTCAGTAAATCGCTGGGATTTGCAGCAGTTCCTGGCAATCAGGGACAGCAGAGTGACAATGGCAGGGAAATTGCAGCTTTCTCCCCAGTCCCACCCAGTGTCCTCTCCCCATATTGTGCCCAAGATTATCTCTAATTTAAATACAATGGCTCCTAATGATAGTTTTTAATGCTGGCTCTGCAGGACCGGGAGACTCTCCTTAAAACACCACAATCCCTTTTCCTGGGATAGGGACAGGATGGCTGTGCTGGTGGCAGGGTGTCTCACAGTCCACATCTGAGCCCCAACCACGCAGCTCATGCTGGGGGTGGCAGGCAGGCAGGCAGGCAGGCAGGCAGGCAAGGCTGCCAGCCTGCCCGCAAGGCCGTGCAGGGGAGAGCTGCTCTGCCGCAGCCGAGCCCGCTGTGAATGTGACCCTGGGCAGCCTGGCTCTCTGCACTGCCAGCCTTCCCCTCATGCCACGTGCGATACCAGGATCTGGTCCAAATTTCAGCAAGCAAAGAGGGTTGGATCCAACACCCTGCCCTCTGCAGCACCCTTTCTGCTGGGGACCATGCTCCTCTCTGCCTTCACCATGAGCCTGCAGCAAGGCAGCAGCCCCGCCGGGTCTGAGCACCTCTCTGTGCCTTCATCCCCTTGGCCGGCAGCTCTGTTCCCAGTGCCATTCCCGCCAACTGCCTTTTTGACCACCGTGCCACCAACCTGCTCAGGAGATGCCCAGCAGGCACGGCAAGGCACCGAGCCTCTGCCTCTGCCCGTACCCTGACCTGGAGCGAGTCACCGTCCCGCTCCGGACCCATTTTCCCTATTCTCCATCTGCTCTGCTGCCTTGAATTAGGGACTGCCTCTGTGGTATGTATTTATACAGCATCCCGCATGTTTGAAAACTCTGGCATTTAATGAAAAACACACACTATAGAAGCAACAGGGTTTGATCCCAAAGTCAAGCAGATCAAGTATAAATGGGAGCCACAGATTTCAGCAAACAAAAACTGATGCCAGTCAGCAATCGGACCTGGGGTCACATTATCCATCCTCTCTTAGGATCGCAACATCTGCCAGGAATTTGTGAAAATGTCCGCAGATCCCCAAAGAATTTAAGCCTGCATTGATTAACTGCCTAAAATTCATCCTACAAATTGACACACACATTGTTCTCCTGTTTAAAATATTTCAGTCACCCCATTAAGGAGGAGAAGCACTAGCACATTGACATGCCAGCGAGCCACAGAAAATGGAGAGTCAGTGAAACAAATTAAAGAATAGGTGAAAAACTCAGAAAATTATACATTCAGGACTTCGGGGTGAATATTAATTTAATAAACTACTTTGTTAATAGAATATTAAATTAAGAATTGGCAAGCCTCCCGATTAGCCCTACCAGTGAAGTAATGCTGTGTCCTGTCCCTGTTGGCTGCTCGTGGCCCGACACCGACACCAGCACAGTAAAAATAACTGAAATATGGAGTGACAGAGAAGTTGGGGCATATTGTGTGGGAGAAGGGTATCGGATGCTCCCATGCTTAGCTTTTCCCTTTTATTTCTTTATCAGAAATACAAGATCAGCTGAATGGAACAGCAAAAAGGAACACCTCGGAGCATCTCTGTCAAATCCCATTTCTCTTTACCTTCAAGCACTGAATCTCACTCTCATCTCAACACAGGCTGACGCTGTGAGACATTTGCAGTGCATCAGTCCCGGGGACGGCCAACAATTGAATTAATCATTGCTGCCCTACACTGGCAGAGGAAAGGGGCTGCTTATAACCTTCATCGCTGCTGGGTGCAGCAGGAGCACTGTAGGCTCCTTGCAAACAAGTCTGCTGTATATGCTTTCCCTGGCCTCCTCTGCCTTTGAAATCGGATCGGTGCTGGATGGCTGGGTAAGCCATCCCTTAAACTCTGCCTGCCACCACGGGGCCTGACCTCTCTTTCTCTCTGCCACGCGGGGAGGGCTCTCCTGAGCCCCAGCAAAAGCTTCTGCGGGGCTTTGTGCTGCCCCTCGGCAGGCATCGCTCTTACGCTGTTGCTGGGCTGGTATCTGAAAGGCTGTTATAGAGCTGCCTCTAAAAATAAAAAATAAGCTCCTGAAGCTTAACGTGGCAGGGGAGAATCCCTAAACTTGGAGAAAACCCTTCTCATATTGACCACATAACAAGGGCAAAGCATGATCTAGAGATGACTGTCCAAAGGAGTCTGACGCCAGCAACCAGCGCCTTGGCTGCTCCTCCGACTTTCTGAGGCACCAGGAATAAAACAAAACTAAACAAAAAGAGCTGAGAGAACACAAAAAATAAATATGTATTTTATTAATTTTCCCTGCTATATCTAGGTCTCCGAACTGCTGTGTGCTGCGCTCTGTGCCAGGAACCAGAGCAGCTATTTGATTTAATGTCAACTTTCTTGCTGTCTCCCGCGAGGGGTAGTCATGGAAGAAAGAGAGAGGGGAAAACGAGGAAGAAAGAGAGAAAGAACTGAGTGCCAATTACCAACTGCTGCCACCAGAGAGCTCAAAAAATAAAGTGTCTCACTTTGTGGCTGATCACTCCTTATTAAGTCAGAGCAAGACATTGCAGGCTGGGCTGTTTTGTGCACCCACACCAGCTGGGAGCCCACGGGGCACTGGGCTGGGACAGGGCTCCAGCCACAGGTAGGTTTAATAGGCCCCGTAGCGGTAGGACAAGGGGTAATGGTTTTAAACTAAAAGGGGGTAGATTCAGACTGGACATAAGGAAGACATTTTTTACGATGAGGGCGGTGAAACACTGGACCAGGTTGCCCAGAGAGGTGGTAGATGCCCCATCCCTGGAAATATTTAAGGTCAGGTTTGCTGTGAAATGGCTAAATGCCGGCACAGGACAGCCAGCCTCGATGCTGTGGCATTGCCCATGGCCCTGTCTCTTTGCTGGGTGCTGTGGGGAGGAGGGGGCACGGCTCTGATCACCAGCCGTGTATTTTTTTGGAGCACCGCAAAAAGTCATTATTAATGGCTGAGGCAGAAGACTCCTTCCCAGCGACTCGTCAAACCACGGGGGAAATTAAGACGGCTTCCTTTTCCGAGATGAGTTATTGCCTCCGCAAACACAGCCAGATTTAAAGCAATTTCCTGTCAAGTATATTCATTATGGCTGGAGGAATCCCTGAAATTTTCCTAGAGCTGTGAAATCCTCCCCACTCCTTCATCCGCCCGCTCCAGTGAGATGCCGGTGGAGCCGCAGGCACAGCCGATGGGGCAGCCACGTTCCTGCTGCCGGCCGGGGCCAGGCTCTGCAGCACAGCCAGGACCCAAAGGGACACGGGACGGAGGTGGCTCATGATACAGAGAACAGGGGCAGCCTTTTACTTGTGGCTGCTGATCTGGCCTACATTAATACACACTTTTTGCCCTTTTTCTTTCTGCCATTTCCCAACACGATCTTGGGCGAGTTGCTTAATCCATTCTTGAGCTCCTTCCCCTAGCCGTGAAATACAAACGCTGCTGCTCCATCCAGGCAGACATGGATGCTGCGAGGATAAAGCAGCCCATAAATACCTGCGAGGTAGCTCAGACACGTGAGGGTGAAGCTCACAGAAGCACCCTGGCTGCAGAGGATGGGCTGCCATCAGGAGGGGGACCAAGCCTTGCTGGGCAGCCTGCCTTTCCCTGATGGCTCCACGTGCAATTCACAGCATTCCCCATCCGAGAGGTACTTTTCGTCACTAGGTCTTTAATGCTCTACTCATCACAATAGTACCACAGCTCACGGGAGACAAGGACCCTAAGTACTGTACAGACATGTAAGAAATCAGGCTCCTGCCCTTACGAACCTGAAGTCGAGTGAGATGACTGAAAGAGCTGCATCTCTGCTCCTCCAGACCCTGCTGTACCTGAGCTGGTGCCTCCTCTTCCCTGCCTGGATGTACAGGGCACTGCTGGGTACCAGCAACGTGCAGGTGATGGAGAGCTCCAGTTTTTGTGCCATTGACCTCCCCACCGTGATGCTGCCCTGAGGCAGCCCCGCACAGAACCGGCAGTGGGGGCGAAACCCCTTTGCTGAACCACTCGGGCATCTCTGCACACACAGGCGAGAGAAGCAGGAGCTCGGTCAGGCGGGTGCAGGCAGGGCAGGGCAGGGAGGAGGCAGCTGGATGGCAGAGGTGACAGTGCTGGCATCATCACCTGCTCTCAGCCAAGCCAGGGGACAGGGGGGCTGCTGGAGCAAGGAGATTATGAGCGAGAGAGAGAGATGCAGCAGAGGTAATAGCTCTCTTGGATCCAGTTTAAGACCCTGTTCAGCCGTCTGTGAAATCACAGAGTAGAGTTAACCCCGTGTCCTGGAGACAGGCGAGGAAATGGATGGGTCATCCAAAGTCCCCCATGGAGAGCAGCATTTTCCTTCCGACGCCACCACCTTGGTCCCGCAGAGCCCCTGGATGCCACCGGCAGTGTGGCCGTGCCAGCCTGGGCGACCGCGCTGACCTGCCCGCAGCCCCGTCCCCTCCCCGTCCCGCTGTGTTACCTGCGCAGGAGCAGTTTGGGGTGGTTCTTGTTTTCCAGGTTCTTCTCGATCAGGTCGGAGAGCAGCTGCTTCAGCACATCGGTGGCGTACTCCAGCTTGCCTTGCAGACCCGTCATGATGAGCGAGGCCACGTTGCCACGATCGCGCATGGAGAAGCTGCGCTGCAGCTCCAGCGTCCGGATGAAGGTCAGCAGGAAGACTTTGTTGTTGATCAGCTGAGCAAAGAGCTTCAAGGCCTTCTCCACGCTCTGCTGCCCGTTCCCTTGGACCTGCGGTGGAGAGCACGCCCATCAGCCAAGGCACAGGAGGACAAGGACCAGAGGGCAGCCCTGCACCGCCGCAGGGTCACTCTGCCATCACTAGGGGTGGGGTGAATGGTTTAACCCTGGGTGCACAAGCCAGCACCCCATCTCTCAGGGTCTCAGCATCCTTGAACATGGTCTCTGGCCAGTCCTGAACAAGCGTCACCCTTTCTGTCCTTCCCCAGCACTTCAGCACGGCTCGCCTTAATCATTGCTCCGAGCCGCACTCTCTGCATGCCATAAAGCTGCTGCTTTGAGGCTAACGGCCCTATAAATGACATACAATTTTGCTTGTTCTGTACAAAAAGTGACACTCTTGTACGTAAATTAAATACTAATTTAGACTATTGCTTTATTATGGGACAAATGTAAAAAATTAATTGAGGCTTTCAGCCAGTTGCAGATTCAAGTAATTCATTACAAGTGAAAATGATGAACTACATTAAGCTACTCTTTACCAAACATCTTGGAGACTTATGTATTGGTTTTACTAACGTTACATAATTAAGCAACTGTGTAATTGGCAACACATTTATCACTTCTGCAATTCTGTTTTTCATGAGTAAAACAAATAAAAAGCATTCATATTTGTTTGCTAGAGCATCAGCTTATTTGGCAATTTAAACAGTGAACATAATGCGTGGGACTGGAAAACTCAGGGCATGGGAGCGGGACAGGCTGGTTCAAAGCCTGTGTGAGTTTTACCAACACCACGGCAACTGCTCAGTGCAACTACTCAGTGTTGGTGGCCCACTGGAAAGGAACCTAGTTTGATGCATTAATGCTAAGTCGTGCTTGCCTGGAAAAGCAATGCAGCCGTATGGAGCACAAGCAATCAAGCCTTCTTCCTCTTACATCTCTGGCTGAAGATTTGGGCCACCCCCTGCTCTGTGCGAAGGCAATAGGGCTTTCAGGATTTACTGGAGCAATGCCAGTCTCCGAGAGGGAGCGCTGAGCCCGGTACCTCCGGGCATCCCGGATGGAGGACGGCAGCCCCACGCTCGGTGGCAGATAACGATTCTTGAAGCACCACCATGCTTTTTGGCACTCTCACAGGTGGGCAGGGCCCATCTGCAAGGTGATCTGATGGACCCTGGTACGTTACCGATTTTTCTATATCCTCAGTGAAAATCTTGTATTTATATATTTACACATACTGATGGAAAAAGCAGGGAGGTGGAAGTGCTCGCTCCCGGCCAGGCGGGAGGCCGGCCATGCCTAGGCACGGCGCTTGCCCTCCTGTGGACACACCATGGAACAGCAGCAGCAGCAGGATGCTCCAGGCAGGATGCTCCAGGCAGGATGCTCCCAGGCGCACACCCTTCCCCTGCACCGTAAGGTGATTAAGGAGGACTTTAAAAGGACACCGATAACTTATCTGGCATGCTTTGCTGCCAGCCTATAGCAATATAAAAACCCATAAAATAAAACTAAAGCAACACCGGGGAGAAGAAACCGAAAGGAATCAAGCAATGTGCGACGGAGATAAAACACCAGCTTCTTAGTTAAAATGAACTCGGGGCTCGTGCTGCTAACCCCAGTGCCTCTAATAAGATTTGGTGTGGAAGACATAAAGGTGCTTCAGGTTTTCACGCTGGCTTCCCTGAGGGCTCAGGGAAACTTTGAAGGGCCGGAGCACAGCCCGTTCCTTACCTCCAGCTCCCGCAAGACAGGATGGTCCTCGATGCCAGGGAAAAGGACCCTCATGGCATATGTCCGATAGTCGAGGTACGGGATCCCGGAGCGATCCAGGTCGCTGGTTAATTCATTGATGTCCGTCTGCAGCTCTGCAAAAGCTATTTGGGGAGAACAGAACAAGACAGAGAAACACACGTGAGCTCTGGGAGCCGAGGCTGTGGGGCAGAGGCTTCGGGGAGGGCTGGCTGCCTGCTCTCCTTGGGGGCACAGCAGCAACCGTAAATGGGGTGGCTCAGGAAACTGATTTGGAGGAGACCTTGCCGCGTAGCTCAGACAGACCCTCACCCTTGGAGACTCTGTCTCAGCAGCTGAGAGTGAGAGAGCACACACTGCACAGAGCAGATGCCGAGAACAAAAGATGCCTATTCATTTGTATGCAGTTCACACCTGTGTATACGCACCTAAACCACCTTTAAAGTCTGCGGATAGAAATGAGGATCTATTTTCATAACTTGGTGCCTCCCATATTTTCCTTTCTTCTTCTTCTCCTCCTCTATCAACAGTTGCCAAAATAATCAGATCTGATGCAGATCAAATCCAAGCAGAAACTGCTTGCTGCAGGGGTCAGGAAGGAATTTATTCCTCCTCTCATAACATCACCATGTTATACAGCTGTATGTGTGTCCTCGTGTTCATTCTCCAAAGTATGAAATGCTGGCTCAGTAAGGTCTCTGTACCCCAGCTAGGCTGTGCCCATGCCAAAGCTGTGGTCTCTCCTGAATATATCTCATTTTTTGTCCTGTGCTTTCAAGGCTATCCTTTTAAAATCAGCTGAACAAATCCAATGCAACTCTCTCTATATACAGAGGTCACTATGAAATTTGCAGCTTTCTATTTATTTTTCTTTGATTCACTACGGTCCCCTCCAGCTGGAAGGACGTACGAAACAAGAACACTTTTTGTCTCAACCCACGAGCTACAGAAAGCACTGCCCACCTCCACCTTCGCTCCCCTGCGGAGAGGCCAGGCTCAGCCGCCTCGTTGCAAGGGACAAGACTTGTCTGTGTTGAAATCTGCAAGCAGCAGGTCTAGCTAGTCCAAATAACACACAAGATTTCCCAGAAGCAAACGCTTGAGGAGCTTCTTCCTATCCCTCAGACCTACTCTCACTGCTCTGGGCTCACATCTTACAGACTGGAGGAGCGACTGGACCACCTTTCCAGCCCTCCTGCCTTCCGTTTGGGATACATGCTGTTTCTTGGGGGTCCGAATCTCCTCTGCTCCCTATCTCACTCTGTGCTTTTTTAAAAGCCCTTTATTAAAAGGCCATTAGACAAGGGGGCATATTGTGCTGGGCACCCTGGGGCTCACGCTGTCCTCGCAATGCGATCCAGGCATGTCGCTTAAGCAGGATCAAGCTCTAATCCTATTCTCTGCACATTAGGCTGCAGAGCTGTGTCTGCGCTGACACACTTGTTGCTGCCCACCCTCCCGCGGCGGGGCAGGCATGCAAACCTCGCAGGGGCATGCACCCCGCTCCTCACTGCAAAAATCGGGTGACTGGGGTGGCTTCGGTGGGGAAAGCTGGGGACCAGAGCATGGGGCCGCAGCACACAGAGAGCGCCCGGTCCTGGGCAGTACTGACCCTCCTTGCACTCCAGGGCCACCCGGGACTCCAGATTGTCCATCTGCATCTGCAGCCTCTTGAGGGTCAGGTCGTTCTCTCGGGACTTGCGCTTGTAGGCGATGAGGACGATGATGACGATGACGAGGAGCAGGCTGCCTCCGGCTGCGATGCTGACGATGGCCGGCAGGGTCAGGAGGCTGTCTGAGATGATGCTCACCGAACCAGGGGAGAAGATGATACCACCAACACGCACCTACAAAGCACAATGGCGGTAACCAGTGGCTTTAGGTAAGGGTGTCAGCCTGTCCCAAAGCCCCATCCTTCCTGGCCAGGGCATGCACCACACGGGCTGTACAGACCCCTAAGGAAGCACTGAACCACCTCTGTTTCAGCCAAGACTATAGCAACTCCGATCGCCTTCAAACACGGAGGGTGCAGCCTATGTGAACACAGGGAGGCTTCGAGTCATGATAAATGTGCCAGCCCTTCACTATCTGGGCTTTGTTGTTATTATCTGATGGCTCCATTTGACTTTCATTTTATAAGCTTTCAACTCCCTTTTGTAAGCCGTGGACATTAGCAACCCAGTGATAACTTCACTGACAAGAAACCAGAGTGACTGGAAAGAGAGAATAGAGAAGGGAAGAGAAAGCCGCATGTGAAAGCTACAGAGCAAACACGCCGGAGGTTAATGCTGGGACAGGCTGTTCTTGGATGTGCCCTGGCCACAGATGCAAGCAGCTCTCAGCCAGGTTGCGCTTCTGTGAATCACACTGTGATAATCTGAATATGTTTTGGATGCTGAACTTAAAGGGAAATAAATCACAATTACAATCTCATTTGGGCTCTACTCAAGCAGTCCAGCAGCTGCGTGCTTGGTCTGCAAGTGGATCACAGGAAGCAGCAATGCCCAAAACCAAAGCAGAGGAAGAGACCAACTGCTATCCTGGATGAGGCCATTGATCCAACCAGTCCAGTGTTCAGATATTCCTGGCTGCTTCTGCTTCGGGAAAAGGCAAAACCTTTCTATCCGCTTAGCAGATCAGGTCTGGTACAAGGACTGATAAAATCCCTACAGGAGGGAGAACACAGCCCACTGAAAATGGTCTCACCTACCGAAGGAAGAGCAAGCAGCACCAGAGAAAGGATGGCACCTGGTGCTGAAGGCACTGCCAGAAAGATTTGTTCTTTCTAGAAGGCTCTGACAGTAGGTGGTGAGTCTCAGGGAGGGAATAAGAAGTTTCTCCATGCTAATCCACATCAATATTTTAAGCTTCCAATGAGACAGCCATAAAGATCTAAATTCCTACCCATCCTTGGACAAGAAATTGCACTCAATATCCAAGCAAGTCAGGGAGCTGGAGGAGGAGGAGGAAGGATGGGAGGGAGGGAGGGAAGGGATGCTGACAGGAGTGTTCGGTCCCTCACCATCACTTTGTGCTGTCCGGTGAGATTTGGTGGCTCGCACAGCAGCTGGGTCTCGAGACGGTGACAGCGCAGGGTGTTTCTCCGATCAGCACGGTGTAGTTGAGCTTTGCTCCTCCAGGAGCGGGTGGGCACAGGTTTCTGCCCTAGGGACAAGGGGAGAGAAGACTGTACAAAGATACAGCGCATTTCTCCGATTTTCATCTCACTCCCAGCTTGTGCAAATGACGGGACTCTGTCTAGCGTACCTCACTCTGCAAAGGGGGTATAAAACTCCTCTCTGGGATTTTTTTTCTGTTTCCCACCAGGTAAGGGTCTCCTTACCTTCAGGATGATGGGTGATCCCGGCTTCTGCTCCAGCACCCCGGTCGGGCTCAGGAGTTCAAACGTCGGGTTGGGGTAGTATATGAACTTGGTGTCATTGTAGACTAGCAGGGACTGCACGTTGTTAAAGATAAACCCAAATTCGTCCGGCCGCTCGACAGCGTCCAGGCCAGGCCGGTACTCGGGGGTGAGGGGGGGCGCGAGGCAGGCCAGCGCCGTGGCGTTCACCACCTTGCAGACCTGCGGGGAAGGCGATGCTTTGAAAGACGGCAGGGAAAAACTTATCCCGACCTGGACAACGATGTTCTCATTCCTTAAATACTCCCTGAAAAGTCTAGCGCGTTCAAGTTTAGCTGGCAATATTTAATCCAGGCTTGATGCATTGCAGCCACAGTTTGGGGGAATTTGCTTCCCTCCGGCCAGTGCAAAGGCACTGGTGCAGAGATGGAGAGCGAGCTTCAAAACGAGCAGTGTTTTAAAGGAGCTAGAGGCTTGCATAGTGGATCACTTAGCCCTTTTTATTTATTTTTTCTTTTCTTTCCAGTTGCATTCTCTTTGGCAATGCTAGCTTTGAAACAGACCCATAGCGAATACCTGGTTCCTGCTACAAATTGGTGATTAGAGGCAATTCCCAAATGCCAGTGAGGGAGAGGAACAATCATCTGACACTCGTGGGCTGGAGGTAACATGAAGGTCATCTCCTGCTGGGCTGAGGACACCCACAGCTCCTCCAGCCCTGGAAGCAGGGAGCTGGCTGATTTATGAGACTCGTGCCTTATAAAGCAGCAAGTGCCCAACCGTTTGGCCTCCCTCTGTAAGTGGAAGATTTAATTTCACTCAATTTTGTGTCTTCAGAATTATTTTTGTAGCACTAAAACTGCAACTGCTAGCAACAAAATTAGATGTCTTTTTAAAAAGAGCTCAGATGAAAAAGGTCTTCAGAGGGGAAGGGAGAAAGGGAATAGGAAAAGACTGCTAAGTGATTTGCCCTTTCCAAGATAATACAGATTCAGTCAGAAAGATCACTGCATAGAAACAATATATTTCAGTTTCACTTGGTCAAAATAATTTCTGTGGGTCCTGGAGGTACAATTCTTATTTGTAGCATACAAGAACATCACTTAGTTCCCGTTCAGCTGAGGATTCATTTCAGTTTCTCGCTCTTGGACTGAAAAAATACAGATAGGGGAAGGAGGTGGCATTCCAGATCAACCCCAAACTCTGCTACCAACCCCTTGCTTTGGGAACATCAGGGTGATAGGAGGGAGGAGGGGAAGGAGGCATAAAAATAACGCCCAGCTTCACCAAAATACGCAGAGCCCCACGCCCAGCATCCTTCGCACAGCGAGGAGGGCGCAGGGAAGCGGCACCTGGCCTTACCACGGTGATCAAGCTGCAAAAGTGGCCTGAAAGGTTCTTGTTGAGAAGCGGTTCCCCTCTCTCCTTCCCTCCCTGGGCTGGTACAGGCTTGCTGGGCCCAGAGCTGCGGCAATAGGAGGTTTATTTATAGAGAGGCAGCTAGGGAGAGACTAGTTAAACATAGCAGCCTCGTAGCTGGCAGGTCTCAGTGCCTAGCTCTGGGCTTTTACAGAAAGAGCAGGATTAAAATGGGAAGTATGGAGCAGCTGGGAATGATGGGGACAGCTACGCTTGGACTTTCCATCATAACGTGCCTGTAGAGCTGAGCTAGGTACTGGAAATGGAAGGATGCTGCGGAGAGGAGAGCTCTCGGGGCTCAGGGGCTCTGACAAAAGGGGGCATTTCAGGAGCGAAACAAGTTTATCTGACCCAAGACAGAATTTGAGGTGATGGAGATGACCTAAAATGGAGTCCTCCATTTCTAGCTTTGAAAACTCCTTGGCAGTTACCGTGCTGCTGAGGAAGTAATTTCCCATTTCTGTGTGTCAGAATCCCTCTTTCCAGGGTCCCCAGTTTGGGTAAGTCCAGGGAAATACCCCCAGAGCAGCTTTTGCCATGGCAAGTCTCACCACGCAGAGAGCACTGGCACCAGTAACCGCATGTGTGCATCCGGGTGGGGGTCCCGTCGTGCTGCAGCGCACGGGGATGCTCCCAGGCACAGCCCGGCGGCACCGCGCTGACAGCAGCTACTTACGTTGACAAACTCCTTGCCATTGTACTTGACGCGGATCCTTGGCTCCTGGATCACATCCAGGTTGGAGCCGGTGACGGTCAGAGGCGTGTGTCCGCTGCGGAGAACCAGGAGACACCTGATTAATGCATCTGGCAGGAGGGGCTGGGGCTGTGCAGAGAGACTGTGCTTGACAATAAGGATGCTTGTTGATCTCTGAAAGATGTTTTCTGCAGACACTTCAGGCACCAGGCGACAGCATGGATTAATACCCACTCCCTGAGTCGCTGGGGAGTGGTGTCTCAAGTTAGCTAGATTTTTCTACTCTCAGCTGCACCCTCTCCCACCTAACAGCACTGCAAGGCAGAAGGATGAGAAATGGGACCAAAGAAATCAACTGAGCTGAGACTAAATATGTAAGACAATAAATTAGTCACAGTGTTTAATGATTTACAAGTGATGTTTTTAAGGAACATGATAAATGGTACGTGCAGTGAAGGAACTGACGTGCACTTGCATCTGGACTGCAGACGCAGCAAGTTGTCACACAGAGCAGGGGAGGGATGAAGAGCACCCGGTGCCATCAGGGCCAGGGAGGACACAACCCCCCGGGCTGGAGTACCCCCATTCTCCTACAGCCAGTGCCCCTGAGCGAAGTCTTTCACTCTTAGCTGCTTCTTTCACGTGTTAACTGGAGCAGCACAGCCCAGATTCTGCCTCTACAGCAGAGCCCAGCTGTTCCCTTTAGGCCGCCTCTGTTCGCAGTCCTGCCCAGTCCATCAAACCCATCTCACCCAAAACCAGATGCGATCGTGAATTTGGACTCAAAGCAAACATATCGCAGAGCCTGCTGCGAGACACTTGCTTCTTTCAAGGGCAATTTTAAAAAATAATTGGAATTTGAAATTAATAGCTGTGTTACAGCCCTTGTGAGCACAACCATTAAAGTAACACCAGGGGATGTGTATGGCCCAGGGTTTTTAGCAGTGACAACGTCACGGTGATGTGACAGCGCTGGCCGCCCCGTTCCTAGCAGTGAATCTGGGATAAACAGCACATTTTGATTAGCATCAGCTTTTTCCTTTCTTGGTGGTTGCTGGTTTTGTTTTATTCCAGGACTACAAGAAAGAGCCTTTAATGAGCAATTGTTCACTTCTTCAGCAGATGGAAGTGATCTTGGGGCTTTATTCGTGCTCCCAGAATCTCGGTGCAGGCTGCTACTGCTGTAATTGCCTTGATAATCACAACTACTTTAGTAACTCTGGACCTGATTTTCGGTAAATGCAAACACCGCAGACGCCCAGCCCTGACAAATCCAGGACGCTGGGTGGGACAAGCATTTCCAAATAGACCCTCTTTCGGCCCCACTGAGCGTATGCTGAGAGAGAAGACCCAGACTAGGTGAGCTGGCTTCTCTCCCACAGTCGAGGACCCGCTGTCAGAGCCTTGTGTTACCTGGCGATGCTCCACTCGGGTTCGATGTGCTGCACCTTTGGATCGTCGATGTACTCAAACAGCAAGGTCCGCTCCAGCTGAGCCCGGTCGACGCTGACGGAGACGTGAACAGCCCCCAGGCCGTGGGCTGATGGGGCCGACACGCAGACGATCTCGTTCATGGATCGCCTGTGCAAGAGAGAAGCCGGGGAAGCATTAATGGGCAGTCACAGCGTAAGGGCAGAAAACAACCCTTTGTCCTGGCGCTGCCCTGCAGCTGCAGCGAGGCAGCTCACTAAAAGGCTGAGCCGTCAGTCAGCCCCCGACTCTGACACCTGCGAAGGGGGTGAGCTCCCAAGACGGGCAGGAGGGCTTCACTGGCATGGGAGGGAGGGAACGCAGCTCTGTGCAGGAGGGGACTCGGACTACCCACCAAGAGCAAAGTGCAGGCTCCCTGAAATTACTCTTTGTGCCACACTGCAGCCTCCCGCATCCCTCTGTGAACCCGCTGCCTTCTGTTGGGCGTGTGAAAACAGATGGCTGCTTTTTAAATGGGATGCATAAGCTCACTCAAAAGCCAAATTCTTCCCCTCCCCAGCCCACTGCACACACGGGCCCTTGTGAGCAGCATAATGGAGCCTGCGAAGCCCCCGCCTGGGAAGGGCGATGCCACCGTCACCGCTGCCTTCTGGCTTTGTCTCCCCGTCAGAGCAGGGGCGACCTCGGCCTCGGCGCTGGCTAGCCGGACACAACACACCATCTGCTTCCATCGGAGCCCCGGAGAAGGTCAAGGTGGCAGGGTAGCGAGGCGCTGTCAAAGCACAAAGGCACCGGTGGGTGGATGGATGGAGAAGGGGAATGAGATCTGAGCGGCACCACTCCTGCTGCCAGGACAGAGCTGCAAGGAACTGCACAGCTCTGTGGCAAGCCTGGATGCTGCTCCTACGAGAAGTGCCAGACTGATGTCCCTGGAAGGCCAGTGCCCCTGCATGGCCACCCGTGGGTCGTCCCGCCTGCCCAAACCTGCCCCAGGCTCGCCAAAAGGGCCGTGGTGTTTCCGTGGCTCATTTAGTTTTGGCTTCTCACAGGGGAGAGGGCAGGCAGGTCTTCAGCACCTTGCTGACAGTTTGGCACTTAAATCAAAAGCTGGCACTCTGGAACGTCCAGTCTTCACCATCCTCACCCTCCTCAGAGGCTGCGCAACTCGTGGAGGTGCCTTAACACCTGAGGCTCAAGTGCGGCCGTGTCCCTGCTCTGCGTCCAGCAAAGCTCTGGTGTCTGCGCCTGGGCAAGGGGATGCTGTGCGGTCCCCTTTTCAGGGCCCTTACACACTCCCCATCCTCCCTAAGGAGTGTAAGCACATCACTCAACACTGGCCATTTCAGGGGGGTATCAAACAGCGGGTACCGCAACGTTCCCAGCTCACACCTTGGCATGCCTGTCCACCACAACTGAGGGAACAGAAACAACCTCCTACAATATCTGAAACAAACTGGACTTGACTGTTTCTATCGACGCAATTACGTCTGCCCCTTCCCGCTCTCCTCCTCCTCCCTCCCTCATCTTACTCTCCACCTAGGTTTAATTTAACCGCGAAGGCATCCTTGTGCGAGGAGCGCGTCTCTCCACCCTCCTTGCTGAGTCTCGGAGTGTTTCCGTGCATGCCCGTGCAGCTGCAGAGCTGCCTGCCTGCCTGCCTGCCTGCTGCCTGCTCTGCCGCCACACGCCAGCGCAGCCGCTCAGCCCTGCCAGACTCCACCGCGCCTGCTTAGCTCTGGCGTGAGATCCAGAGTGACGCATCGCTGCTGGCAGAGCTGCTCTCAGCTCCCTGTGATCAGTTAATTAGCTTTCTGTGCTATTATTATGTCGTCATGGTGAATCTACCCACTCCTCCGATCAGAGAGGGGAGAATGAGGGAAGCTGTAATTAGAGTGAATCTCATTAGAAACTGCTTCATCTAATCAGGCTCCCCCACACCCTCGAGTACAATTTAAGTTCATTGCCTCAAAACAGTCCAAGTAAAACAAAGTGCACAGCGTGACCCCACATGAAGGATGGTGCCATTCATATACTGCCGCTTGCTTTGTTTAAGTTTCTGCTTGCCTGCTGTAATTAGAACATACAGATAATTCAAAACTCTTCCAGGTTTTGCAGGTCAGTATCTGCAGGTTGCCTGAATATAATCATGTGTTTAAGGGATTATATTACAGGGCCGATTCCGCTCTCAGGCCAGCTTGCAGGCTGCTTCTGCTGGTGGTAACGCCGTTACCCGTGTGCATCTGAGGATGCAATCTGGCATCTTTGCTTCGGATACGGGAAGAAATGTTGACGGATCGGTGACAGTGCTTAGCACTTGGAGAACTGATCTGCACTTGAAGACTTTGGCATGTCCAGACCTCCTGAAGCACCATTCTAGGCTGGACGTAGAATAAGCACTGCTAATATCCCAACGTGCTCCCACGTCTGAATGCCCACAGCTCCCGTATTGGAGAACCTCTCAGTCTTCCAGATGAGAAATTCACCTCCAGGGGTCTTTACTTTCCCAGAAACTTCCTCGGTTCCTCCTGGGAAGCCTGAGCGAGGATCTGACAGGCAGAATCCCTTTGCACATCACACCGCTTTGCTTAGGTTCCCGCACAGGTTGTGCTCACGCTATGAAATGCATACTGCCAGCTGCTTCAGGGCACCTATGTACGTTTGGTACAGGGCATGGATGTGTACGTGATGCACACAGATGTATACTGCATGTATCTTTTTTTAACTAAGCCCCAAGAAAACCCATTAAACCCTGCAAATGTCAACTCTGTGTTTACACTGCTGGGTAAAAAGCAAATTTGCCATAAAATCCCAGAGGAGACTGATGGCTGCGCAAGTTTCTCAGCAGAAGGTATGTGCAGATCCTCGCTTTGCTCTGCCACGCAGAAGCCCACCCCTCGCTCAGACCACTTCTAGGAGGTTGAGGTACCTGCAGCAGTGGCTGCGATAAAAGTAATGCAAGCTGTTGATCTGTGAAAAGAGAAACTAGATGTTTCTTATAAATGTTACGTTTTCTTCAGATCACTTGGGCTGGGGGCAGGTACTGATGACTATTATAAACATTTTACAATCACAGTGATGTTTGTCCGAGATTTTTGGACGAGTTAACATTGTAACAGCATTAAAATGACATAATGGACAGCACTAATACTGATGCAATCCCTCCCTTGCCAAGCAAGACTCAGTCACAGTAAGAGAGAAGATGGTTTCATGTAATAAAAGAGGGAATGGAAGCCTTCAGGGGTTCCCAGATGAATTTTTGCAATGGCTGCATGTTCAACTACGGCAGATCCACGGTGGTGCAGTCCTGATAACCAGGATGTGCACGGCAGGAGCCCGCGCTGGCCCGGCTCAGCCCCTTACCCGTAGAATTCGCAGGTCTGGTTTCCCAGGAGCACCGACACGCGGCTGCCAGCTCCCAGGTAGTGCCCGGAGATGGTCACCATCGTCCCTCCTGACTCCGGACCACGGCTGGGATTCAGAAAACTCACCACTGGAGTCTGGAGAAAGAAAAGCACAAACTCAGCACTGTTGCCTGCTGCGAGGGGAGCTGTCAGCGAGCGGCTGCCCAGGGGCCGTGCCAGCCGGAGAAGCATCATCCCCCAAGCATCTTCTCATCTTTGGCTGAGTGGGGATACCCTTTTTAATATGAAAAAGCAAAACTGGGGTGTGTCCTGGACATCTGAGAAATCTCCTGCTAAATTTTCGAACCCACCTCTGAAAGAGAGACGCGCCTCAACAAGACGATGGCAAATTTAGCCTCGGCAAAAGTATGTCTTTACCTTCAACTTTGTTCTTAAACAAAGGTAAGCTGTTTGCACCGCCGTTTCAAAACCTAAATATATCCCAAGCCAAGCAAACTGCCACAATGGAAATTTGAACCCACATGTTTAAAGTTTGCCAATGTGGTAAAGCACCAAAAAAACCCCACCAGAGTCTGGTAATGGGAAACATTGGACAACTAACAAAAAGGCAGTACCAGCAGCTCCAGCTTAATACGAACCACCAGTGACAGTATTGTGGGGCAGAGCTTGTTTCCCATTGCTGATGGAAAGACGTCCTTGGTGGGCAAACTTAGATCCCACTCGACATTTTATTGGTGATACTATTGCAGCAATGCCACATCTTTATCCTGCTTTGCACCACGATAGCTATTTATCCCACTTAATAGAATTTGCAAAAAGCAGGTACCTTTTTATTTGTTTTCAATCAGTGGATATTACCAAATCGTTTTACTAATGCTTTCACATTACCCTCTTTATGACTCTCACCTGCAAAGGCTGGCAGCCTCCCAGCTCCACTCCCCTGGTACTCCCTGCTTGGCAGCTTGGTGCGTTTGTCCTGTTTTCTCTACTGTTTTCACAATGCAACATGTGTTTTCTGGGTGCCGCAGCATTTGCCAAAGCAGCTTAGACCAAAAGCCTGTTTGACCCTGACTCCTGAATAGACCAGAGAAAAACACACAATCCACCCTGTTGCGGGTAATTATGGAATTACAGGAGAGAAAGACTCGTCCTTCAACTGCTCATGGTCAGCTCACAGCTCTTATCCTAGCTGGGGTCAGGAGTTGGACCCGATGATGCTCGTGGGTCCCTTCCAACTCAGGATATTCTATGATTACCCCAGCTAATGACAATACTAGACAATCTGAATGGTAATAGCAATGGTTACACTAAGTAGGCTTGGGAGCATTTCATACAACCAAGAGCAGTGATTCCAAAATGCAAAAACCTCCAAAGGATGTTCAATGTACGACTGCCCATCAAAAACCTCCTTCAGTCTCCAGCCCAACCCTGGCGACTAATTCCCGAGGTGAATTAGGAACAAGCTGCAGCGCTGTGAACACTCCAGACAGCGAGAGCCCACTACCAGCCACCCTCCTCTTCCTGCCCCATCGCCGGGGCCAGTCTGCTCCTGGGAGCCCGGGGACAGAAAGGAGCAGGTATTTAACACAGCCATGAGGCCCAGCAGTTCCCATACAGACACCAGTGACAGAGCTGCAAGCATACTGGAAAGCACAGCCCTCCTCTGCATTCAAAATCAACTGTAAGCACCTCCTGGCTACAAGCATCTGATGTTTCTGGTGTGAGCATCACCTTGTCTAAGCATTGCAATCCTTGGAAATTCAAAGCATTGCCAAAAATAGAAACTCAGGCTGTAACCCCGAGCAGTCATTCTTGTAAACAAGGAAAAGACAGGGGAGCTGAGGGCCCATCCTAGAGACCTGCAAAAACTCCCAAGGCTGGGGTGAGGCCAGCATCGGATGAGGGCCTGAAAGCTGAATAAGAATTTTCCATCTTCAACTCATGATTTGGTAATAATTATGACAGATTTACAGATCCAAAGTAGCTCCAAGGTTCCACCTCCCCAGATAAAATGGGTGTAATTAAGGTGACAGCATCGCTCCTGCGCGGTGTCAGGCACCAGATGAGCTCACTAAGGCATGAACCCTCTCAGGGTCAGAACAGAGCTCTGCTTTAAGGTACCAATCAATTTTACTACTGACTTTAATGGCATAAACCAGCTGTAATGGAATTTGTGGCAGTGCTAAAGAGAAAAATAGAGGCCAACTAACAAAAGGAAATGATGTGCTATAAGTTTTAGATGCCTGAGAAAAAGAAATGATATAATCAGGGTAAGTGCTGGAAATCAGAAGCAACAATGCAAAGGATGATAATGCTCGGCGTATGCTCACCAGGTTGCTGCAAGGTACTACTCCAAGATTCATCTCCGCAATTACCTTCCACTGGCTCCTGGTTATTATTTAACACAAAGCAAGAGAGCATCCTCCTTGTGTCGCATGGGAACCTGCCTTTCAGCAATGGCAAAGCTGGGGACTATACTGGCAGTGCCCTGCAATGATCAGAGGGGTTTCTGGTATATTTGAGCAAAATGTGGTGATATTTGGACCCCTGCTATGTTGTTGAATAAATGAAATCCCAGGGGAGGGTGTCGCTTACAGCGCCGATAGGGTGGCAGGGGCTAGCCTGATTTATCTCTCAATTAGTTTACAAATTGTGGACAATTGGTAAGCGCTGGCATTTCCCTGCATACAGATTCCACTAAGCACAAAATCAATGTGGCTGGATGAAGTGCCCTGTTTAGGCAAAACTGGAGATATGAGAAACCCCAGCTGCGGCTTTTAAGTTTATGAATCGAAAGGCTGCTAATTAAACCACAGAAAGGAACGACCCACTCCACCAATGGAAGCCCACCAACCCAAAGAGCAGCTCTCCATTAAGTGGATAGAGAAAGTCTACACTGAACCAGCATCCTTGGAGGGGAAAAAAAAAATCCCTGAATATTTGGATGCAGAATTACCTTTCCAGCCCAAAGGGCATCATGGTGAAAAAGTTAAATCTATAGACACAGAAACTAACTCAGATATGTTCAGGTTTCCCAGGCAGTTGATTAAAACTAAGTTTCTAGCAGGACCTCAGTACCTGAGCTGCAGAAGGATGGACTCCGGTGCTTGCTCTTGTGTTGCGTGTTTCTGTGGTCATGCAAAAAGGCCTATCAGTGGCTGTATGCGCACACGCATATCTATAGAAACATCTTCAAAACCAGCAAGGAGCAGCACCCTAGATTCATCCCCATTAACTAAGCACCAAAATAACAATGTCCATTACAAACAAAGGAAAATTTTGAGTGCTGACTCCAACTCCTTGACAATTCCTCATGCACAGAAAGTCCTCAGGTACAGAATAAAGTTACGCTTTGTGTAATGCTCCTGCTAGGATTACAACAGTGCACTTTGGAAGGAGTAACCGAGTCTAGCAATTCAGAAGGTTATCACTATTTTGGAGGTGCAAAGCTGAAACCAAATGCTGTGGGAACCCTGGGTTTAGGTTCCCGCATAAATCTTGTTTATTCTGTAGACCTGTGCGAGCTCTACATCCTGAAAACTGGGCTCTTTCACTGGGCTACTGAGAAACTGTGCAATGCCACGGGGAAAGCATCAGAAAAAGATGGCAGGTTTGGGACTGTCTCCTGGTGTTGAACCCCATCCGTTTGACACGTGCACCCGTAGAGCACGGCTGTTCCCAGGGGGGACGCGTGCTGCCCCCCTCCTCGGCAGGACACTCACCACGAACATGTACTGCTGCGCAGACTTGGCCGTGAACTCCGGCTTGCACTCTCCGATGCACAGGAGCACTGGGCCGGAGCTGATCCCTGGAAGCGCCTGCCCCATTTCACAGACGATCCTGGAAGCAGAAACGCGGCAGTGAGGCTTTGGCAGGAGGTGCCAACAGTGCCCTGTGCGGCTCCACGCAGGGCTGGCTTTCCTTTTTTCTTCTTTTTTTTTCCCCCCTCTTTAACTTTGATATCTGCCTCTTTAGGAGAAGTTAATTACTGAGTCTATTTTTACCCCATGTAGTAATTTAAAGAAAAAAATCAAAATTAGACATAATTATTACAAGCTGTAAACTCCAGAGCAAAGCAGAGCACTAATGGCAATATATTAGCCAGTAGCAAAGTGAGCGCGAAGTCCTTAGAGTAACAGATGAGTTCATTAGGGGAACAGCTCACACTGCAGTCTCCCAGTTAATCAAAAATGAAGCAACCTGCTGTGACGGATGCACTCGACCCCTTAACCAAACTAGCAGTAGTTTGGTACAGGTTCCAAAGGAGGTAAAGGCCTGAGCCGTAGCCGGGCCAAGAACTTCTCTAGTTTCAACCTGTTCTCTGAAAACCCACAAAAGAGCAGAGCGAAACAGGGAGCATCGATGCATATGAGCTTGGGCACCGACCTGCGATTAACATGGCTTTTCCAAGACTCATTTATCAAGGAGCAAAGAAAGTTGTGGGTACCAGGAGACTCATGCATACCTCTCCCATTGTATGCAATGTGACTATGAGCCAACCGCATTATTCCATAAATATGACAGCCTAAGTGAGCCGCCTTTGAGCTCTCCCTGCTAGGCAGCGTGGCTGCGTGGCGGTGATCTCCCCTCGAGCTGGGACGCCTCTCAAGGTTGCTCTTCGAGGCAGAGAGACCTTTTACCAACGGCAGATCTTTGGTAAGTGACTGATATCGCGCATAACCTTGTAGTATGGTAACCTTGATTTGTGCCTTGGCAACTTTGATTTTGGAACTTTGATGTGACTCGGTAACTTTGATTTGTGTCTTGGTAACTTTGATCTGTGCCTTGATAGTTTTGAATCATTGTTCAAATGATTGTGCCGTACAGTAATAGAGTGAACCTTGCCATCGAACTTCGTTAAGTCGCACTTTTACAACATCGTATTGAAATCACTCTTGCTAATACCTTTGACAGCGGTCCTTTCAGTGATCTAAATCACCCATTCGCGACACGTGCTCGGGGATGATAGAGACAGCCGGGGAGAGCAGCCTTTGCAGGGGAGACAGGGCTGGCTAACACAGAACATACTGACGCTGGTAAAAGGAGTTAGTGGCACCGAAAGACACCGATCTCGTGCTCCTCACGCGGCCCAGCTCAGCCCCATGGGCACATCCTGAGGCAGGGAAAGCTGTAAGGACAGGAGAGCTGCTGGGGTTAACCACAGCGGGCCAGGCTGGAAGATGAGGAAACCCTCATTATGCACCCTGTGGGTGTGTAATCCAAAAATCCCAGGGCACTGGGAATGCGTAATGCCTACTGGAGATGAGACCAAGCAAATGCCTGTCATGCCAGCAGGTCTGAGAGAGGTTTTCAAAGGGCTCTCGAGCCATACCTAAAGGGGATGGATGCTGCTTGCTCTCATGGCAACACTGGAAAGACAAATTCAAGAGCATCCTGCCAGGCACTGGAAACCTCAGGACAGGAGTAACCTGCCTCGGGGCAGGCGGGTGCCGTAACGCCGGTGATGAGACACTTGTTGGTGTCTGGCCCTGAGAGCGAGACCAGAGAAAGAGCCAGAGCATCCTTTCCCCGGGTGAGGCTGAAGGTGCTTTTGCAGAGCGGCAGGGGAAAAGCTCGCTCTTCTGCCGATCACGTGCAAATGCATAAAAGGCTCCAATTTGTGAAGGCAGCGTTTCAGCTGCCTTCAGCAGCATTAAATTCACTACAAATAAAATAAAATAAAAAGACTAAAGGAAAAAAGAACCTGCAGACAGCACGCACAGGTGATGCCAGGAGGCCTAATGAAACACATACATGCTAGTAAAGAGCTCTAATGTGAAAGTCCTTATTGCCGCAGATCAAAACGGGTTGCCTAGAGAGACGCTGCCTTTGGAGAACAGGAACTGAAGCATCTCAGCTGTGTGCCTTAATCTGCCACGTGCTCCTCTCTCTGCCTTTCAACCAGACATCGTCCATGCACCTCTTTCCTCTGCCTGCTATTTCATTACTTCTCCTCCGGCAGCGGGGCGAGAAGGCAGGGTTTCTGTGCTGCCGGGCAGTGGGCTAGGCTGGAGGGCTGGCATTTGGGAGCAGTAATCTCTGCTCCTGCCAGCCCACAGGCAAACAAAGCAAGGTGAAGTGATTCCTGACAGCCCATGGGCAGGAGAGGAGAGTGGAGGTTTTCTCCCACAAGAAGCAAGGACCCACCAAGGGCTATATATGGGGAGAAACACCACATACTCAACTATTTGCCAGTAAAGCAGCAGCTGCCGTACAGTACCAGGCATGACGGGGCACAGGACGGGGCACAGGTGACCTGGTACACCTGATCCCAATTCCTGATAAAAGCCAAATTCCCAGCAGGTACCTTGTTACAAAATGATGCATTCGGCAGAGCTGTAGGGTGCTGATTGCTGGGCTAAGTGGCCCTTTCACCAACATTAACCTAATTGCTGGCTGATAGATTGCATGGCTGGAGCATATGGTGAGTCATTACAGTCTTGGAATTCAGTCTGCCCACAGAACCCTTAAGAGGGTCCTTTTATCTGTATTCATCTTTAAAACGCAGCTCTCATGCTAACGCTTGCTGTTATCTGCCCAGGGTAAATGTTTTAATGATGTTAACAAACTTTGAAAGCTCAAGAGCTGTAATTAGAGTCATGATTATAAAATCAGGGTTTCATACCATCAAAGGAGGATAATTTTATAATCTTCCATCCTTTATTTGAAAAATAAAATAAAATAAAATACTGCTCAGCAGAACAGCCCAAACCGCTAGCAGTGGCAGTACTATTGGTGCAGCGCTTGGAGCCATTCCTGCAATAACCTGAACGATGCTTTGCACACCCATAGTGCCCGTCATCCAGTGATCGCATGATATACTGATATACTGCACACATCCTTGCTGTTCGGAAGGGGAGATTAACGTCATTCTTGTCTTACAGAGGGGGAAAGAAACACAAGGAGTGAGCAAAAAACAAACCACCATGTGCTAGTGACAGGTCCTTCCACTATGCTGGGGATCAGACTGGGACCCGCCAAATGCATCTCACCACCAGAGGACAACTGCTTTCAGCCGCTCCTGAAGCTGGGGCAGACCCGTGCTGCTGGGACCGCTCATGGGGCCTGGGCTCCCCCACACTCACGGCAAGCAGCCATGGCCCTACTACACAGGATGGCATCCTGGTCCCCAGCAGGAGAGATCAGACAACCCAAGGGGAGCCATCACATATTGCTCCTCTCCCGCCCTGCACAAATGACCCCCAACACACCCCTCAGCACCTACACCAGAACAACCCCCCCAAACAGCAACAGGAGCATGTGTCACTTTGGGAGGTTGATTCGCCCATCCTCTGTTACATGCCTATTTTCTAATTTTTGGTTGACATTTTTCTTAGTGAAATAAATGAATTGACTCCAGTGGAGGCCCATTCGGATTAAGCGGCTGTCACTGCCTCACCCGCCTAACAAATGGCTGCGTGCAGCCAGCAGCGCCAGCTGAATTTCAAGTGCGATGGGGAGCAGAGGGGGCAGAAAGGCTCAGCGTCAACAGCAAGGTGCTCATCAGAAAAGTTGCTTAGCAAAGCAGGAACCGTGGTGTGGAAGAAAACAAAACACTTAATGAAAGCTTAAAGGGCTGCTTAACCCCCTCAGAGAGCATCCAAGCAGCTCATCCCCTTCTGGTGTAGGAATGGCATGCCCTGGTCCAGGCACCATTCACCTCCAGACCCCTTCCTGCAGGGCTGGAAAGGGTGGAGAGATGGCGCCCGGGGTCTGCATGAGTTATTGGCCTCCTGTGCATTTGCTGGAGGTCAGGGAAGAGGCTTTGTGCAGGCTGGCCAGCCCTGGGGACCCGCGGTGGGGACGGGTGAGGTCTGCGAGGCCACTCACTGTTCTGCGACGACGTACTGCTCGGGCAGGGGCGTGCACTGCACCCCAGCAACCTGCACCCCGTGGGCGATCTCGGAGAAATCCAGGCCCAGGTTCACGCCACGGATGGTCACCCTCGTCCCTCCTTCTGGGGGGCCAGACACTGTCAGGATCTAGAGGGAAACAAACCACAGGCAAGTTGAGCTGGTGTCCCCACAACACCCGTGCTTCTTCAACCCCGTATCGGGCTTGGAAACAGACTTTTGCTTTGCAGGCTGCTCAGGGAGGCTGAGTGCTGCAACCTCCGCCTGCTCCTGCTGCCAAACCCAGCCCAGTGCCACCTTCTCATGACTCCTCTGGATGTCCTGGAGAAGTCAGATGCTGAAATCCATCTGTGCCGTGCTCCGAGAGGGGACGTCAAGGTCCCTGAGCTGGCCAAGAGGCGTGGGCAATGCCATCCCCCAGAAAGCCTTGCAGAAGGAGAAGACTGGCTCCTTCTTTATTCATACAGAAGATGGTAAGTCACCTTCTAGATGCAGCCTGCTGCTTTGGAGAACTTTAACTTCTGCCTTGGCTGTTCTCTGAACGTTAATGTCACATTTTATTAGTAAGTTGGCACCTCAAAAGACTTACAAATGTTAAAGGGTGAGGTGTGTGCTTTAAAGCTGCCTGTTTATAGCCTGCCTCAGCCATAATCATCTCTGCTTCTATAGACTTTCATTAAGGACAATATCCTCTTCAATTAGGAGTATAAATTACAATAATGTATAGTCACAAAATTTGGACCCAAGACTCTCAAACAGTTGTCCTGAATCTGCCACCGGTCTGTTGTTGCTCTTGGGTGAGTTACTAATCTTCCCCATGTTACAGCTGTTATTAATAAATAAACATAATCCATAATAATGCAATTTAATTAATTTAATGGATAAATCTTGTTTACACTTGTTTGTTCCGCCCTTGCCTTTGGCAAAAGACTTGAGCTCTTCAAAACCTTTTCCTTAGCATTTCCGGATGGATGGCTGCTTTTCTTTCACCTTCTTAAGAGCTCGCTGTTCCCTGGACGTGAGCGGGTTAGGAAGGCGGCAAAACACCAGCCCCATCACAAGAGCAGGCCCCGGCAACCTGCTGCACGGCGGGCTGAGCGCGCCCCAAAGCAGCCCCTGCGGGACCCCCTGCACTTTCCAGTGCCACGGGGCACGTCTCCCCCATCCCACCCAATGCAGACTGCTAACGCCATCAGGACACCCCTGTTCCCCATCACTTCTGTGGCTCCAACTTCCCTCCAGCATCTCCCCGCATTTCAAATCCCAGCTGAAGCCATTTTCCCTCTCCCTTGCTTAAACCTCTTCATTTCTTGCTCTCCACCTCTGCTCCCATTTAAGGTGCTGCTATTGAATTTGGCCACACATGCTGGGCTTCAGCCTGCTCCACGCACCCAGCAGAGCCATGAGCTGCCCCGTATATCAAACCACCACCTCCTTCCTCTGTGTATGCTTTAATATCTACCTCCTTCTCCCCTTGACCGCACGACTGAGGTTTCTAATTTATTCACCATACTCTGTCTGTTGTGCCGCTGTTTTCTGTAACTCACACCGCGTAGCACGTCTTGTATCATTTAGCTCGGTGAAGCACTATGTGCCCATAAAAGACAGTACAAAATCAAGTTGTATTGCATTACACCGAGTCCTGAAGGCCTCCACTGGTAATGTTTATATTGCTAGCTGGGAATCACCTGAACTCGGCAGTTCACGTACTTGACAGTTACAACTGTCCTTCGCAGCTCTAGATTATGTTAAAATGCGTTTGCTGGAGCACTTACACCGCCGGGCTTGTTGTCTCATCACTGTCCAAAAGAAGTCACAGTTTGCCATTTCCCAACCTCACCACAACCAGCGGAGCCAACCGGCCTCACCGAACAAAAGAGAGCTGATTCTGTATTTTGAAAATGTCCTGACCTGGAAAATCCCCAATATGGAGCTTCACTCGACCTAGATTTTAGTGGCCGCTAATTGAACAGTTTTGAAGTAACTGTGCCATAAAGCAGCCCCAGGGTTAGAACAGATGCATTCAATTAATTACAGCTGGAGAGATTCAGTCAAAATCGCAGAAAGAAGCTAAGTCTTAAAGGCCCCGTCGCACCGAGCGCTGGCGAGCCCTCCAAGCAGCACCTGCCCAGGCAGCACCCCTGGGGCACCTCGCTGTGCTGCAGATGGGTGGCCGGGGCACCTCCAGCACACCCAGCCCGGGGTGGCTGCTGGCAGCGTGCTCTGCCTTAACCCCCCAGCTTGGTCGTGCCGGGGAGCTGCTCAGGCTGCAGGGCTGGCTGCAATGACAGTCCAGATTTCTGGTCTGAGACAGACAGGATTAGGAAGAAATATTCCCCAATTTCAAGAAATATACTTCAGTGGAGTGGCTTGTCGCTCAGATGTCTGCAGAGGATCAAAAGAACCTGCAAACGGCAGCTAAGGAAAAACAACGCCATTACCAGGAATTGTACATTTACTGTTCAGGGGTCTGCACCTCTGCTGGAAGTTTTTTAGGTTGTTTGCAAAACTGAAGCAGTTTGAAATTCACTGAGATCTAGAGTGGGGTGTGGGAGGCAGGGCCTTTGGTTTTGCTGATCTCCTGAATTACTCTGAGCAGGTCACCTCTCCCTTCTGCATCAGCCTCGCCTTGCATGAAACGAATCAGCAATCCACTGCCTCTAGTAAAGCATGTTCCTGCTGCTCAGGGAAAGGATTTATGCAAATGTGAAGCATTGTATTACTCACAGAAAGGATCCAAATACAGAGACGGAGTGGGTGGTGGTAGGAGCTTGGTTACCCTTACGCTCTGCCCTTACATCATGTAAGGGATGCAGATGCACCACTGTATTTCTGTTGTTGCTGCTTCTTACTTGAAACCAAGGAAGGGACCCCAGGGATCCCCAAGGTTGGAATCCAAGGGATCCCAGGGATCCAGGAGCCCCGATACAGTGCTAGCACACTTCCCTCCCCAGTCTGCAGAAGACACTGTATAACGATGCAGGATAGATGTTCTCAGCCTCACATCTTGCCAGTTGCATGGTTCGGCGTTTCTGACATGAAGCAATATTTAGCCCCCAGAAGAAGTCTGTGCACGAGACAGGGAGACCTAGGACTGGCTGCGAGTCGGATGGGGCTTTCCTTCTGGAGCTGGAGGCAAGCCGCGAGCCTAAGACCGTTCTGCACAACAACCACTTGGCATCTGTTAGGGTGCGGAGCGAGCGCCCGGCTTGCAGAATAAATGGCATAACCCCTGCCCCCTCCCAAAATGTCATCCACCTTCATTCTCTTTGTCTTTTTTCATCCTGCTCTAAGCTAGCTGGATCCCAGCTGATGAGCCCAGCAGGGAACCAGCACATAGGCATTGTCATCCCGGCATGATCCCTCCTTGCCTCTGCCTTAGCTGATAGCACATTCAGAACCTAATTGTTATCTCAGCAGAGCAACTCCATTATTCAGCCTGACACTGCCCCCCCTTCAGCTGTTTGTTGCACTGATGTTATATTAATGAGGCCTGCAAATAAATGAACAGGAGATCAGAGTGCCGCTTGTTCGCAAGAAAACGGATTTTTATTTATTTATTGCTAAGACCACAGACCGTGTGGAAGTTTTACGCTGTTAAAGGGACACTGTCGGTGACGGCTGGGCCTCTCACTCGGAAAAAAAAAAAGGGCTGCACATATCCTACTGCTCATTTACTTTTATGACTATTAAAACACAATCTCTTGCATTCCCTGAAGGCACTGGCACCTAGGAGCCAGGCCCTTGACCTCCGGCTTGACAGAAAGGGTGAACCTGGCCAGATGAAGCAAAAGGAGTGGAAAACAGCCGGTATTAAAGGCTCTTTTAGTCTGAGTGGTCCAGGCTGCAATGCAAGCCCCAGTATGAGACCAAACGCTGCTCCCCAGTCGAGTCTGTCAATGCTGGTGCATGCAGGACGGAGAACGTGTCACCAGTGCCTGCTTCAAACCTGCCAGGAGCAGGTCGGTCCCAGCAGGGCAGGGCGGTCTCTTCCTAGCTTTCAGTGCACAGTTCTGCAGCACTGGACATTGCAAAACGGTACCCAAAATACTGAAAAAACTTGGATGCCAGTAAAAAGGACCCAACAGCGATGAAGGCTGTAAAGGTCTCATGGTCTCCAAGACAATCTCATACACTTTTCGGGAGAGGGAGGGGGATGAGAGAAGTTAACCTGTGCTGTTGAAAGGTTTGGGTTTAGGAATATCGACCCTGCAGGGTTTCTACTGGGGCTTTGCCGTTTTCTATAGACCTGACTGCTCAAGAACTTAGCACAATTCTGTAAGAGTTTTTAGCCTTATACAGTGCCCTTCCCATCAGCGGATCTCAAAGCACACAAAAAAGGCCACCAGTTCCCTCTGCTTTCCCCCTTCTTTTTCTACAACAGTGAAAACTGCAAACTTGACTTTCATGAAAAAAAATAAAAGCTGTGAATTCATAAGGAGAAGGGTGGGAGGTGGAATTCAAGGAAAACCACCAAACACTGCAAGACCTGTGATAAAATCACGACAGCTCACAGCACTGTCAGAGTCAGCAGAGGCCATGGGACAATACATCCCCCTGAAACCTGTATTTTCTGTCGCTGACCCTCACTGTGGAATAAGCCAGTCTGCCAGCGAAAGCACAGACATTTCCTACTCGATTTTCTCATCTCCAAATCCACTCAGGGCAATCTCCTGAGACTCAAAACATCTCCTGGCGAGGCACCCCGTGCTTCCCGCTTTGAAGGCTGAGACACAGACTTGGTTACGGAGACAAGAAATCTGTAACAGCAAAGCTCTGCTCTTTTCTCCTTGGACAGAGACCAAAAGTATTGCTTTCAAGTTGGACAGTGATAAAACACTCGGTGGCAGTGCCATGCCTGCAGCCAGCCGCGAGAGCCAGCCTGGCAGTTCTTAGATGCAAGTCACTTGGTGGCTGGAGCAGAGTGTTTTTCCCCTTCTCTGCTTAGCTCAAGGAGGGGTAAATAAATAAATCTAAGACTTCTTCAATGTTACAACTGTCTGAACAGTTTATGGTGAAGAAACTCTCAGGCAGAGGCTGTTTTGCTTCTTGCATCTTGTAGCATAACCTTGTGCAAGCAGAACAGCACTCAGATAAGAAAACTGGTTTCTGACTACTGGCAGGACAAGGTGAAAATCCAGGCAAGCTTTTAAGGCTCATTTTATCTCTCTGTAAAGGTAGCTATGACTTGCCAAACAAACCAACCAACTAAATAAGGAAAGGACAGACTCTCAACATTTCTTAACGCTTTCACGTCTCTGCACAGTCAGCACCACCACCACCTCTGCTCCTCCGCAGCCTCACAGGCTCCACTCTGCAGTTTACAAAACACTGCACATGAGAAATACCTGCCCATCCAAGGTGTAATGTGGCTGGGCAGAAAGTCTAAGGAAGAAATACCAAAGGCCTGGTAACGTCCCTCCTCAGCAACGTCCTCCTCCAGTCAGCCCCAGCCCCGGCACAGCACCACCAGCCTCTGCGGTTTCCTCCCCTCCTCCATAAAAAGGAGGCTGATGCCTTCCTCCCAGGGGCTCTGAGCATGAGCCAGTTTAGCTAAGCTGGTGTAGAAACTAATCTGAGTTAAGAGGAAACTTCCACATGTACTGGGGTCCTTATTCAGCTGGCAGAAGTTTGTGTGCTGAGAAGTCCTGCTCCTGCCCTGCCAAGAGCATCAGTGCAACAGGCTACTTTGATCCAACATTGTTTTACACCCATGCCCTCCGCCTTCTGCAGTATGGACACACTCCCAGGGCAAGGGAGGCTTTTTGGGGGGAGTTAATTAAGTGAGAAACCAAAATCTTCTTTCATTCCCACCTGATACGAGTGTCACTCCTAATAGTAACGTTAACAGACCGAGTGCAGTTTTACTGGTAAAAATGCTCCTGGGAGACATTTTGCATCCCTCAGTGGTCTGAACAGAAACATCAGAAGCATCAACTATAGACTAATTAGCTCCCTAGTTTAATTAGCATTCTTGCAACAGTCCGTAGCGGTCACCCCGATGCTGGTAGCATCGCCGGCGAGTGACAGCTGCATGGCGGGGCAGTGGGCTGCGCACCCTGGCCATGTGCCGGCGGATCTGCACATTAATTTCTCAGAAAGTAGCGGAGCGTTTTATTCCCTGTTCTTCAGCGCCGGATGGACAACGGTGGGTTTTCAGATGAGAGGGAGACAGACACAAATCCGCTTTGGAAGGAGTAAGGAGAAGGGGCCGGAGATGCGCGCTCTTACCTCGGTGATGCGAGGGTTGGAGCACTTGACGTTCCTGCTGGACCAGTCGAGCCAGGGCTGGGCGGAGGGCGCGCTGCAGTGCGGCCGCAGCGTGCACTTGGCCTCGCCGCTGCACCAGCCGCACTCGAACTTGGGGTCGGCTTTCAGGCAGAGCCCGCAGCTCTCACGCTGGGCTGCGCACTTGTAGAGGTGCACTGCAGGGAAGAGGGGATGGGCACTCAGGACGAAGTCAAGAATTGAAATATTCACATGGACTACAGCTGCTTTTAGACTCACAAGCAAAGGCACACGTTGAGTTTCGACTTAACGAGCCGCAGAGTGGACTTGCACATGTGGTTTCCAAAGCCAAGGCTGTACCAGTGGTGCTTAGTGAGCACCACTATCCGTGGAGCAGAGTGAGCTGCTCTCCTCCAAAGCAGGATCCACCGGGACCACAATGTCTCTGCCTGCAGCCGCAGTGACGGCAGCTAACGCCGCTCTGCCCCAACAGCCACTTTCCAGCCGCCATCGCTGCCCTCCTTCCCATGACTTGAAAGCCAACTCAAGCAGACGTTACCTTTCAGATCCTCCGGGTTGTCAATAACAAAGTTCCCATTCCAAACCACAGCAAAGTCCACTGCTAAGTTGCTGATGTCCATCCCATCATAGAGATACTGAAGGAGAAGATGGAGAATGAAATGCTCGGGGTGATGTATCAGAGACACTAACACAAAAAGATTTTTTTTAAAGAAACCGTGATTATTCTCTGCTTAAAAACATGTGCTGATGTCTGAACCACCACACTTCTACACTTCATCTCCAGGGTCCTGCTTTGACTCCCTCCTCCTCACCAGGAAGAGATAATTAAATCAGATCTAGTCCTTGTGAGAGGTAATAGATTAATTATTCCACTCACAGTGGTTGCTCTTGTCACTCGGTCTCTAGCTTATCAATACAGCCCCTCCAGTTAATCAGACTGGAAGGACTGCTGCCTTCAGGCTATCTTCTTATACAGTCACCATGCACCCTAGTGTGACTGGGAGCTTAAAAATCACGCTGCGCAGCTTTGGCTGATGAAATAGGCAATAGCTGAGAAAAAATAGATGGTGCAGAGAGGTCCTTTCCCAGTCTCTGCTTCAGCCTAGTCTAGGATAGCACTGGCTTGAATTATTCACCTTCTCATGGACATCCTGGGGGCCATGGCTGAGTGAATCTGGATGCTTTAGGCGAATTCCCAGTGTATTCTGAAATTCCCATTATCACAATTAGCACCAATGAGGCCCCATTCTGATGCTCTCTTTAAGTCAACCAAGAGCTGCTAAAAAGACTTAAAAAGGTGAGCGAACGTTGCTATCCTCTTTGGGATTAGGGAATGATGATTAAACCAAAGCAGACTGCTTTGACTGTCCCCATGCAATAGCTGTACAGTTTTAACTTACATTTGGTTGTACTGATTCACCTTGCCCGGGTTTTACTAAGTTGGTGTGAAACTAGATCTTCTGTACAAATGACAGAGCTGTGAGTACAGAATTGCCCTTACATTCTCTATCTACCACTTCCTATTAGCCTAACAGGAATAAAGTGCTTCTCTAATGTTTATAAATCACTTTGGATAGGAAAAGTACTATATAGTATTAATACATTTATTATCCACCAAGCTGCAAGGCCTGAAGACGGCCAGTGATATATAAATATCCAGTGAAATTCTTAAAAATTCAAAACTTCATTAACAATTTAAGACCATCTGCACTGAATATTAAAGCAGACCCTGTTCTGCTGCCTAAAACAAACTGAATGTGCCCTGTTTGCCCGTGGACCTCTTCGAATGCACGGTGAGGAGGGGAAGGACCACAGTCTTCCCTGCCTGTCCTCCAGCTCAAGTGTGCCACGCGAGACCCAGGCGTGGGCTGTGGCTCGGAGGGCGGCCTGCGTTTGCTGTACGTGTTTTGGCATCCCCGAGTACCTGCCACAGTGACTTTGGGCGTTCTGGGGTAAAATCCTGCCAGGTCCATTGGCAGGGCTAAGCCCCATCCTACAGAGGAGAGCTATCCTTCCCTGCCTGCTTCTCCGGCAGCATCATTCAGATAATTTCCCTCTCTCTGCTGCGTTGTGCTCTCTCCCCTGGCAGTTTTCCTTCCCCCTCCTTCCTTGCACCACGCTGCTTTTCAGCATTACTGTATTCATCCAGCTACCGTGACCTGGAATTCGACAGCTACCCAATAAGGGGTCTGTGATTCGCCTTATCTCCCCTGTGTGAATTAGCCTGCTTCAACACCTTCGTCGCATTCCCTCCTCCTCCTCCTCCCCTTCCCCTCGCTGACCCCCCACAGTCAGACAGGGAACCGCCAGATAAAGGATCTTCTCCCGGCCAGCACTATAATGAAACACCTTGCATGCCCACGACAGGTTCCCACCTGGAATTCAGGATTAGTTTAACTCCAGGATTTTTCACTCTCCCCGTGGCTGAGCCCATCCCCTTCGCAGCTATTTGGAGCTGACACCCTTTTTGGGCACCTTTTTGCCACGTTTCCCTCCCGGTCCCTCACCGAGCTGTTCTGGCACTGGACGCTGGAGCTGTTGAAGCGCAGGGCAGGCACGCGGTGGATCACGCCCTGGATGCTGAGGACACACTCGTACCCGCGCTGGCCGGACTGGGGCTGGGGTAGGTTTCTCGCCTTCAGCGTGATGGGTTTCACCTCTCCCACCGGGATCAGGATCTCCTCTGTGGGGAAGAGCTGGGGACAGTCCTAGGGGACAATAAAAGAGAGGGGGAGGTTATAGCGGTGCTGGTGCGTCCGCAGGACTGGCCAGGTCTCAGCCCGCCTGCTCCGGCAGCAGGGCTGATGTCCCAGCACATCCTCAGTGCACAGGACCAGCCACTTCTCAGTCCACCCATGCAACGGCAGGTTAAGTGCAGAAATAAAGCAAGCCCCATTACAGTCCCCCTGCTCTGGGGCTGGCACTGATTTTCTCACTGCAGTCGCAGAAGAAGGAACACCGCTATTCGGGGAATAAATCGAAGGCATCCTCCCTGCCCTGCGCTTGCCGTGGGTTTTATCTGTGGAGACACAACCTCTCACCGTGCCCTCCCGCAGCAGCGGCAGGGCGTTATCAGCTGCTCCAGCCTGAGCCCCGCTGCTCCAGGAGGGCGATGGGCTGCTCCCAGCCACACGCTGCACTCCCTGGGCCGCCTCCTAATCCCATTTCACTCCTTACACACCTCGGCGTGTGCTGCTTCAGAGCGAGACTGATCACCATGGGATGTGCTTCCCTCTCGCTACCAGGTACTGTTCCACTCTGCTTTCTCTAAGCAAAATTACGCCAGTGTGCCATTAATTTCCGAGGCGATGTTAATTTCTGCTCTATCTGCTCTCACCCCTTACCATGCCCTGACACCTCTGGCCTTTCTGAAACGCCCAGCCAGCTCGCTGCAATGCTCCCGTGCTGCTGCACAGCCTTTCCCTTAGCTGGGGGCTGCCTGGGTGGGATGTGTGCCTCCGCCGGCCGCGTGGGCAAGGCATCGGGACCCGAACTGCCCTTTCTATCTCTAAAGCAATGCTCTTCCCTGCCCTGTGCTTCTGGGAAGTGGAGGACGTCCAAGGATGGGAGGATTTGGTTACAGTCAGTATCCAGAAGAGCAGGGACAGGGTTTTCACAGATGGGATTAAGCACCCTAATCCTTATCCCCCTGGGCCTTCTGACCCTCTGTCTAGTCTGCAAAACTGGCCTTTTCTCTTAGGAATCAGCAAAGTTTGGCATGTGCAATAAACTCAGAGCCTCCTCCAGCAAACAGCATTTGTAAAGGTCTTATGGCTTCCAAAAAAGTGGCCATCCTTGGATCTGAGGAGCTAATACTGAGGAGGGATCTCTCACAGAGGAGGGAGGACTGAAACAAAATCTAATTAATTTGTGTACAACTGTATCTCAGTATGTGTCAGCGGGGCGGCTGCTGGGCCGTGACCGGGAGTGCCACGCGTCCCTTCACGCACAGTGAAAACGGCAAAATTATCAACAAGCGATGGCACCTGCAGATCTCCTGTTTGCTGGAGAGACCATCAGATGAGGAGGAAGGCCAGCCCAAAAGATGCCAAGCAAGCTCCGATGCCCCTGGGATCTGAGGCACCGGGTCTCTGCCTTCTTCACAGCACCCTTGGGGCTTCAAAACCTTAAGCCTCCAACTCTTCTGGACACAGGCCCTTCGGGCACCCTAAGCCTGGAAACAGCGAACCCAGGCTGCCACCCTGCACAGGGACCCTGCCAGCCCCACGGGCAGGAGGAAGGTGATGTCCCAGCCGAGCTCTGATTCAAACAACGGGGCAGCAGCAGCAGCGGCTCCTGCTGCAGATCAAAGTCTTTCTGCACCTCCGGGATGCAATCGGGAGCTGCTCCAGGAGTGCATTTTTCTGAGTCAAATGCAAATTCAGAAGTATATTACAGCCACAGCCTTGCAGTACTATCAATCACCCCGCCAGGCCAGAGCAAAGGCATTTCGGGAGACAACCAGAAAAAGCGAGGGACGCTGAGCTCCAGGAGCAGGGAGAGGCTGCTCAGCGCGAATCCGGAGGAGGAGAAAGGAGGGAGTGGGGGCTGAGACAAAACAGCACAAAGAAATTTCACTTCAGGCCTTTCCTGATTAGGGTTAGCCTCTTGCGTGAAAGAGGAGATTAAACAGGTCCTGCTCCCGCAACACCAGGCACGAGGCTGGCTGACAACCACCAGCAGAGCTGCAAATGAACCCTCCTGCAGTACGAGGCCAGCGTGACGGGAGCTTCAGCATCCACTGCGGGAATGAAACAGACTCCTTCCTGAACCCCAAAGGCTTCCAAAACTGACCTAAGGGCGTTAAATAAAGGTGATATTAAATAAAGAATGGTACTTCACTCTTGATGGTCATTTTATAAACAAGTTAAGGCTCAGGAGTTCTCAGCTCGAGGGAGTGAAAAAATGTGTAAGGACAGTTCCTCAGTCCCTGAAAACAGCCTGATTTTTCAGTGTACAAAATACCATGAAACTGGAAGCAGTCTATTAAATTTTCCATTGAAAACCATGTGAAAATATTTCAAACACCTGTGTGATTGCAATAAAGGAGCAAAGAAAAGAGCAAAACGCTGCTTCCTCCAAAACTATATATTCTGAAAACTAAGCACAGCAATTAAAATATTAAGTACAGAGGAGTGTGATTTGTTTCGAATTCTGCCACTATCTGGCCAAAATAATGCAACTGTAAATTAATAGCAAATTTTAATATTGCAGTAGCTCAAGACTTTGCAAGTTGCTGTATGCAAAATAAAAGGAAACTCTCCCTGCAAACATCATCTTACAGATAAGCAGATCTCCAGTTCCCCACAAGCACAAACTAGATGTCTAAACGGTACTCTGAGATGAAGTGCACAAAAAGACCTATCAGTGTCTGGTAATTATATGACATTCCTCCCATAAGATCTCAACATCCTAAACATTATCTCTTCGTAACACACTGGGAGATACAGTTTTTCCTCAATTTATACACTGGGAACTGCAACACGCAGAGACAAAGGCTCTGACCGTCAGAAGTATTTACATTCTGTTTAGCTCTAATTTGCTTTGATCTAATGGAACTAGGTACCTAAGTACCTGTAAGTATCTGACACTAAATGATTAATCCTAAGCCGAAGTAGAAGTTTTAGAAAAAAATGGACTGACATCTCCCTTCCCTCTGCCAAATCCCAGACTGGCATCCCAAGCCCTTTGCCACCCTGCCTAGCAATTAAAGTAAATCATCCGGATGGCAATGCAACGAAAGCCATCCTCACCAGGCTCCCGCTAGGACTGTGTATCCAGGGAGAAAATCCCCACCTCTCACTAATGACCGCGGAGCACGCCAAGCCGTGCTCCCTCTCCAGCTCACAGCCAGACTGATGGGATGTTGTTTCGCTGCTGGCTCAGGCAAGTTGTAAATGAGAAACAGATGCTACCCCAGTTTGGAGAAGCCAGTAGCTTAAACTGCTGCCTCATAAACCTTTTTAGTGGCACTTTTCCTTATATATATTTTATTTTATATCTAACAGGGACTTTCACGGATTAACAGCCAAGGGTGATTTTAAACTCCAACAGCCAGAAAGCGGGCTGTGCTGGGAAGGAAAGAAAAGCCCTCTTCTGCAGTGGAGCAGGTTTACAGGCTGGAAGGGAATGCCACCGTGAAGCTCAGCTCTGAGGTTCCCCCAGACCTTCCTATCACGGATCCAACCCCCAGCTCAGCCTTTACACTACCACCAGCAAACTCCTAAGATTCATGGCGTTTTCCATCCAACCGCCAGCTCCTCCGAGCTGACTTTGCACGCACGTTCCTTCCTCCTCGTCACGCACCGCACACCTGTACCACCTTTTACTCGAGATCTGGCTGCATTTAAGGTTTTGCATTTAACCTCAAAGTCATATCGAGGACCAACGGGAGACAAATGCCTCCACTCCAGAGAGGTCCCAAGCTCTGTGGAAAGCCTGTGTTTGGGAGGAAAGGCATCCTGGAGCCGCAGAATCTTTTATCACATTATGATTGAAAACAAAAAATCTCCAGTCGCATCACCAGTGGGAGAACCTCAGCGCACAGTCCTGAAAATAATGAATATGTTATGGACCATTATCCTTCCTGGCCACTGCCATTCGTGAGACGACTGTTAAAGAAATGCTTCTTCCTTTAGAGACATGGGAGAGGACTTACATTTTCAATCTGCTCTCTAGTGCTGAAAATGCTGGTAGCAAAAATTGTTCTGCCATCATTAAAGATGAGTAGGACATAATAGACTTTCTTTCCTTTGGTTTCAGTGGGAGAAAAATGTCCCATTGGGATTCTGGTGAAAAAAAGGCACGCAGCCTGTGAGTGCACGCCACTCGGGGAAACACCGAGAAAGGCAGCCCCTCTGTGTTGGCTGACAGCTACAGTGATCACACTAATAAGGGGATATACATTTTGGGATGGAGCGATACGTAGGAAGATGCCACACTACTGAAAGCCCCGGGCACTCGTGGGGAGCCACATTGCTGCTGGCAGTTGCTGCTGAATTTATCAGACGAGCGAGCGAAGCCGCAAAAGCTGCAGGGGCTTGCGGAGGGCGCGGGGCTTGCTCGGACGCCGCACGCCTTGCAGAAGCGCTGCTGGAGGCCCTCTCCTCCCTCTTTGTGCCGTTTCCCATCCAGGCTCGTTGTTCAGCTTTCAGGTCTTTTTTTGGTTTGTGTTTTAAATTGCTGCCGCAGTGACGTACACCCACGTCCCTGCACGCAGAGGCCTTCCCATGGAGCGTGTGCACGTGGGGATGGGTCCCACGTGGGTGCTGCTGCAGTAGCACCTCGGTCCCACACCGCACACAGAGTTGAAGGGGAGTGATGCCATATGTAAGCACGCCTGGCAGGTTGGTTTGTCCATTCACCACCTCTTCTACCCGCTACCTGCTCTAAAAGCCAGCGCTAACATAAATTATTTTGTTAGGGGTATATCGGCAGCTTTAGCAATGCCTCTGTCAATGCTTATTCGCTTTATAGGAGTTTGCCAGTGAACTGGGAAGCAGTTGGCAGCACCAGTCCTGCTGCTGGGATCGGAGCTGTGTGGCTGTGGCAAAGGTCCCCTCGCAGTGGTAAACGATGAGACCATCCCTGGTTTGTAGGGCCCAGGTCTGGGTGCTCGATTCTGCACTTCCCCGTGCTAGTGCCAGGAAGAGCTGAGCGTCCAGAAAACACAGAATAAAAGGGAGAACTGCAGCCAGTGGAATATACAATTTGTTCCATAATCAGTTTACTTTGTTTTTTAATTCATGAGAAGTAAATCCTGCAGTGAGTTAGAAAGGCCATTATTGCCTCCTCTCGCTAAACAAACACACGCTAAATCCTCTCATTATCCTTCTTGACTTCTGTACACCAGAATAAATATAAATCAGAAGACCTGACGGAGAAAGACAAGACTCTGATGCAGGAGTGGCACAGACTCTCGGGGAATATTCTGTGTATGAAGTATCATTGCACACAATTTACAAAGACATTTTATGATTCTCCAACACTTTTTAGCCTCAAAGATTCCAAGGTCTATGAATACCTTAAAGACTCACGATACGCATCTGTCTCTAGAGTAGAACAGAGCACCCATGGTTATTATTTGTGTTTAACAGAGCAGTTTTAGTAGGTCAAATCTTCTTGTTCTTATTTGCAAAAAATTGCCTAGAAATGGCAGGCATTTCTTTTTACTATGGGATTTAGCCCAAGTGGAAGAAAATAGAATGTTTTCATTCTTTTCATCTAAAAAACCCTCCCTCCACAAATGTTAACTTGCTACAGACATTTTAAAGTTATAAACATAAACGAATCTGGCACATGAATGTAAACCCCTGGCTCACAGTTGTGTTCCCAATGATATAAATTACAGTTCCCGTCACTCATGGAAACACATTATTCTTCATTTATGCTACTGGAAAGGAGAGCAGACCTTGCTTCTTAGAAACCAAACATGAAAAGAAAGGCAACTGAAGCGAGACTTTTCTCACTGGTAAATTCCTACCCAACGCCCTTTTGTCCTGAGCTCTGTGCTGTACGCACGTGCTGTAACCCGGGCCTTCGCCATTAATTTATGAAGTACTGTGATATTTACAGCCATGCAAAACACGGAAGGCTGGAGAGCCTATTTCTTGCCCATAAACAACCTTTTGTGTACCAGAGGTGAGGATAAGAGCAACTCCCTCGAACACAGCCAGGTTACAGGTGGGAGCATCTCCCTCCGGCTCCCTGCAGCCCTGTGGAGCATTTTCCTGCGTGGCTCTTTGCCCCTCCAAACACCAAACACTGTAGGTTATACACACCATAAATCTACTGATGAAAAAAGTGTTGCCAATAAGCTCAAACCAATCTTCACAAATTGAGATGAGTTAATCCTGCTGCAACTGGGCTTTTTGTTACTATTGGTACTTTTTCAGACAAACACATCTCTCCAGAAAGTTAGATGTGACCCAGCAAAGTCATTTGCTGACTTTGGTGGACTTAGATGTGGCTCTGAGTTATCTCCTATGCATCATAGTTCCCATTCAGGCATTCAACAGCGGGGATTGTAAGGACAGATATGAGAAAGGTTTGATTTTGCTTTATTTCCTTCAAGGCGCATCAAGCAGCACTCAGCATCCAAGGGCACAGCCAGGGGCAAAGGTGTTGCTCTAAAAGCAATAAGAATTGAAAGGAGTCAGACCAGAGCTGAAATCTGGCTCTGCACTAAACTCCCAGAATCTGAAACGCTCCGTCCCCCTGATTCAGCATCTCACACGTGGAAATGGCATTATCTGCACACAGTGGGCATCAAAGAGGGACGGGATCCCACATTCTGGGAAAGTAATAGGATTTATTTGGTTCTAGCTCTCCATTGGGATGGGGTGTAAGGATATATTTATGTATCTACATTCCTCTTCATCTGCATGTTTTATACATTTAGAGAGAGACATCTTATAGCCTCACACACACACACAAACTCAACCACCTCAGACACATTAAAATGATATCATAGGCCTGATCTGAAGCTTTGTAAAGTGAGACAATCAGTGCTACACACCCACGAGGCCTCTTCTTGGAGAAGCTCTGCTCTTGTGGGTGCAAGCCAGCCCCAGACCTTTGCTTTCCCACTGCTCCTTGGATAGCAATATCTAAGCAGGCACCTTCTGCAGACAAATGATGCCTCAGGCTAAGAAAAGGCTGAGAAAATAGAGTTGCTTATTTAATTATTAACTCCTAGAGAACTGGTCACCTGGAAACAGAGGCCTCAAAAGAGTTGGGTTTACCCCATGTCAGAAACTTCCCACCAGATGGAGGGTATCAAGAACAGCCAGCTCTGTCCTGGAAGACAGCTCCGCTTTAAAGGCTGTGAAGGGTTCTGTAGTTATCTACCAACGACTCCAAACCAAACACGCTTTGCACATTTTCACTTCTGCAAATACAACAGCATGATGCAAAACAGAGATCTGGCAGTCAAGGGGCACCTCCTCTCAAGCATCACAAATGCCTGGGGTTATCACTTACCGATGGCTTCACGGGCCACGCGCTACCCCTGTGACAAAGCACCGACCCGTTTCGGAGGCTGTCCTCTGCATCACCCGCGTCTACCGCTGAGCTCTGCCCTCAGATTTTAGTAAACAATTCCTGTTGACAGGGCAGGCGGAGAGACAGAAGCAGCTTGTTCTCCTGTTGTATTTTCATGGAAAGCAGGGCAAAAAGGCAGCATTTGGCTCGGTCAATACAGCCAGAAGATTGCAAGGAGCAAGTGTACAGCTCATGAAGAAGGGCTTTCTTTCCCCCATCACCTAGTAAAGTGGCTGAGGCTTTGAGCTCTTTTCCCTTCTCAAGACAGACGACTCCTAGGAGCATCAAAGGGAGTTTGTTACACATCGAATCCCACTGGGACAAAAATTCTGATGGGCCAGGAGTAAAAGGGAATATTCAAGATATTTTCTCTTAAATTAAATATAAAGGCACGAGAAAATTTCCAACCCTGTGTGAACACGTGTGCAAATCTTACGTGCGAAGAAGCACATGGGACTGAAAGTAGGGCAGCACACGCCGGCACTGCTCCCTCCGCGGTGGAGGCACTGCCACGGTTATCACCGCGGCACCGGCAGCACCGCTCCAGCTCCAAACACAACCGACTCTCTGCTAGGAAGGGAGCGACGCTGGTATGCACAACCGTTTTGCTAATACATCAGGCCATGAGACAATGAGAATATTGTGATCTGAATTGTTTTAAGAGAGGAAGCTCTTTATGAGGCATTTATTTCATGTCTTGCGTTAGCTGGAGTGAAATGCCCATAACAAAGGCATTAGCACTGCACTGTGTACGCACGTGGCAATTCATTTGCCTTAAATAAGCAAACAAATTAGTTTTTGGTGGCTGGTTTTGCCTGTGTGTTCAGAGGTCTGGAGAAGTCATGATGAACAGCGGAGCATCCCTATCGTTATCATCAGCCCTTATCAAAAGTAATCGCCAGGAAGGTGTTAGATATCACATAACATCCCCTGGTAAGAAACAACCTCTCCAAGATGAAGACGACAGAGGAAGTTCTTTGGAGACGCGACAGTCCTGTGATCCCAGCAGGAACTGGCAGAGATACCAACTCCTCCACTCGCTCCCTCTGTGTGATCTTAGGCAAGTCCTGTGCATTCCCAGGAGAAAAACGGAGATAATGGGATTGTCCTACTTTACCAGAGACTTGTCAAACACTTCTGAGATCATGGGGTTGAAGACCTGTAAAACTGAGAACTACAATTGTAAAGCCTGGGAATACAGTGATGCTTTGAGTGTGAAGGAGAAAAACCCCACATCACTCAAGAGAAGGAAAAGCAAAGGTTTTTGCTTTCTCTTGTTATGCTGAAAGGAAGTTTCTTGACTTTGAACTGGACCAAGAAAGCTTTTGGTTTGTCCCCAGGGTGGATGCTTCCCCTTGGGCATCTGTTCCCTTTGCCGCATGGGGCAGCAATTTGAGGCTGCTGCGTGAGCCCCCCTTCTCGTCCCTTGCAGGCAGCAGGAGGCAGCGCCTGCTCCCAGTTATGCTGTCCAGCCCTTGGCTCCTGCAGATCCCCACCGAGGTATGTACGCACGCAGTTCATTAACGTTTCTTGCCTTGTATCTATGTGCCTCCTGGCAGCATTTTAACCAGAAAGACCCATGAGTTAATTTTCAAGTTTACTGTTGGTTTAGCAGCAGCCTGGCAGCTTCAGTCACTTCTTTTTAACAGCTCCGTGTTTTACTCTACTGACCGATCTCTTCTGCTTTTCTCTATCTCCATTACTCACTGATAAGGGTTTGTCTGGATGCTGGTTAACCTTACTCTCCTTTCTTTTTCTAGTATTTGTATGTCCTCACTGCTGCCCTTCCCACTTTCCAAGACACTCAGGATTTTCAAAGCACCTTTTAAACCTTTTCTTTCCTTGCAGCTTTAGGACCTGCATCCATTTCAGGTGCTACAAAGCTACGTGTAGGGGCAGTACGGGCGAAGACCAGGACCCTACCAGCATCAGAGGCTGTATCTGCTCTGTACTTGGTGAACCTGAGGCAGACAGCAGCATGGGAATCAGACAAGACAACGGGTGCAGAAACCCCAGACCAAGGGATTAGTGGTAACCTTTGATGAGGAATTTGTGCTAACAAACTCCTTTCCTCCATGGATCCCTCTGCCTCGGGACATACAGAAGATCTGGCAGAGCCATTTAACGGGCTATGCCTCCTTCCAACTGTTAAAAGCATTTTTGGACTTGAGCCCCACACCTTTTATTAACCACTAAGAGAGATGGCTCCTGGTCCAGAGCGCTGGAACCTGAATCGATTCTCTTTTCCAAAGTTTGGGGCTGTTCACATTTGTAATTCCCTTCTTAACCAGTTTACCGTCAGGCTCCTGCCATAAATTTCCGACCTGCCAACACAACCCACTGAATGAGTCCCACCAAGAGCTCTGCATCTGACTTGTTGCTTGCCATCGGGCAAATCCCTGCACACCTTGTATGTAAAGCGGAGTTGCTGAAATGCACTGGTCTTTGAGGAGTCTTCAAGACCCCTGAAGGAAAGCACTACAGCAATTACAGTCGTTACTGAACCTGAGCATACCCACACATCAGAGGTGGGATCTGCTTTGGCGTTCCAGTCAAGACACATCACTTTAGCTAGACTGACACTTTCTTGTTACGCTCCTTTAAAGCTGCATCTGCACTTTTCCATGCCAGCCAAGAGAGGAGCCCTGACCCATGGAAAGTCAAAAAACTTCACATTAGCATTGGTTATGCTAATTGTGCCATAGAAAAGCAAAGAAGAAAGAGCTGAAACCCCGGGCCGGTACCTCAGAGATGTTGATCCGTCCCTCCTGAAAGGAGCACGTGGTGGGGTCGTGGGTGCAGAGGTTCCGGTACTTGCACCAGTGGCAGCGGAAAGCGCTGTTCACACAAGACAGGCACCTGGGGGAGAAAGGAGGAGTTACAGAGGAGGTTATCACCTTGGGAGGTCTATACGGTGATAGAGAGGCCTAGCCAGAAGTCCAGGCTCAGGGTCCTTCATGGGAAAATAATTTCTTTGGAGGGACGTATTGATACAACAAAAGTAACAAACAGGTTTGGGAAAACACGCGCTCAGAAGACAGTCTTTAAGCAACCTCACAATTCATTCAGTAATAAAATACAAGCTGGGATTTATTGCACATTGTTGCATTGGCGTAAAATAAAGCACAATATTGCACAGATACCAGGCTTGATTTTTAGTTTCTAGAAAGTGGAAAACAAGGCAAGCCTGGTAAAAATTGGATCAGTTGTTTTACAAGTCAGGAATGCTTCAAGTCAACGGTAACACTTCTGCTTGGCCTTGGAGTGCAAAGAGTCCAGCAAGCGCTTTTGATTCATGTTGGAAGAAATTAACTGTTTATGAAATGTTTTTGAAAGAACGCAGACCCTTTTCAGACATGGGGTGGCCCAGCTGCCAGCAAACTGGCTAGGTGGTTTTTATTCCACACTAACTGGCTGCCAGTTAGATGCACGGTCCATGACAGCTGCTAATATTTGCAGTAACCACCTCCTCCATCTCTGAGGCCAACCCTCCGTGCCACGTGGCAGCGTTTTGGTGACCATCTGCTGGCATAAGTACAAGCTGTGCCCATGGGATTCAGCTCCGTGTCGTAACCTGCGGCTCCCGAGGCCATGGTGCTGCCTGGAGTGGGCAGTGCCCGGGGCAGGGATGCACAGGAGCAAGCTGCCCGGGGCAGGGATGCGCTGGAGCGAGCCCAGGGTCAGCGCAGACAGACGAGCATCGCCAGGGAAGCGGGAACGTGGCCTTAGGCAGGAAACTCTGGAAAACGAGGAAAGCGGGTCTCCGGGCAGAGGCTCTCTTGCCAGCTGGGCGGCAATGCCTCTCGTGGGCTGCTGCCACGAGAAAGCGTGTTTTAATAACTCAGTTGTATTTTCCTTCTGATGCATTCGTAGTGACCTTAATAGCTAAGAAAGCTTATTTTAATCACGCACATGAAAACCTGGGGAAGAATATCAAGTGTTGCAAGCTTATTTAATTACTCGTTTGTTTGACCCATTTCTGTCTCCATTTCGGTCTCTAGCACTTCTCCCACCCGCCCTCACCTGGCCTGGCCCTGGCCTCTGGCTTTCCCGTCTGGTGCCAGTGCAGCTCTCTGCTTCCCCCAGCACCACTGGGTCTGAGGGAGGAGGACCTCTCTGATCACCCAGGCCAACAGCTGGGTTCAGCACCTCTCACTGTACTGTGGTTTTCTGGCTGCTGCTTTCAGCTCTGCTCAGCCCTGGCTGAGCGGGGCGAGGGGCTCCCGGCAGAAACCTGAGCTCTCAGAGACTTACACCAGGTCACCATCTTTGCTCTTTCATCCTGATCCAGCTTTCTTAAGGACCACTGTCTCTCTTTTGCTTCAGAAAGTGCATCTCTCCACCTCATCTGTTCCTTATTAAAAGGTACTTAACACAGAAGCTACCACCACGTTCCCTGACCCACCTGCAGCTCCCTGGGGACACAGGAATTCATGCACCTGAGTGCTGAACCATCTCAGCCCGTGGGTTCACAACAGCTGGATCCGGCACGGGAGGCTTCACAGAACCAGTCTGCAAAAGCAGCATGTTCCTGTCCAGCCCCAAGCCCCTCCTGCCCCTCTTAGCCTAATGCCACCTCCCAAGGGGTACGTGCTTCATACACCACAACCACGTCTTGTGCTGCCGTGCAGCCACAAAGGGCACGGCTGCTCCCCTGCTCTCTCTAGACACCCTCGCCGTTGCAATGAAGAGTCTCAGGATCAATAGGTCTCTCTTCTCCGCTGGCTGAGACCTGTATTCCTTCCTCCTTTTGCATGCTGTGATTCATTCCTGCCAGGCTGGCTCGTGCCCTTGTTGAGCTCACTGATAAGGAGTCCAGTATGATGTAAGTGCTGCAGAATTTACCACTGCGTTAGCACTTTATCTCCAAACACATGCTGTTAGAAAGGCATGGTCAGATGAAGCTAAATGACAGGCCAGAAAAGATACATTGCCTCTCCTGATTCAAACCTCAGCTCCTCAGTGAAAATAGGGGTCCCCGTGATGCCATCCCTCATGCAAATTCAAAACCACGAGAACGCACAGAAACTGCTGGAGGGACTGCAACTGCTTGCAGCCGGAGGAGAGGCTGGTGCTGTACAGCCTGACTGAGGGACAAGGACATAAGAACGGAGTTGTGCCCCAGGGGCAGCACGACAGGAGGCAGGGATCATTGGGGTAATGGATACAGACGACCATGAGAGGCTGCAGGGGGGACTGAAGGACTCACAGGGCTCCTTTCATCCTGGTACCTCTGCTCTGTGCTATGGCCCAAAACAAAATAAAAAAAAATTGAATGCCTGCCTAGAAAAACTGCAGGCCAGCCAAGCCCATCAGCGCACACAGTCCTCTTCCAAGTGCAGCAGGGAAGGCTCCGTAGCTTCAGGCTTCAAATCCAGTGCAGAAAGACTGGGAGTCACCCTGTGCTGGCACTTCTTGACTCCCACCAGCCAGCTCAAGCATCAAATCACGCTCCCAGAGCAAAGCTGGCAGCTGACCCCTGCCACAGCAGATGCCGCCCAGTCCCACGGGTCAGGCCGGCCGTTCACTGCCCAACTTCTGGCAGGTCCTGCCCGCATTTCATTTTGGTGCTTTGGGGCTTGCTCTGTTTCCAGAGAGAAAGGCTTCAGGTCTGTAAACGTGTTTTTAAGGCCAGCCAGCTGCGTGCCACCTTCCAGCAGCAGATGTGCCCATGGGGGATACGTTTCCACGATGCTCAGCAGTGCTGAGCCCCCCAGCCCTCTGTGGAGCTGCCCACTGCGCCTGCCACACGCCTGGGCTGCTGTATCGGGCTCTCAGGGCTGCTCTGCCCGACTCTGGGGGCGGGCAGGCTGCAGGGAGCTCCTGCTGCCCGTGCTCTCGCTTACCCCATCTAAAATACAACCGCTGTCCTCAGACCCCAGGGCTGGAGACTTCCAGGTCAGTCCCTGCTGCTGTCTCCTCTGGCTGCCATGCCCAACTCTCTCGCCCCGTGGAGCATCCTCGCAGCAGCCAGCACCCTGGTCTCCTGGCCGGTGCAACGTGGAAGGGCTCTGCCTCCCCCGGCTGCCTGCAGCCCACCTCCTCGCTGCCTGCAGCCCACCTCCCCGGGCCCTCTGCTCTGCCTTCACCAGCTGCCTGTGAAGATGCATCCGAGTTCACAGTTGCGGGATCGCGCAGCTTGGGGGCACCAGCAGGTTAAGGTTTTTTCAGGCTCACTCTGCCTGCATCTCACAAGGCAGAGAAAGCTACACATGCACCCAGAGAAGTTCAGACAAGACAGGGAACCGGTGGGCTCCCCTGCTACCGCACGTGTCTGCTGGCTGAACCAAGCAGCGGGATAACCTCCCCAGCTGGTCGCAGAGCCCAGCATCCATTTCCCAGCCCTTTCTCAGCTTTGCTCGGGGATGGGGAGGGAGCACTCACAGCTGGTGGGCACTGCAGTTGTAGAACTTGAACTCCGTGCTGACAAATGTCCTCCCCGTCTCCTGCGACTTCAGCTGCAGCACCACGCCGAACCAGTCTGGGGATGCAAACCAGAGCCCGTCAGTCCCGGCAGCAGTAACGAAGGAAGCAACAGCAGACGCGGGGGCACCCGCTCCCCGCCTGCCAGCGTGCTGAGCCATCTGCTTCTGGGGTAGAAGGTGGAAGTCAGGTTGCTTTTCATCTCCCTGCTCCCCCCGGCGTCGGGCCCCCCACCCGCGGTGAGTCTGCAGCAGTTCCCCAAGCTGGGGGCTGAGCATCCCCCTGGCCGGACCCTGTCCTTGAGCACCCTAGGGTGCCAGGCTGGCTGTCTCCAGCAATGCCTCCAAACCAAATCAGGCTTGATGGCAAAATGCATCAGAGACACAGGGTCTAAATACTGCCTTGAGTCACAGTTGAAATTATTTTGGAATCTCATCCTGTTCCCTAAAGGATTCTGTCTCCAGTATAAAAACACTAATTCAGGCTACGCTGAGAAGCAGCCCAAGACTAGAATAGGAGACAATGCTGGAAACAAGAGCATTGGTGAAGCTCTTTAGGAGCCTCAGCACTGGGTTAATTAAGAGCAGATTGCTCTTCCGGAGCTGCTGTGGGTAAGTCTATGCTAGCCCCACTACCACGGTGGCTCTCGGCCCCCAGTGTTCACCAGGTCTCAGGCTCCATATAATGCCTTAGAAATACAAAGATATCAGCAGGGAAGCACAGTTGACACCTGGAAGGATGCCAAGGAGAAAATGAGTTTTAAGCAAGTAGCATTTTGGTTATGGGAAGAGAAAATATGACAGCAGTGACATTAATGAAGAAACAACCCAAAGATCAGGACCAAAAAATAGAAACTGCATCCACCTACTCGTGGGTGCTGAGCCAGGCCGAGGGGAGGGCTCCCGCTTTCCAGATCCACCCGGCATGGCAAGGCTGTGAGCCCCTGCCCCACTCATGAGCCACCCCAGGGGGGGACAGACGGCTCCTGTCCTGTCTCGGGGAGCTGTCTGGCAGCACAGGGAGGGTGTAAGGACAGGGCAAGCACATGGTGCTGCCTGCTCCCAGCCTATCTTTCCCTGTGTGGGATGCATTTCTTAAGGACAAAGCATATTTAGCTCCCTGGGTTCAACGGTCTTTGACAGGAGCATGAATTTCTCCAGCAGCAGCCCCAAAGGGTCTGCTCCAGCCGGCAGATACTTCCAAACCTACACCGCACTTTCCTGTGGCGCAGATGTCATATTGCCGTCCAGAAGTCAGTTACTTACCCTGATCCACAGGTATGGCAGGAACATCTTTCGCTGCTGGCGAAACACACACAACCCGGCTGCCCGAAACCTGCCCTTCCACCTCCGTCAGGTTTCCGAAGAGGCAGCTGACCCCAGCCGTCAGGTCTGGAGCATCGCTCACCAGGAGGCTGAGCTGCAGCCGGGGAGAGGAGGGGCAGAGGGGAAAAAAAACGCAGCCAGCAACCTGTTAGCAGGCAGAGCTGCCTGACTTTCCTTTGTATTTTCAGTACCTGCTGTTTTCCCATTCAATACTGACCCCCTTCAATTACCCGTCTGCCCACAGGAGGTGGCCAGCTGCCCTTTCACGGGAAGCGGAGGAGGAAAAAGAAAGCCAAGGCTGCAGGTTCTTTACCGATACAAAAACACCTTGCTGAGCCTTTGGGTACTGCAGTTCAGGAGAGGCGGCAATGGCAGCTTTTTGTCCCCCTGGTTGCTCTACAGAAGCATTGCCACCCTCAACGCCCTCGTCAGGAACCGTGACAGGCAGTAGCAGCGCGTTGCCTCTCACGCACGAGAGCAGCAGTGACTGCCCCAACCACAGCTCCAACAACCTCCCTGCGCCATGACCGCCCCACTGCATGCACGGGAGAGACAGCCCTGCCCCGGGCATGCGTGGCCATCAGAAGCAAGCAAGTCCCCACTGACCCCATCCATCACGAATGGGGACCGTCCCCATGGCAAACCAGTGCCTGAAGGGGCGAGCGGCCTTCCAAGAGCCCCACGCCATTTCGACACCGAGTGCTGGCGGGCAGGCGGGGGCAGCCGGCTCCGGCGGGGAGCGGGAAGGGGCTGCAGCAAGGCCAGCTGCCATGGGGTGCTGGGGGGCTCGGAGAGCAACAGCTGGGATGCTTCAGAGAGCCAGGCCTGAGCACAGCTCACAGATGAGGTTTTTGGGAAACAAAGCCTTTCCTTTCAACAGCTAATGAAACCGGACCACGAGAAATGTGAGCTGAGGCCCAAGGGGAAGGGGAATTTGTTTCTGCCATCCCCACCCCCTTCTTCCCCGGCTCGGATGACCCCTTTCCTCCCCAGTCCCTCTGCGAGCCTGACTTCATGAGAAAACATTTGTGCTGATGGGAAGGGAGAAAGGCTGGAGAACGGACTGTTCACTGTGAACCTGAAAAGTGCTGGAAGTGCCTCTCACCAACCAACAGGTCTACCCCTCCCCACTTGCCAGCAGCACCTACCGGGAGGCTGTGCTCGGAGACGGAGATGCTGCTGGGCTGCACGGTGACGCTCATGCACTGGCTGATGCTGCCTGCAAATCGGTCCGGCTCGTCCGCCCGCTCGCAGCTGTCCCTCGGGGAGCACCTGCCACACACCAGCACAGCTCAGAGCACACAAAGCGCCCGGCGAGGACGGCGAACAGCACGAGGTGCGGCACCTGACCAGGGGCGAGCTAAACGGGAGGGCAGAGCCTCGGCCAGGGCAAGGGGGAGTTATCAGCAGGACCGGGGGCGATGCTCTGCACCGGGACTAGCAGGTGTCCTTGGAGTAGAGTGAAATCAAGTTGCTTCCAGCAGATAGAGGAGCGCCCACTGGGAAATCAAGGACGAATGGTTTCAAACCAGATATCAGAGACTGCAGCAGTGCACTGGCATCCCTCAGTGATTTTCTATTTTACGTCATTTGGGGAAAATCCTTTTCTTCCAGCCCCCCTCCCTGGGCGCAGATGACATATGGGCCTTTTGGTATTAATGGTCTTAATAAGCTATCAGCAAACTTTATCACTTTTCACTCACTGCTGATCTTGGACCCTGTTTCAAACGGTGGCGCAAAGGTCAGAGGATCGAGATGCTGTCACCAGCCCCACATGCCACCAGCAAGCTCCCTTCTGACAGTTACTTGAGCGTATATGTTACTTGAATTAACAAGGTGCTGCTGTCAAACTGCTTGTTTTCCTGGTTCCCTGTGGAGCGGCCCGGGCGGTCCCAGACACACACACACATGCATCAGCACAAACACCTCCTGCCCACGCAGAGGCTGAATTTTGCCATGCACAGCTAGCTCTGACCAGATGACAAGTGCCTGGCGAAACCAGGGCTTGCCGCTCTGAAGCAGTGGACATCACCCTCCCCACGAGGCCATTTGCTTTTGATTAAGAAAAGCAGAGTTTACACTTTCCCTTTCCAAACCACCCGTGCGATCCCCGGCAAACGCTGCTGCTGTTCTCCTCACCCTCTCGCTTTTTTTACCTTTTTTTTTGGAGTATAATGGAGCTAAATATGAATGCTGCCAAAGGAAGAATTATTGAGGTTTAAGTGAATCTGTAAGATAGCTTTAAAGTGAGCTCTTGACTGGAGCCTTTATCTCATTGACTCGCTGGAATGGCTCTTTTTTATCATACTATTTATGGCAACAGCCCTAACAGAGATAAATAGGTCTATAGACAATAACACACTTGCAGAGAGCAGCATATGGAAGTCTTGCAGGTTTCAAATCCCACTGGGCTGAAGAGACTCTTTAACAATCTCCTTGAGGCCTCTGCTTGCTCCCAAAGAGCGCTGTTTGTATAAGAGGAGGAGCAAAGGATCCTGCTCTCACATGCAGAGGATGAACTTGCACGGCGAGCAAACCCCCAGCCAGGAGGACACAGCCGAGGCGCTGGGCAGGACAGGCTGCTCAGCCATCGCGCTGCCGCTCCAGGGTCCCCAGGGCGAGCAGAGGAGTTCTGCAGAAGGACGAGCACCTTTCCCTTCCGGCTGGTTTTTAGCACCTTCTCAAATGTCCTGCGTCCAGGATTCCTCAAAGCCCGCTGCAAGGCATGCACTGCCCACGGCCACCACCTCATCAAGCACCTCTTTTAGGGCGGGAGGTACCGGTCTGCTTCAGTGCCTGCGCCCAGCCCGCGGCCGGCTGCCTCCTGGGTTCAGGTTCATCGCTAGAGCTACCCCGGTCAGCCTGCGCGGCCAGCGTGACTGACGCCTGCTTCCCAAGGTCACCGATTTAATCCTCACAGATAGCTTATTCATGAGCATCACTACTATCACTGCCCTTAAATTCTAGGTATGCACACGTGTATGCAAGCAACCCACCGTGCAACAGAGCCTTAAGCCCTGACTCAGGCCTCTAAGAGACAATAATACGTAACAAGCACACAAGGAAAGCTTTATGAAATATTGGATAATGAAAGCTTATTCCAGGACAACTCAGATCTGTTCACTTTTCCTTTATTATTCCTCTCTGGCTGGCAGTGTGGAAGGCAGGACACACTGCCTGATGCCACCTGGAATGGGGCAGCGGTCCGTCCGTCTGTCTCACATCCGTACCTGTTCAGACATCCAACACATCATTTAAAATTCTGATTTTTTTTCTGGCTCCCTGATAACTCGGTACCCGCATGTCCATACTCTCAGCTAAGCCTCTGGCAACTGCAAAGGTGGATGTCAAGTGCCCAGAGGGGAGCTGCCTTACGGGCTGGCCTGCCCTGCTCCTCCGCAGGGCACAGCTCTTGCACAGAGATTCCCCGAGCTGCCTGGGGGTCTCGGTGCCCCCAGGACACAGACCCCGAACCCAAGGAGCAAAACCCCACAACAAGCAGTGGGGAGAAACAACTGGATTTCAATCCCCAAGTGAGACTCAGCGCTGGCGTCTACCATACCCGCACTTGCTCAGGCGGCCAGCCACGCTCTTGCTCTTTCAAGGACAAAAACATCTCCTTTTCTGCCCCTCACCCTTTTTACCAGCCCTCAGAAAGCACAGCATGAGCATCACACCCTGACCCGCAACCCTTCCACTGAGCAAAGGAGCAGCTGGTCCATCTGGCAGGAGGGACATGTAAGAATTAGAGGAGATGACAAATTAAATACAAACATTCCAGCGCTTGGGGCCTCCAAACAAATATGACAGGCTTCAGGAACAGCAAGATAAACTCAATTATTTACAGCTTAAGACAAAAGCTAAAAAATGATCATTGCTCCAAGCCAGCCAATAAAGTGCAGATGCTCGAAGGGAGGGTTGAGAAATACCATCAGGGAAGAAACCCTTGTTGGGAATAGGTTAATGCCGAAATGTCATGGCCAAAAGGGCAGAGGAAATGACACTTTCTCTCCTCTTGACATTGAGGGTTTTGTCTCTGCAAAATGAAGATAACAACCTTTACCTGCTTCCCAGGTGGTTTATGAAGATTCACTTCATTAGCATTAGGAAAGCACTCGGTGATCCTTGCAGAGGAGCTGCTGCAGGAGTCTGAGGAGCAACACCAAACACACACACCTACAGATACTTGACGCAGCCGTCCCCTCCTGCTGCACAGCTCAGCAGCACCAGGCACTACAAGGCCACTGTCCCCAGGTGAGCGGATGCTCTCGTACCCCTACAGCTGGTTCCTGGGAGCACCTATAGACCTGCAGCTCAGGCCAGATGCTGAGCAGAGAACGTTCCCTTTCCTCGCTGCCTTGTCCCCTCATTATCAAAAGGCTGCGGTGGCTTTTGTCCCAACCGCTGGAAAGGCACACGGGGACGGCTGCCGCAAGGGAAGAGCCAAAGGGATGGGAATCCCCAGGGATGGAAATCACTTCCTTCTGACAAAGCTGCTGTGACAGTAAAGACTTTCGGACACAACTGCACATATGGTGGTTTAGCTGTAGGGCTGGACAGGCTCGTCTGAAAGGAAAAAAGCTAAAAAAAACCCCAAAAAGATGCCCAGGGTGCCTGTGCCCCACGTTGCCGTGCTGCTGGCAGGGGCTGCTCTGTCACTGCCCCCAGCCCCTGCCTGCGTGGAGCCCGCGGGATGCTCAGGGCCACTGGCTGCACTGGTTCTCCTGCATCTCCCCCAGTGTGGCAACGACGCTTTGCAAACCAAGCAAGCCGCGGGGAGGCAGTTTGCACCCCAACGCCCACAGGTCCCGAATCCAGGCCAGATTTGCGGAGGAGCCTGCCATTCCCCGCTCCCCCTCCAGCACCTGCTCCTCAGGCAAGTGGCCAAGCGCTGCCGTGCGTGCGGGGCCCTGAACTCTGCCTCTGCCCCGATTTCCATGCATTTAACGGGGCTGCTCTGCAAGCTGGCACGCGGCCGGAGGGATTTCTATTCCTCTCCTCCAGCCTCCTCGAGGCTTTCCCCTCCTCCCCCGATCTGCCTCTGCCTGGTGGTCCCCCTTCCGCCTTAGGAAGTGATCGTTATTATGGGAGGGGAGAGAAAGGAAGGACACAGACACCTCCTGAATGCAGAGAGCGTTTCCGGGAGCTCCCCTGAAAAAAAACCCAAACCCTTAGCCCTTTGTGCCTGCTGATGTGCGTGAGGGGCTGCCAGCTCCGAGCCCTGCGCTGCCGGCTCTGCCCCATCGGGAACGGCTGGAGCACAGACCCTCCGACCTTTCCTTGCAGAATTTAAACGCCTCTTCCTGCTGCATTTATTAGGGCTTGGTGCTCTGCTCTCTTCCAGTGCCGTAACCTCTCTGAAAGCAAAGTCCCACTCATATAATCAAGTCTACTATCGCCTTTAAAAATTCCCCATTAATTGGGAAGGACTTGCGGCTTGGGCAAACAGGAATGTGCAAAACACGAGGCCTTCATTCCCACTGGTTTAAATTCTGCTTTCCCGTCATGCCATGGCACCCTCTCTGTGCAGCGTGCGATCCACTGCTCCTAAAGCAAGAATTTGTTTTTACCTCCTCACAGGAGCTCACAGATTTTCAATGGCATTCGTGCCACAATGCAGGGAATGTCCAAGGAAGAGAAGAGTGGATTTAAGGAACTCCCACGCTTTTGCAAAGATTGCGTGGGAGGCACTTGGTGGCTTTGAAAGCTGCTTTTATCATCACCACTAGCAGCTCAAATGAAATGGCCAAGGCTGGACTTACATGTGGTGGAGCGTGCACCAGCCGCAGTGGGGGTCTCCCGAGCTGAGGCACTCCCCGCAGGTCGTGTACTGCTCGCAGGACTCCACGGGCACCCGGGACACCTGCAAAGGAAGCAAACGCACGGACTCAGTGCTCCTCTCCGCACAGCGGGCAAGCAAAATGAAAGCAGCTCCAGGTCCTGCTTCGCCAGTTTGAGTCAAGTAATGCAACAGCGACTCACAAACCTAAATGAATTTGTTCCAACATCCGTGCAGAAGTCAGCCAAGAACAGGAAATATTGGGGACCGAGTCAAGAAGTCACTCTGTCCCTCGGGTGCAGCCACACCATGAATCACGGGCGCAGCAGAGCCCCAGCCCGGAGCCTGGCCAGCCTCCCACCGCCGGCGCCAGCTCGCCAGAAACCCTCCCGACCTCCCTGCCCAGAGATGCTCCCGCAGCGAAAGCGGCGTCCTCTCCTCCCTGATTTATAGTTTGCTATCTTACACTTGCCGCGGGGCAAGCTGCTTCAGGGAGGAAAGCTGGCAGGGAATAAAATTCATTAGGATTTTGCAGGTTGGCAGCTTATTTAGCCTATGTGGGTATTTCACTACTTGCCTGTCTTTAGCCACCCTGAGCCCTTCCAGCACCAGCATGGACTTGGCCGCCGCAGGCATGACCCCCCAGGCGCTGCCCGCCTCTCCCAGGCAAGAGACACCGGAGCAGAAGAGAGAGGGAAGCGCACAAGGGAACACCAACCCAGATCGCTGCTGCAAACCCCCTCTTGCACTTATCGCACGTGCGAAAGGTCCCTGCGCGATGCTGAGGTGCAGCACAGTCCTGACCCGTTTATCAGCAGTGAAAACCCCAAAGGCTCCAAAATGACACCAAGCTTTAACCATGGGTCATTGCTTGACTCCAGTGAAGAAATTCCACTTTAACCTTTCCAACCCATCCCTTGCCACCTCCGGCGGGCATGGTACGTTTGCATCTCCTGCCCCGATGCTGCAGCGCAGTGCTCCTGCACTCACCCTGCCAGTGCCGGTCCCTCTTCAATGTATTTACGTTTCTATTATCAAATACTGTAAATATTTATTGCCATCCCCGGCACAGCCACCCTGCAGCACGGGCCGCTCTCCTCGGGCCCCGGGAGCGATGCCTGCAACTGGCTGAAAATTAAAACAACTGTCGGCATTGCACTCGCTCTGTCCGTCAAAACAGCGCCCGGCTCCCAGCAGCTGGGGTGCGCAGGGTGAAAGGAGCAGTGTCTCGCCAAACAACGGCCACTTTCACGCCAAGTGCTGTTGACACAGTGAGAACCCAGTTCCTCTCTAAACACGACACCAATAGGGCTGCTATTCTTCTTGTTTCCTCAGCCCTACTCAACAGCTTTTCCCAAAACAAAAATTGCGCGTGGATGCGCGGGGCTGGGTATTTTTTTCGCCGAGATGAAGTCCGTGGGACAGGCACAGGGCTCAGCTTGGGGTATGCCAAGAGCAAAGCAGCCCTGGAGCTGGAACCGAGGGGTGCGAGAGGCAGAGCCGGGTATACTGGGCATGCATTTAGCCTGTGATGGCTGTCAAGAGCTTCAGAAACGGAGAAGAGAAACGCAGGGTGATGGAATAGCACAGAGGTGTAAAGAAAGGGCGTGGGTTTGATTCTTGGCTGCGAAAGGTGTCTGGGGTGCCCTCTCAGGGTCTCGTCTGCACCTCAGATGACTGCCCGTGACATGCTTTTACCCGCTTTGCTTCTTCCCTCTAAGGACCTCAAAGCACCTTACAGACATCACGGTGGCGTGGAGGCCAGCCCACCAGCCTGGCAGCAGGCACAGCCTCCCCGCGGCGGCCGATCCCGGGCTTGGACGGTGCATGCCGCGCTCCTGTGCCGTGCCCGGCACTGCAGGCGTGCCCGCACCCACCCCATCACCAGCAACGACCCGAAATTTCCCAGTGCAGACCCGAGACGCAGACATTGCACTGCTCCTGGATGGCAGCCTAGGAGCAAACGTATGTTTTTTCAAACCAAAGGAGCAGCCCCTGGAGCCGCGGTGGCTCTCCGCAGCCCCCGCGGGAGTCACCAGCCGCCGCAGGATGCGGCGAGAGAGGTCACTGGGTTTCCCCTAAAAGCTGCCCAGCATGCTGAGCCGTGTTGGTGGGATGGGTCTCACCCACCCCGGAGGTCAAGACAGCCCCGAAATCATCAGGCATTGCTGATCCCCCACCTCTTACCCGCAATGTGAGGCTTGACAGGATCTGTCCCTGTGATTTATATGCAGCTCAGGGCTTGTTTCATGTTTGTGAGGAGCTAGATGCTCTCGCAGCGCTCTATAAATAACAGAGGATTTGAATTATATGAATAACAGTTCATTACAGATGATTTTATGTTAGGCATTTGGGTTCTTTTTCTGCTCAGAAGCTGTGGCTTCTGCACATGATAATTCTTTAAAAATTACACAGAAATTGTGAACAATGCCTAGAGTTGCCGGTTTCTAGCCCAAATGGGACCATTTGATCCTTTCTCTGTAATGCCTAGAAAATGCAGGGCAGAGAACTTCACCCATTCACCTCTTTGCAGCATTCAGTGTTCGGTGACCGAAGCAGAGTGGGCAGAGGCGCGTGGGTGGGCTGGGGTACCTGCTCCGACCAAGAACAGCCACGGGGCAGCAGAGCCCCGGGGGTCCCTCTGGCTCAGCACTTCTGCAGCCCCAGCCGCCCGGATACGCCCCGGGGTCCCTGGCTGGAGGAAGGTCTAAGACTTCGGAGGAGAATAAACCATCTGCTTTTCTCCAACACTTATGCCCGTGACTTTGAAATTCACCCTTCATAAACATTAATGCCAGAAAACTCGCATTCCTCCAATACCCAAGTAAATGTTTAAATCAAGAAGTTCAAAAAGATTATGAACAGAAGGCATCTAAATATTTGTATGCATGGAAAAAGGTTGGGAGGTTTTGCAGTATTTGCCCAGCTCTCACAGTACTAATGCATAATCAACCATCCTTAGCATCCACGATCCAAATATCGAAACTATTCCAACCCTCTAAACAATATGTTTCATTTTAATGGAAAAAACAAGAGAAATCCCATTAAGAGTAGGATATATCCATATGTTATCCCATACCTATCACAAACACAAAGACTGAAAGCTCTGTTTCCTTCAGAGACAGTACAGACGTGAAGCTCAGGTGCCCTTACTCTTCCTGACGGCATGCTGCAAACACTCTCTTGGCTTTACGTATTTTTAAACTGTTCTCTGCCAGCCTAATTATCATTATGAGACCAAAGCATTTGTGCGTGTGAATGGCTGCGCTGGGGAGAGGAGAGAAGACGAGGAACACCAATGCCTGCAGGTGGAAGGAAAAACACCACGGATCAGGGCGGGGGACAGCGGACTCCCAACTCCAGGAACTTCTCCCCGTGCCCCCTTCAGCCACGGACTGCCATCAAGGAAAAGAAAAAAGAGAGGGTGGGGGCAAAGAAGGAGCTGAATAGGAAGGAAATAGTAAGAAAATGAGACAGAAAAGCACTGAAAGGAAAACCAGAAGGGAAGATAAAAGAGAAGACAGCAGAGGGATTGCTGATAGTCTTTGGTATGACAGCGGCAGAGGCCATCGCTGTCACAAGCACAGCCACCCGCATCCCTGGCTGTCGAGCATCACAGCAGCACGCCGACCTTCCTGACGATGGGAGCGGATCCTGCTTGGCCTCGAAGGAGGCGTCCGGTGAGCCCCTCCTCACGAGTCCCTGCCCGCACACCCTCCTGCTGCCCGCGCCAGCAGCTCAGCTCCGCAGCAATGGGGAACGAGGCTTCAGAGGATCGGTCTCGGCAGATTTTACGGCCACAGGTGGCTCAAGCGAGGAATGAAATGTTTCTATCAGTAACCAGATACAGCAGAACCAACAAAGTCTGGAGCAGTTTGCTGCCCGCAGCCGCAAGGCAGCTGCCCACGGCAAGGCAGTGGAGAGGGCAGTGAGGGGGAAAGGGGAGATCCTGCCTGCGAGCTGTGCAGTGCTGGCTCTGCGGGCCCACGGCTTTCCAAAAGCAGAGAGCAGGAAAGGAATGGGTGCAGTCATCAGGCACCCGCTCAGTAACCCCAAATCGTGGCCACCACCGGGTCTCACCTGCCCAGCCCAACTCCGATGGCCACAGGCACTTGCGGCATCCCCATCCCAGCATCCCGATCCCAGCGGGCACCAGCACCTCACAGCTATGCATTGCCAATGTGACTCCCATCTGTCACAGCCTGGTCTATTTGCTCTCTCATCCTTGCCAGCCCGTGGGGCAGCTCTGTGTGCAGCGGAATGGTTTATTTGGAAAGGACTTTGGTTTTCAGTATTTAGTTTTTAAATGCAAATACTTCTCTTTGTTTACATTAGAGAAGATAGGCCAGAGGAACGCTCCTGGCACTCAGAGCAAACATCTGAGAAGGTCTATCACCACTTCAGGAGTGTATTCCCCACCCCAGACTAAGCCCCGAGAAGGCTGTTGCCTGAACTGATGAACTTATCCACAGAGCAGGAGCACGAGGTCCTGTGGCACCCAGAGAGCAGAGCTCCTGACTTCAGCCCCCATCCTGGAGCACCAGCAGACCTCACAGTGAAGCTTGAGCTTCCAAAAGCGGATGCCAGTTTTGGATGCCTTGAGATTTCTGCTCCAGCTACCAGAAGCATGAGGCGAGAGGTCCTGAAGCCAAGCAGAGGCATGCAGGAGTTTTCCAAATGCAGCCTCAGATCCTGCACCTCCTTGCCTGCAAGATGGACTGCCACTCCCCTGCAGAGCCCGGAGATACCCGGAGGTACCCGCGAGGCCATGGTACCACTGCTGAAGCAGGCAGCAAATCATTTCGGGGATAAGAAAAGGCGACGGGAACTCCACAACAGTGTGGTCACAGCGAATGCAAAGCGATAAAGCAATTCATCAGAGCTGAGGAGCATCTGCATGAAGGACAACAGCTAAGAAAACAACACTCCTGGGGAATTTCCTTATTGCTGAGGGCAGAGCCCTCCTCCCTCCAGCCCGATTGCTACCTCTGTTCCTTCTGTCCATGCCAAAACTCTGCTGCTGAGTTTTTCAGTTCCCTATTTATGAACCTGCTTCTCAATAATTAAATGATAAAGACTCATCGGTGCTCTCCTTGACTGCCTGACCCATAACATCAGCAAAAAAAAAAAAAAAAAAAAAAAATCAATACAGACTCTCCAAAACACATGACCTCAAACTCTGCCAGCCCCCAGAGAAAATAAAATAAGTGCGAGAATCCAGTTCCAAATAAATAAATACATAAAATAAACAAACAAAGCAAAGTTTCCATAGCTTATGCCTGCTACCAGCACAGGCCTCTGACCTCCCTGGCTGGAGACAGCCCCCGGGGCGTCCCACCGCCACGGCACGCTGCCTGCAGACCCCTCGGGGTGCTGGAGTTCAAACAGAAAATCTATTTTTAATGACTTTGGGGAGTGTAGTAGAGATGCCAACTAGTTCAATGTAATTAAAGCTATCTATCACTCAGTGAGCAGGAGCCCAAAGTTGATGAACTTTCCAATGAGATTTTATTCTTCCCTTCATTCATGAAAAAACACCACTTTGTGCTGCTGCAGGAGACATGAAAAAGTGTGGGAAGGAGCAAGGAGGACTCATCGGTTCCAGCCATTAACATGTCAGGGTGACAGAGCTGGGGAAAATAAAGTCAAACTTTCTCAGAGGCTTGTGAAAAGTTTGACAGACTCTTCTTCCCAGTGTTTCTCCTCCCTGCGTCTTCATGCAGAACTGTTCAAAGCTGGAGTCCTCCTGTGACACCGTTTCTGCCAAGGAAAAAACCAGCGTGCAGGGCTGTGGAGCACTTGTTGCTTTGCTGAGCAAGACCTGTGGGTCCAATCCGCCCCGTGCTGTATGAAAATTCCTACCTGGAAATGACTTATTCTTGACTCGAGCAGAGCCGGTGGACATCTCGGACACGCTAAGACTGGTGCCAGCAGTGAGCATGGAAGACCCGGCAGCAAGTGGGATACAGCCAGTGCATCGCATGGGGCAGCAGCCAGGACACAGGGGAAGGAGGCAAAGGGGGAGCGTTTTAACCGAAAAGTGTTGAGGAGCATCCCCAAAGTGCTGCTGAGCCTCCGAAGGCAGGAATACCTGCTCCATCAGGGACTGAGCCATTAGTCCCTGTAACGGATGAAGGTACGCACCCAGGCAAGGAGCGGATGAGGGGGAGTTCTCCTGACAGGTACAGCAGCTACTGGAGGACCTGGCTCTCCTCTCCCACGCCACTCAGCAGAGAAAGGATTATCAGAGCTACCGAAGGGCTGTCAGAACCAAATCAACGCCTGTAACTTTTGGCAGAAAAGCAGCGAGTGGGAGAGGACACAGAGACAATGTTTCCATGACTACAAAGGGATTATTTAATTACAGCGCTGCAGATGCATGCGGAGAAAGTCCCTTAAACTCTGATCCAAGCAACCTTTTCAATGAGTTTGGCTTTACTGCTCTAAGAACCTCATTAGCATCTTATGAGGACAAGCTGTATTTGAGCACAGGAGACCAGATAGCTTTCCTAGCGACCCATCAGACCTTCTCCAAGCATACCTGTCTCCTTGGCTCCCAGCTAGCCTCCACGTACAGCACTAGGCTCCTGAGGGAGGTGATGAAAGTAAGGGCAGCCTCCTCTGGGAAGCAAGAAAGAGTGAAAAAACAGCAAATGCCCCAAAGTAAGGCTTGATCAAACTGTAAAATCGTCCTCAAGCCAGAGTCTCCTCCATCCAACCCAGCAGCAGCCGGCAGGACTCGGGCTCACAGCAGACTCATGTTCTGGCACACAGGCTCCTGCAGACAAATGCCTTCCTGTGGTTTACCACGACTCCAGTTAGTCATTGCATCAGTGTGAAAGATCTGAGCGAGATTTGTTGGAATAACAAAGTGCCAGGCAGAGATCCCATCCCCACTCCCAGAAGCAGCACAGCGTCATGTAAACCTGGAGGAGGAGAAATGGGTTTTCATCTCAAACACGGGCCGCCCGTGACCGTTCACCAAGTGCTCGGTCTGTTCAGTCTGGCAGCTCCTCCTCTGCCCTCGGCAGGCGACGATGCCACTTGCTCGCTGCAGAGAGGACTCGTGCAGGAGGTGGTACAGGGGCAGGGTACCACCCGCCTGGCACGGGCACTGACCATGCCCCCTCCAGGACTGGGTGTCCCAGTCCCTCGCCCTCCCTTGGGTCCCAGCTGTGCATTGCAGTGCAGCCCTCAGGGGCGTGCACAGCGTTTGGGACCCTGCGCTGCTGTTGACATGCCCACCCCACGCTCAGCGTTAGCCCCTGGCATGCCAGCACGTGTGACAGCCACCGCTCCAAAGCGGCTTGGGAGCATCGGCTCTCCCTCCTGCTTTGCACGGACCATCTGCATCTGGGAAGCGAGGGGCAGGGGACGCACGGCCACGCTGCTGCCTCTATCAGGTACGCATGTCCACTGCTGCCGGAGAGCAGGCCAGCAGGAAAACATTGTGCACGTACAAGATCAGGAAGCGATTCTTTCATCTCCAGCGCAGAAATAAAAACACTGGCTGAAGTATTTGCGCAGGCTTCTGGAATCAGCAAATGCAGCAAAATCTATGGATTGAATCATTAGGTCAAACCTGACCACAGAGGTGCAGCCACGTGCTCACTCCCACGCTGCTCCTGCCCCGCACGGTGCTGGCTGGGGAGCCCGGTGTCCCTGCACGCACACGGCGTGTGCCGCAGCTGGGGAGTACAGGATCCTCAGCAGAGTATCTGTCTCATTTGGGACACTAAGCTGCTCTGTTCTCCCACAGAACTGACCCACAGAAACTCTACTTGACAAGAAAAGGGGGTAATGTGATAAATGTTTACGCACACTAATAATGAGGAATGAGATGCTAAAGGTCTCCACCATGAAAACCAGGTTATGCTGCAATACATCCATACGTTTCCTCCCCTGGAAAACCACCACGCCTCAGGGGAGCTGCATTTTTGTTCCTGACTACAGAAAAAGTTCAAATGAGTTTCTGGAAATCAGGCTTTTTCCAGGCATGCCGCACAGCGCTGCCACTGAGCAGCTCCGTCCAGGCAGGAGATCCTCTGCAGCAGCTCTGTGTGCTGCTGGCACCGGCCAGGGTGACTCAACGTCACTGCTGCCCGTGGGAGGTCCCTCTAGGCTTGCTCCGGATTTCGGGACGAGGGGGTGATGTGCCCGAAGCGGCCACGTGGCACATCCAAGCATCCCTGCCGGGGGACATCACTGCTGCCATCAGAAGTGGCTTCTTGAAGCGTTGGCACCGTCTTCTGATGAACAGCACGCTGCTCGGCGAGACCACCCTGCCACGGCCACCCAGCCAATGAGCAGTGTCCTTTGCAGCACTGATTAGCCCGGGCCTCAGGGGAACTAATTAATCAGGATGAAAGGGGAGCAGCTTTCCAAAATTTCTGGGCTCAGGTGGGGATCAATCCAACACAGTAAACTTTCATCTCGCATCAGTTCACAGCCTCTGCGTTCAGTGCTTTGCCTTGCTGCCACGTAACTCATAGCACACTCCCTGCAGCCATTTAAAAGTTTTAACAGAAGCTCAGAAAATTAATTAAGGTGAATAATTATAAAGTGTGCGCTTCTTTCCCTCTCTATTTTGCAAGGAAGTGGCAAAAACAGAATTCGGAATAATTCTGGAGTTATAACCAATGTAATTAGGTGTTCAACGAACACTTACAATTGGGCTGCGCTTATTAAAATTACTGTTTTAGTCAGAGAGTCATTTTGCCAGAGAGTCATTAACAGCACAATGGTTCGATTCCCCAGGACTCTAATTAGACTTGGATGCCTGGCAGCGCAGGGGATGCCCAGCTCCGCTGCCCGCTCGGCACTGCAGGTGATGCCCGGCAGCACCGTGGGGACCCCGCCAAAGCTTCCTGGGCACTTCCCAGCCCCAGGGTGCGGGGACCCGGCCAGGAGGAGAGCTAGGACAGGGGCAGAGCCCCCAGCATCAGGCGGTGGGAAGACGCTGCTCTGCGACATGGAACGCCCCGGTCACAGCTCTGACTCGGTGTTTACTTTTGTCTGCAGCGATCACGCTGGACGGCGCAGGCGGGGGCATCTCAGGCTCTGCTGTTTCCTCCTCAGAGAGAGGATCTCAGTTCACTTTACAGAAATCCCTTTATTTCTTCTGTGCAATGCTCTGCAGCGCTTTAGGCAGAAAAAGGCCAGGTTTGTGTTAACTCTGTCCCTAGACCATGCAAGCTTGGACAGCAAACGGCCACGCCGTCCATAGGGCTGAAGCTGGTACGGTCACGAGATGCCCAGCTGGGAAATATTTGCAACATGAGCTACAGCAGGACAAACCTCCCCTCCTGCTGCCTGCAGCAAACGGCCGTCCCTCCGGCCCCGTCTCCTGCGGGGTGTTTGCTCCCCGGGCAGCAGCACTGGCACAGGCGCCGCGCTTGTGGGTACCAGCCGCACCGATGCAGCTTGCTCCACCTTGAAATCAAAGGCTGCGCTGCTCAGAGTTTGCCCCAGCACAGATGTTCTGGGGGTTAACATTTCCATGTACATCCCTGCAGCCCTCATCAGCACCTCCCCGGCCTTGGTGTTAAGGAGCACCCGCAATGTGATAACGACTGGTGGAAGTGGGGATACCTTGGAGGGAATGATAGAGCCCATCTGGAAACACCCCGAGCATTTATGAACAACGGCCCCGCTCCAAGCAGCTTCTTATACTGGTTTGGAAACGATGGAGGCTTCCAAGTAGGTGTCAATGCACTCCCTGTGTCAGAGAAGGGAGCTCCACGCACTGAAACACAGACATCGAGATCTGTTATGAAAGACCTAAATCTCAGTGGTGTGTATCACAGGAAAGCTCAGTGCCTGCTGCTTGCAATTGCCTTCAGCCGTCTGTTTTTCCTCTCTCCCCATAAAAACCACATGCTAGACAGCAGAGGCCCCTTCCCCCAAGCTGCTAGCCTAGAACTCATGAATTCAGCTAAGTTGTTAAAAAGGATTGTGGCAGGCTAAGATAAAACAGAGGAGTTTAAAATGACAAACAGACTCCTAAATGGGATTAGAGTCTTAATGAAAACAGTAATGAATGAATGAGGCAACCAAATATTACCCATTAATATTAGACAGATAGATTAGATCCCTAGGCGCTGCATTTAAAAACGACATGATATTACTTCAATTACTCTGCATTGATAAATAACAAGGCCATATTTACTGTTAAAACACATTTCCTCCACCCTCCCCCAAGCTTGCTTTGGCTTCTGCTTCCCAAGAGGGAGAGCAGACCACTGAGAGGCTGAAAAAATGCACCAGGCTGGAAGCTTCCACCGCTCCCCTCCTTTCCGCAGGAGACCCAGGCTAGCCAGCATCCATCGCACGCGTATTCCAGGGCACCTGCTGCAGAGGACTAGTCCCATTAGTCTCAATTACTACCATCAACGCCGCTACTTCAGCCCTTGCAGTTCTGTGCAAGAGCCAAAGCAATCACTGCCGATTCACTTAAAACCTGACGCTCGCAGCATCCTTCCGTCTCAGAAATTCACTCTACCTTCACTTGCTGGTGGATACAGCTGCTCTGCATCCTCCTTTCCACATGGGGAAAGTGAGATTAACCTGATCAGAGGCCTCTTCTAATGAAGAGATCATAGCTGGATAATTCCTGGGTGCTTGGTGGCATTTACATGCTAATGATGAAAGGCACTCTGGTAAAGGTAATGTCAACAAGAGTCCCTTGTCCTTGCATCCCAGCCTCCAGCCCAACCATCTGTTCTCTGGGTTCAGGAAAGCCCTGGAGAACAGGTTGCTGCTAGGAAAGCTACAAAACATCCTTTGCAGCTCTGCCGCCTTGGCTTGCGAACCTTCGTGCCCAGATGAAGTCTCCTCTATGTGACTAGGGACGCTTGTCGGTAGATGCTGTGCTCAGGGCTGGACGGCCAGCCTAGCTGATAGGGTAAACAGAGCACGACTGTAAGCACACTGATGTTGGTGTGTCAAATCACTGATGCTTTGCTGCTATGGGATCTTTGCAAAAAAAACCCATTCAGCCTCATAACATATCAGTAAACAAGAAAAAAAACAAAAAATATCTCATTTCAGAGACACAAGAGGAGCAGCCTGCAGAAAGAGCGCAGAGCCAATCACTAGCAGCATAGCAAGCCAGAGAACCTGAGCCCAAGCCCCAGGTCCTTGCTGCAGTCATCAGATACATCATCTAATGTTTTCTTAGGAAGAGGAGTGGAATAACCCCCCTGCTTCCCTCAGCTGGGATGCAATCCCTTGGGGAAAGGCTACACAGCAGTTGAACGGGGCTCCTGGTTACTCCAGCTGAAATACTGCTGAGCGTGGAGGATTCATTAAGTGTGGGAATGGGGGGCAGGAGGGCTGAGGGGGTTGTGTGTATCATGCAGATATAAATTAACTTTCCAGGAAGGCAACAAACCCCAGCCTTTGTGCTTTCTCACCTCAAAACAAGGGGTAAAGCAGGAAAGTAAAGAGGGAGGAATGCGCAGAGCTCTTCCCACAGCTCGGGGGATGGATGACCTTTCCAATACTATACCTGTATAAATCTTATTTAATGAAATAATAAAAAAAAAGAATAAATGAAGGTTAAATCATTCCCTGTAGCAGATTTACATCAAAAACAAAGTCTGTTCAGACAGCGGTTGGTTTACACAACAGGCCTTTAACATTCCTTTCCTAACTACTAGGGTGACTCCTGACCAGCTAACCACAAGATGAGTGATAGGAGCCCTCGAAGCCAAAGGCAACTTGCCAAGACAGAGGCAAAAGAAACAGCGCTAGTCTGAGGTTTACTTTAAACACACAATTAGGGGGTTTGGTGGGTCACAAGTCACAACATGGTGGTTTTCACCCATCAAACGTTCCCCACAACATTCCCATCCTTTGGGACATGACTTCATTTTCAGTGCCACCACCAAGTCAGCACTTTAAACACCCACTTCCCCTCCCTTTGCACACCACAGAGCAAACGCCGCTGCCTGCGGCTTGGAAGTGCCCCTGGGAAACTGGGAAAACTAACCAAGGGCCTCCCATTATCTGAAATAAAAGCTGGAGCGGTTTTTGTAGCCAGAGAAGGTTGGACAAAGAGTTTAGCTTTCATCTTTACCTGCTTTTCCTTGGGCTGCTGTTTTGCTGCATGGGAGAAGTGGAATCAAAGAGCAGCTCTGGGGCTATGGCATTGCTTTGATGAAAGGCAGAGGTGATACAAGCTCAGAGCTTATACATAAACTTCAGAATTGCTGCATTATTGCTCCCAGTGCTGCAGTGCTAAGTCACTTGTCCCTAGAAGCCACATCAGCTCCTGCTGTAAACAGTCACTTTGACATCAGCTTCTCACTGTCCGGATACAGCACTCAAAACGGTGGCATTTTGGGCAAATAATGCCATGAAACTATTTCTGCTCCATCAGAGCCTGAGGAACTTCTGCATATATTTCCATAAATATCACTGGCGTCAGTACAGCAATAGACCCAACAGACTGCGAGGGGGATCCTGCAGACTGCTGCTCAGTCTACCTACAGATCGACCCTAGGAAAAGCTATGGGGCTGAAAGGACTTTGACCGAAACCACAAAATAAACCGGCTCGCGTGAAAATTGGTAGCCCTCAGTTTCCAGAGAGGCTGGAAATGAGGGGGAAGGTCCTCCCAGCTATCGAAATGTGCAACTCGTTGCCCCAGGAGGCTGAAAGTAGATGGCATTGAACAGACCTGCAGAAGATCAGTTCATTAAGGCCGATTTGGGAGTGCCAAAAATCTGTGAGGATGCACCAGGAGAAGGACTGGTGGGTGTATGACCTGCTTTCTGTCTCCTGCCTCTGGCAGGGTATGGGGCACAGGGAACCACCACAGTGGTTCTTACTGCCATATGAAAGAGATGAGTCTACCAACACTTCTAGACAAAATTTAGTCCCTAGCGTTATGTTTTTCAGCTGCAAACCTCCCAGGGGAGGCAAATCCCCACCTGTGTGTGGGGCAGAAGCGGTGGAAGGGGATCTTCGCTGCCCTCAGCTGCCTTCCTGCTGGAAGCCTGCACCGGAGCAGCTGCTCCAAGGGCATTTCTCTGCAGGGTAGCTGGCAAGGGACAGGGTTAATAGGCCCACTCCATGCATGACCTCTCTTCCCTCTCTCTGAGAGCTTCTAATTACCAAGCTAAAGAAAGAGGGGCAGCCGGCAGCATCAGCCAGACCCCACCGCTCCCGGCTGCCCTTGCTGATCTGATCGATCGCAGCCCACTGGCAAAGGGAAGGGCTTCACCCCTGGGTAGAGGCTGAGGTCTCTGGGAAAGGCAGCTTCTCCCATCCCACCCGCACATGGAGTGAGCTAATCAAGGCCAAAGCCGCCCTGGAAAAATGGGAGCATCAGCAGGTCCCTTCTTCCGAAAAGGAGAGCAGCTTGAGGGGGGCCATGAATAAATAATGCTGCTAATGAAAAGATGCCTGCGCAGCCCGGGCGCGATGGAGGAAGCAGACCGATGACTCTATTTCTGATGCACCAGCAGCCTGACAATTGGCAAATGAACCTCTGCAGTTATGTGTTTCCCCTCTTTATTCTTTTCTCATAAAACTGGCAGGAACAGGGGTAGGAAAGAGATGCTGGCGGCAGCTGTGTTCAGTATGAAAAATGAGCAGCATATGTATGGGAGGCAGCTGGAGCCCAGCGCTCGCTGCAGAGCGAGGGACCCCACGGCTCCCTCCTGCTCCCCTGCCACACGGGTTATTTCCCTCTCTCCAGTGGGGCCCCCTGCTTAACCCTTGCCTTGCTCCGTTGCTGCATGTACCGCGATGGAGCAAATCACCCAAACCCGCAGGGACCTGAGGCTGCACCTGACGGTCACCAGCGGCCGGTGCCCCTGAGCGGCAGCGCGTTCCCTGCGGTTCTGGCATGCCCAGGAGCTTTAAGAGAAGTTGTAGCCCTGCTGGAATGGGCAACACAAAGTAACAGACCACAGCTGCTCCCAGGAGCAGGTGAAACATTATCCTCAGTTTATAGACGAGGCACTAGCGCTGGTGAGAGCAGTCTAATGGGGCACAGCACAAGGGCTGCAGCCCGGCCTGAGCAGCACCGTGTGTCCGTTCCCGGGCTGCCTCAATGAACCACCGCTGCTCTTCCTCCAGAGCCTGCTCAGCTGAAGGTCTCTGCACGGCACTTTCTAGGGGCACACAGACAAGATCTGCAGCAACTTGCCCAAAAACGCTTGGGGCACCCTGTGTTGGGGCCACTGTCCCGATGCCACCCCTCTCCTGCCCGCCACGGAGGCAGAGCTGGAGTTCCCTTTGCCATACGCCTTCTCCCCACCCCTGCCCTTACAGCATCCCTCCTCAAGTGCCTGGCCACTTGCCACCCCCGGCACGCACGGGGACACGGAGGCCACATTTTGTTTACCCTCCTTGCTCGGGAGAAAGCCCAGGGCTGCACGGGAGGACGTGTCTCGCCACCCACCTTGAAAGGGACCCCACGTGGCCAACTGGCCGTGGCACAGCAGGGTGGGCAACCCCGCATCTGCCCGCTCCGAACAGACTCGCAGGCTGTGCTGCGCGACAATGCGGGCTTTGTTCCTGGCTCTGGCAAGTCCGAGGGTGTCAATGACACTGAAAAGCTTTGACTGGCCCTTTCTGTTTGTTTTCTTGGCACACGCAAGTATCATTTAAATAGCCCAACCTCGGCTCTGCCCTGCACCTCGCGTGTGACTGACATTATTATTCAACAGCAGCTTTGCCCAGAGAATGGGCTGAGCAGAAAATGATGGCTTCCAGCCCCTCCAGCTCCTACGATGCCTGCTTACCTCTCTGCCTGCTTTCCCGGGAGAGCATCACACATCCCAGGCTGGGTGAGCGGGAGCCTGGCTGGGAGGGCTGCAGGGCTCATCCCTTGGATGCCCACATCCTGTGGGACATTGCCTTTCCAAGGGGATGGTGAGCTTTGGGGCAGTGTTGGGGGAGATTCAGTACAGCCATCCCAGACCCAGCTCGGCTCTTCTCCATAGCCAGTCATGAAGGTCTGCTGCATGCTGCAAGGTAGGCACGTGAGCAACCCTCGATTCCCCATTTTGTGAACCATTTCAGGGTTCTTCAAATTGTTTAAATACTGCAGAAACCTAGGAGGAAAGTCACAGGCATGACCTGTTTGTGTAATTTTATAAAGCCAAAGCATCTGAATGCCCTAAATAGCTTTAAAGGTCACAGAGTCGTATCATTACTGTTTTCACAGCCTGACCGTGGTCCTAGCACTCGTTTGCTCCAGGAGCACTGCCGTAGTCTCCACGGCTTTTTAGTAAGTATTGCTCTCTAACTAAATTACGCTGTCCTTGCCAGTCAATTTTCTGCTACTCCATCACTTTCCCATTTGTATATCATTACATATGGCTGTCAAAAATAATTTAGGAACCTGACCACCAGTGTGAGAAATGAACCCTCCTAAGTATATCCCAAACTCTCTAATTCTGAAAGAAAATGAGCTTTAAGCCCTTTCCCCCAAAGAAGAAAACCACTGTCCCATGGCAGTTGTAGCACGCCGGCCCCGTTATCGCACACAGGCACGCCGGCGAGCAGGGTGATTACCAAAAAGAACATCTCAGGAGACAACACGGCAAAGCTTCAGGGGCCACATCAAAACAGAGGAAAACAAAGAGCTGTTGAAACACATGGTTTGCTCATTCCACGCAGAAGCTGTCGCGTTTGCTCCCACCACGAGCCAGGCGCAGCCAACACGGCAGGTACCCATGCAGCCGCTGCACACCCTCCGCCCAGACCACCACGGGACCAGGCTGGGCTGGAGTTTAAGATATTGTTTGCATTGAAGCCTCAAGACAATACATGTGGATTATCCCAATTTACTACTCCGAACAAGGCATTTTACTTTTCCCGTTAGGGATGCACACAGAAAGCACCAGCCACCCTCCGGGGCTGACCCTGCCCGTGTTCAGTTGCTGGTAACCTTGGATGTCTCGCTCTACGATAAGGCACCAGACTCGCTCTCTCAAGGCTAGAGAGGAGCCCTGAAGTAATAGTTTAGACTCAAACAGCAAATTTAGACAAACAGGAATATCACTGCTCCTCTGTCTTGATTCCCAGGCTGTGAAAGGCTACAGGACTGCTCTGCCTCGCTGGGCGGCTGGGAAGGAGGAGGTGCGCTGCAGGCAGCGTGCGAGGGAGCCACGCAGGCAGGGAAAGGGTAGAAAGCTTACACACCTAGCAAAGGACAGGGGCGTGATAGCACAGGTCGGGTCAGTCCACAGACTAAACCCCATGTGGCAAGGAGGAGGAGATGGGGTGATGGCACAGAGCAAGCCCTGCACGGGCTGCAGGGCTGCTCAGCCTCCGAGCAAGCAGTCCTGCACAGATCCTTTTCCTTCCCTCTCTGAACACACACACACACACACACACACACACACACACACGCACACACTTTTGGCAGTGCAGCACATGTCATTAATTAGCTGTTTCATCGCAGGCCAGCATTAAAGCTCGAGCTCTCCGAGATGCAGATCAAACTGCTGTGTCCTCTCCGAGTACGAAGGACACCCGTTAGGCGCGAGCAGGCGGCTTCTCCTTTTGCAACAAGTTACAAGGAAATTTGTCATTATCATAATACATTTACTGTTGTATAGCACTCATCTTTTCCTCCTGTAACAGAAGGTGTCGCCAAGGACCTTGAAGTCCATCACAAACACTAACAGACACAGTTGGCATCGCTGCAGCTTCCATTCTTTGGAGGCTTTTCCACTGTCACCGAGTCTCTCCCCTTCCCTTCACTCGAAAGACTCCCTGGTTGCTGGAGAAACCTGCCGACAGTGGGACAGAGACAGGCTGGTGCTTCCTACTCGTATCTAGCAAACAGAGCGCCTGCAAACGCTCTGCGTGTCCCTGAGATGATCAGACTGAGCCATGTCACCTAGCAGGGAGGAGGCTCCTTGAGTTATCACAGGCAGCTATCGGCTTCCCACCCTTCCCAGCGCTGGCAGCTTTTGATGCCCAAAAAACGTGTGGGAGAGACTCACTCTGTGCCGTGCACTGGGAGCTGAAGAGGTGAGACATCAGTGCTGTCAGTGCTGCAGCACGAATCGACTCCAGACATTTCATATGAAAACCCAGAGCTGTTCACATTGATAGCTGCAACAAGGAGACATTCACGGTGGTTTTCACTGACAGCTATGGTCGCTCTGATTTCTTCCAGCATCCTTGGAAGCCATGCGACAAATTTGCTGCTGGTGTAATACTTTAATTCATTTCAACAGATTTATGCTGAAACTAAATTTGGCCCTGCATATTTTACTCCCAAGCTTAGTAATCAGTAGTGGAAATAATTTGCTGTTGGCTACTCTGATGTTGCCGTCTTTTGTGCGTATCAAAATGACAAAGACATCAGGCCCTTAAAGTCCGATTGAAGAATAATTGGAAATCCAAAATGGCACTAAATGTTATTTTCTAAATAAAATACATTCCATTACAGAACATGAGGCTGTAAAGCATTAAAAAAGATTAGTTAGAGTAGGAAAAAAAAAAAGTATTCAAACCTTCAGAGACTTCATTATATGCACAGGATACCCTCTATTCTTTGGGACAGGGAGGAGATAAAGCAAATGCAAAACAATGCAAATATTTCCAGCAGCCCGTGCTGTCCCAGAAGGGCCTGGATGCTTCTGCACTACCGGATTTCCATCTCAACTGTTGCCTGTAAGTCCCTACTGAGGGTTATATGTTTCCCCACTTCCAGGACAGGCAGGCACAGCTGATTTTGCTTCCACCAGCACCTTTTGTTACACGAGCGAATTTCCCAGGTTATTTTCAAACATAGAAAGTTTGTTTCATTAAAGCAAGCACATATTTACCAAACACTCATGGCCTGAAACGCTCCTCTGACTCGTTTGGCAGTCCCTGTGCCTGCCCACAGCAAGGGAGTCCTACAGCAATTCCCTTTGTGCTGCCCAAACGCCCGAGGTGCCTGCCCCGTCTGCGCCGGGATGTCCCCATCGCTGGGCACCGTCCCCCAGCCCTGCAGGCTTGGCCAGAGCTTTGCTCTCAGCAGCAGAAGCTGACAGACACTTGGAGGACGTACAGCAAACCCTGAGCGAGGTCTAGACCAGTTAGACGTGGAGGGGAAAAAGCTACCCTGTGTCTGTATTCATTAGGCAAGGCGGGTGAGAAAAAATAGATGGAACAAGAAAAAGCAGAGAACAGAGCAATAAACATTCCTGCTTCAGTGCCTGCAGCGAGATGCTGCGCCGGGAAGAGAAGGCACGGTACAAGGATGGGCTCGAACTCGAGGGATTAGAGATCTCTGCAGGTATGCGGGTGGCAGCGGGCCCTGGATGTCGGGGTCTCCAAATCGCCCCCGTAACCTGCAGAGGAGGAACACGTCCAGGCACGCATCCTGGAGCTGAAAGCCAGAGTCTGCGTCACGAGGTGTCTGCCACGTCTTTACGTTAATAAGACTAATAATACAGCAGATGCGCTCAAAACTTCAGCAAACACCATAATGGCCATCAAGCAAAGGAGGACAAAGACAATCGTATTTCACACAGTAGGAGCTGGTAAACCCATGCTTAGAGCAACAGAGTCACAGCCAAACAAACATGACCCCGAGTGGGATCTATGGCTCTGGCAGGCACATTCTCAGCCTACACAAACAGGGAAAGATGAGATGCATTTATCTCAGATACTTCGTTTCAACAGCTTTCCTTAACAGCTCTGGCCCCTTGAATTAATACATACTGCCAAGCAAGCTGCAGAGCGGGCTCGCAGTGGGGGAGGTATAATTATTTACATGTCTGTTCACCATTTCCATAGAAGGATTAAAGACCAGGTGAGATTTCTTTGCACACCAGTTTTTATTTTTTTTTTTTTTTAAGAGAAGATAATTGTCACTTGAAATCATTCAGGTGCAGATGCAACAAATTGCTGACCTGCGGCTGATCTCAAACAACGGCGATGATATCTCGACTCCACCAATAAATACACACTCGCAATGGGGGAGAGGGGAGAACAGCCTACGCATAACTGAAGATGGATTTATTCCAGCCTTTGCTATAAGGCTGAAGGCTAGGAAGCCAAATCCCTCTCTCCCAGGGTTTCATTAGCTGGGAATGGCTTTCTAACGAGATTTACACAATCTAGCCTGGAGCCTACACATTTTGCTCTGCACCCAAAGACAATAACAACAGGGAGCTAAGGAGATACCTTCTTTTTCTCTGGTCACCCATAATTCAAGACTGTTACACTGCTGCCATCAATGTGATTACACAGAGCGCAAAAATAAAATAAAAACCTGCCCTTCTATTGCACTAAGTCTCCAATTTCGACTGACCCAAGCCAGGAAAATTTATAGTTATGGAGACCACATTCAGTCCATTAGGAAAGGATAGGAAATTGCCAGCTAGGATCTAAATGACATTCTCACCTCTCCTTCCACCGGCCGGGAGCCCACCTGGGGCGAGCAGCACTGCTCCCGTACAGTGCTGCAGTCCCCCATCCCTGCGGACATCACAGAAGGGGAACGGGGGCTATTTCAGGGGGCTCCCTCTGCGTGTGGGGTGGTGGCAGGTGGAACTGTGGTCCCAAGCCCCACTGCACCCCTGTAAGGACAAGGAGAGCCCTAAGCCAGCCATCCCCTTACGCACTTTGATGGATCAAGGTCCTTCGTTGGATGGGATGCAGTTTTTCTGGAATGGCGCATCCTCTGCTGGAGAAAACCCACACCTATACAAAGCCTAAACCCAGACCCCCCGATACCACGCTGCTGCCTGACGGGGATGCTTCTCCCACAAGTTCAATGCTTCCTCCAGCATCCTGTTCGGACGAGACGATAGGGCCTGAGCTGGGTCCCAGGCCACCAGCCTGGACCACGCGCACTGAAAGCGAAGACCTAAAATGGAAGAATCCAGCCTGTCTTTGACTAATAACTGGAGCTTGCACGCTCCTCTCTGCAGTCACAGGAATGCTGTTTCTGGCGCACTTTCTCCAATAATGCTATTCTAGTGTGGTCAGCTCTTTTTGGATGGAAGGATTTTAAGCAAATTCTTTTTGTGGGCAGGACTGTCGGCTCGCTCACACAAAGGCCCAGCCACACAAGGAGGAGTTATTTTTTAACACCCATCCTCCCCTCTGATTCCTCCCCCTGAAAAAAAAAAAAATCAAAAAAAACCCAAAAAAACTTATCATCATGTTCTTATGGAGATATTAATAGCACCCAAGACACTGACAGTTGCCTGCCTGTGAGTCACTTCTTAAAGGGATGGGAGAAAGCCTGCAACAACTGCGGCTTGTTAGGAGACAATGAAAATATCATTCATGAACCGTAGTGCTAAATACCTTCCTTATTACAGCAGATTAGACGGGAGACGCTCACGTGTGTAGTGCGTGTCCAGTGTGGCTGGGTCTACCAGGGGCTGACTCCGTTACACAGCCTTTGCCCGGACAACCAGCAAGAGAAGAAGCTGGCAGCCAGGCAGGCAGCAAGCCTTTACCAAATTCTACCTTAAATGTCAGTTGACTTTGGCCATTTTGATTTTGATTTCTATCACGGTAGCGCTCTGGAGTCCCCAGCACTGAGCAGGATCATTAAACACATCACTAACGGAGCAAAAGGCACGTCCCTGCCTCCGACAGTCTTCTGGGTCATGGTGAGCCCAGGCTGAGGCAGCATGGAGCCCACCAGCACTTGCATCCATCTCAGCTTGGGCCTTGTTTCTGGGCCCCTACACTACTCAAATCTTCTTATTTCTCCACTGCTGGTATGGGTTTCCAAATGGGTCCTTTAATTCAATTATTTGAAAGCATCTCTGATGTCTTGACAACCTAATTTGGTCTCCTCCAGGTCTTTCAATACCACGTGCGGGAGAGCAGCAGGCACCATCCCGCCCACGTGATGCGCTCGCAATGCAAGTCGCTCCAGCTCTCTGAGCACTCAACTCAATTTCTATTTGAAAGGAAACATGAATACTAATTAAACAGCCATAAGGGCACAGAGCAGATAAATATGTGTTGCAAGAGAAACTGGAGAGACACACTCTGAAGTGGAGCCAGAGAGGGAAGGAGGCAATGTGTCATTGTTTTTGGTGGCACAACTTCAGAATAGTGCTCATCACTTAAAATACTCCTATAACCAACCACACCTGGTGTTACACAAGCGTGTTGGACTTCCTTTACTGCCTTAAAACCTTCCTCCTCCTCCACTGCGACATCCATGGCTGCCCTGACTTCAGTAATACACATTTGAAACAATATTTTGCTCCATCTGAAGGCCGGGTAAAGCAGTATTTACATGCTAGCTTCCAGCAAACGCCTGTGCCAATTCCTCTGCAACTGAGCAGCCCTCTGGGCTGCAGTCGGCAGACTGGAAGGATAACAATCATCTGAAGCATAATCTTTTCCTGCCACCTCTTAGATTAAAAAAAACCCCAACACCTCCAATTTTTGACTAACAAAGAAGTCATGAGAGGAAGTCATGGTAGGAAGACTGGATTGCAGAGAGTGGCCCTGCCTCTCTGTTCAGCCCTCTGCAAACACAGCAGAAATCTACTGGTTGAGCCCCTGCTCAGGTTAGTTTTAAGCACAAAATACTCTGCCCTGCTTTGCCTGCACGGACAAGGAGCAGCTGAAATCAGTGATGCTGTTCTGGATGTACTTGGGAAGGACAGAGCTACAGAGATGCTCTATATAACATAGGCATTTCAAGACAGAAACGGCGAAATCCCACTTGAGCTTTGGTTTTTGCCATCAAAACCAGCAGTTTGGCCCTGCCAGAGTTCAAGGAGGTTTGGAGGAAAAAGAAAAAGTTCCCAGTCTGGGAAGAAGAAAAACGCAGACTCTTTTAATATTCACAGGTATAGCCTGGCAGCACCAATGCACACGAAATCTCATTTGAAACTCGAGGGCTGCCATAACCGATCATCCTATTGCTCAGTCAAGCCTGGAAACACGCCGCCGGCTATGGCCACTTCCAGCTGCTTTGCCGGGATGGGAACACGCTGCCCAAGCTCCCAAGGACCCGGCCAGCTGCGCAGCACCGCGGCCTCCACCGCGCTGGCATCACCTTCAAGGAGCATCCCCCTTTGTGACAGGCACTTGGGGATTTACTGATGAAGGTTAAATGCTTTCAAAGTGGCTTTGTGGACTGAAATCACCTGTTTATGAAGATTTAGGTTTTTTAAAGGTACATTTCTAGGAGTCCGTGTGACTAACTGCAGCTGGGAAGGTGATGCTCACATTGATGAAGACTTTGTAAACTATTTGTCACTGCAAACGATGACCAGTGCCTTCTCTTCCTATATTCACCTCACTGTGACTACAGAGCACCAAACTGAACAGTGATGAAATGCAGAATGGTCCTTTGTTATGGGACTAAGGATTTGGGAGGTTTCAGTTCAATCTCTTCCTCTACCATAGATTTCCTGTGTGACTCACGATAGGTCACGTAGCATCTCTATGCTTCAATTCCTCATCTAAAAAATGATATTGCTGCTCCATCTCTTAGGGCTTTGGGGAGGATAAATCTGTTAGCAGATAGGAAAACGTTCACAGGCTGGTGGTGTTCGCTGCAAAGAAGCCAGTGAAAATTAGGCAGCTGTGATAACCGAACAGGCAGGTAAGCACAGAGGAAAAAGAAAGAGGGAAAACAACAATCTCCCCGTGCAAGGAGCGCTTTCTAAGCTTGATTACAATAAAAATGATTTCTTTTACACCCACACAGAAACCTTCAGGACCTCACTGTTATTTCCCCTCGCGCAGCCCTCTCCAGCTCTGACGAACGCTGTGCTCCTCTCGGCCTGGCCCCCAGCAAACTTGGCAGGGGCAAGTCCCAAGCACAGCCCCGGGCACGGCTTGGGGCTGGCATGCAGCCCCCCCAGCCCCCCAGCACAGAGGGGAGGCCAGAGCGTTTAGTCTGCCGGGTGCATTCCTGCGCCCTGCTAAAATAAATACAAGATTACTAATAAAGCTCCTTTTCCTCACTAGCATCAGCCAGAAATGCCAGAGTTATCAAGCGGCTCCCGAGGACGGCGCAGGGACAGGGCTGGAGGGACCTTCGGGGCTGGAGGAGTTTCTTGCTTAGACAGCTCTGGCCGGGAGCTGTGCCCGGTTTGGTGCTCGGGATTTTCATTTGGGATGCTGAACTTGCCTGCTCTCCAGAAATGTCCCAGGCTTCCCAGGGAAACCCCTGTACCTTCCTCCATACCCACGGTCTGGCACGCTCTTAGAAAATCTCAACATTTTTGCTACAGCAAAGTTTTAACAGGGGAAATATTTTGCCAGGGAAGGAGGAGGGAAAACAAGAGCAAACCCCACAAACTGTTATTTTTCTGCTTTGCAACCAGCCTTAACTTTTATATTTAGTCCCAGCTTGCAACACCGTTACAGCCAGTTCCCCTGGGGCACATCCATCATTTTCAACCTATCTGGAATCTGCAGGAACTTTTTCCTGAACATTTCTGAACTTTTCAAATCGTTTGGTGGGAATTTGGTTTTAAAGCTGAATACTTGTTTGCATTAAAGCTCTGCCAGTGGGACTGGCCTAAGGGTCGTACTGGCTGAGTGCATGCAGAGGTTTGGGCTGGGACTTAGACTGCATTTTTTAGTCCTGCTCATTTCAAAATCATCACAGGAATCTGTGTTTGTAGCTGTAGTTCCCTCAACTGATCTGAAATGAAACAAACAAAAGAACCCCACTGAAAGCCAAAACCCAGTCCATCTGATTTTGCAGAACTTTTCAGAACCTTGAGGGGAAAAACAGAAAATGGCAAAGGCTGCTCAGAGGTTAAGACTCGGGGAGGATCTGAAGTCTTGTAAATCCTTCTGCCCCTTTGAGCCACAGAATTCAGTCTGATGCTGATACTGAGGTTCAAGGAAGAGCCAGGAGCCAAGCCTGGAGAGAAGACTGCTGGAGCGGGCTCTCGGCTGCTCCCCATCCCACTCACAGCCACCAGAAAAGGTGCCACATTGTCCTGAGCCTTCCAGGCTTCGAGGGGGCACATGCAGAGCCTGTGTCCAAGGGCAGTGCTGCATGAGACAACTTGCCATCCTTCCTTACAGAGTCCTCAGGTCTGAGCTCATAGGGAAAAGATTCAGCGGGGCAAGTGCCTGCACATCGTCTGTGCTCACTTCCTGCAAACTTCATAATAATAAAGTGATACTCTATACTGTATCCCTTTTTCCATTTCACCCTTCACTGGATTATTTTATGCATCTATTCCCACTGCTAATTCAAACTAATTAAAGTATAAAATAGAATAATTTGTGCAATTTCAGAGCTCTCCTCGCCATATTGTGAGTTATGCTTCTTTTTTGCTAGTGCCCGGTGTGAACAATTCCCCTCCTCACTGGCTGAATAGCCGCCAAACTCATTTGCTGAGAAGACAAACTATTACAGCAGCGTAGGAAGGGGGGAAGAAAAAAAGTTTTAAAAGCTCTGGTAGAGAGAAAGAGGAATCTGAGGCTTGCTTTTAAATTTCATAGCTGAGCACTGAGTGTGAAATTTCAGATTTCTCCTTGAAGTAATTTTCTCTCTTGGGAAGACAGTTCTCTCCGTCTCTCATTGCTCCTGTAAAGGACAGGAGACCTGTGTCTGTCTGTGCGTCCAAACATGCAAATCCTGCAGCAAACCCACAGCTCTGCAGCATTCCCTGCATTGCTCAAACTCAGCCATGAACATTAGCATCATCCACAGAGATGCATCAGAAACCTCAGCTTGCTTTCAAGATGGAGTAGAGGTGGTGGCATCAAATCTGGAGGGATGTTAGACCTTCCCGCAGCTATTGAGGATGCCAACTGTCCCCTTACAAACACCCGATGCACTGGTGTGCTGAGAAGGAGGAGTTGTGTGTGTGTGTACGTGCACGTAAGGGAAATTCTGGAAATATTTCAGGACTGCGGTTGCTTGCCTGAAAATTAAACAATAGGTCTGTGGAAGAGGAGGAATTGGAAAGGGAAGCAAATGCCAAACCAAACACATGGGAACCCTGTGGCTGTGACTGGCAGGGGAAAAAATAGACTAATACAAAGAAAAAAGAAAGCAAAACAAACCCTGAAAGCAAACCTAGCAAGCACTTGAAACAACCAACCATATGAGCAATGTCTAAAATAAAACTCATTTAGAAAAAACAAACCCACTGACCCCGATACTGAATTTTTACATTGAGGCATTTTTTACCACTTCTTCCAGGAAAGTTTACTTTTCAAGCATTCGTTACCTCAAAGACTTCTGCATTTAACTCCATACCCTCGAATGCTTGAACGTTTTGTGTTTGTACATAAATCTCAGCAGGCTGCGGGGCTGGAGGAACATACTGGAACCAGCCTGGACACCGACACATCAGCCCCGCCGTGGCCGAAGCTCTGCGCGTGTGACAAATGGCCTGCCAGCAGGGCAGGAAAATGAGACAGCATGCTGTCCCACCTGGCCGGGCTGGGGGGTTTTTTGGTCAATTGATGTTAATTAACACATCCTTCTTGTCAGGTAGATATTGTTAATGATCTCAGACAAGTTTTTAGCTGAATTTCTTAATTATTCCTAATTGACTACAGGGAGGAAAGTGGAAAAAACCTGCATCAACTCATGAATTTTAGGAGAGTGTGGCATGAGCAGGCGGTGGTGGAAGAGGATGGCACAGAGCTGGTGCAATCCTCCCCGTGGAGCACAGCCCTTCCTTGAGGACAGCAGCTCCGCTGCAGCAAGGACCGCACTGCTGCGGGGGGATTCTCTCCCCATCCTGCGCTCCCTCTTTCGTCCCCCTACTCTACTCCTTCTTTGCCCCAGCTTACGGCTATTTCATGCCTTTCTGGCAGCGGTGGTGGAGGAACACACGTTGGGCAAGTGTGTTTCTGCACCGCGACGTGCTGGAGCAGCAGGAGGTCCCAGCCAGGCTGGTGACACCGAGGGTCGCAGCAAGCCCCCGCCAGGCAAGCCGTGCACGGGGCCGACGAGTCCTGCTGCACCCGCAATTATCTGGCGCAGGATGACCGGGTGGAGTAGTTCATGGGAGGCAGGATTTTGGACACCTCTGGTGGGATTCAGCTGAGCCATTTTCCCTGTCCCAGTGGTTCAAACTTTGCTAAGATTACGTCCAGCTAACTGGCTGTTCAACTAGCAGATAATGTAGTTAAAAATTTAATCAGTTCATTTTTTCCCCTCTTGATGACTCCAGACCCTTTTATCCACATCTCTTGCATTTTTTATTGTGTTTTCTCAGTTCTTTTCAGGACACCATCAGTATTTACAGCCTCGCTACTCCAGAATTGATGGACTTCCTTGTTTTTCTCAGCCCTCACTCCAATTCCAACCTCTTCTAAATCATCCGGGCAGCCCCTGCCTGCCTCCCTCTCAATCAGCATCCAGAAAGCTCAGTCCAAAGCAAAGCAGTTTTCACAGGACTTAAACATCTCGGGGTTATGGGACAGGGAGCCATGCAACAAATTATCCTCAGAGACTCCCACAGATCTGCAGCTCCTGACACAGGGGCATTTGCAAAGCAAATATTTCACAGCTAACAGAGCAGACTAAAAGACAGTTTCTTTACCTAAAGCCACAATGATGTATATTGAAGAAGGAGGGGGGAAATTTGCTCGGTGGAAAAGCAACAGGTCTGAGCGAGCTCCGGCAGCGCTGCCTGCTCCCTCTGCCCTCCGCGGAGCGAGGGGCCAGGAGCACACACTTGCAAGATGCTCATAGCCAGGTCAATACTGGTCATGCTGGTCACCAGTATGCTGATGCACACACAGTAATGATGTCTAGAGCACTGCTCCTCACTGGCTGAGAGACAAGGCTGGGATAAAGCGGCTGCAGGCACATAAAACGGCCCCTTCCACCTCTTCCATCCAAATAACCTTCAGCCTCCCCAGCGCAACCCCGGCAGCGAGCGCTGGCCCCCTCCCAGTGCCCGGGGGCCATCGCTTACAGCGGCAGGCACCGGCTCTGCCCTCCCCGCTGCTGTGCCCTTCTCGCCACGGCGTGAGGGGAATCTTTAGGGGCCGGCATTAATCTTCGCTGCCTCCCACCAAGCAACGGGCGGGAGCGCAGCTCTGCTCATAACACTCTGCATAAGGGTCTCTGAACTACATCAACCGGGTATAAAAATGTCACATCAGCCACGAGAAATCGCTCAGGTGCTCTAGGGAGTGCTCGCTTAAAAACAACAAAAAGTCAGCTTGCACCCTCTAAACCCTCCTGGCCCCCCCCTACGGCAAGGTTACCCTGCAGTGGGCACGGAGGGGCTCAGCATCGTGCACGGCTCAGCACCACGCACACAGGCACGCCGACCACGGAGCATTTGGTACTCGGTAGAGGAGCACAGGATTCCTCAGTACGTCTCAGGCTACAGAGGTCCATGGCCCTCTGAGCTCTGCTGTGCTAATTGATGTTATCTGCATTTCACTGGGTGATTATGTGTTATTATTTCTACGACAGGAATGGTGAGGTTCCCAGTCACAGAGCAGGATGCTGCTCTGTTACATACTGTATAAAAACAGAATGAAATCATCCCCCTGTGGCAGAATTAACCACCAAAGTAACTATGGATGAGCTGAGAGCAGCAGCGTTTCTGAGGCAATGAAATGTGCAGGGATTTTGGAGGATGCTTATGAAAGATGAATTTTGCATTTACAGTGTCCTGGCCAGGTATCTCATTAGGAAGTTGCGGCTTCACCCATCAGGGAGCAGACCCACATCGCGTGACCTCGGCACTTCATCAAAGTATTTTACGTGATTAGCACAAACAAGTAATGATCATTAGCTGAAAAAAGTGTTGGAAAATAAAGAAGGAAAAATACGTCTTAGTACGGTGTGGCTGCAGGTGGGGAAGAGGCAATGAGAGGAGGGGGAGTGCCAGCTCTGCGGTCTGGCTCCTCTGCACCCATTGCTGCACCCTGCACCCACAGCCTGTAGCTGCGAGAAGTCCCTGCAGTCAGGGCTTACAGCTCTGCACTTGGGAAGGGAAGAGACCTGTTGGGCCACGTTTCTCTTCACTAGCGCAGGGATATTCCTTCCAACAAGCCTTGCAAGTATTTTGATCACGCTGTTTTAAATTTCGTGTTTATAGCCCTTGATTAGGTGGTGAAATCTTTTGGAGACGGCAATCCCTGCCCTGGTGCCTGCCATGCGTTTGATTGAGCCTCCGCTCGCTCCCAGATTAGAAATAACAAAATTTGTTCTTCTATCAAGAGCTGCAAAAATCTTTGGCCCCAATTCTGCTGATGCTTATATAATCTCCATGCTGAAGTATGCCCACCATTTCTCACAGGGTTAGCGTGCGATTGCTGAAGGTGTACGTGGGAGCCAAGTCAAACCTGCTGCCTGTGAAACCAGTGCTGCAACAGTTTGAACTTGCACAGAGAGCAGATAACAGCGAGTAAAAAGGGGTTGCAGCCTTGGAGTCATAAAATTGCTCTCGTCCTACAGGGCTTATTTAATTGAAATGCACTGAGCTTTCATACCTTAAAAAAACCTACCGTCTCCCTGACGCACAGACAATTAATGCTTCAGGACTGAATTATAAAGCCACTTTTTCTCAATATAACCAGCACTTTTCCTGTAAGCCTCAGTCTCTCCCTCTGAAAGCAAGAAATCGGAGAAGATTTTCTGCACATGCAGGGTGGTTGCTGTGGGCTCCATGACAGACTCACCATTAAAATAGGCAGATTTTTAATCTGGGGGCTCTTGGTGGCCCCACAACATTTGTCACTGGGTTTGCCCTGCATTGCCATTAACCCCTCACTGCTGCTCGATCGCTGGGGGCTCCCAGCCCTGGGTGCACCCTCACGTCTCACCATCTCAGCAGAGGTCAGCGAAGCAGCCGACGAGCCCGTCACGACAGCAACGCTACCGATTCCACTTCAACGTTTTATTTTGTGGGTTTTTTTCCTGATAGGAACTGTTAATTGAATCTGTCTGCCTGTGAAAAACAAGAGGCAGCTCACGCTGGGCACTGGCTGAGGAGAGCCATGGTGCAAGTCCTCTCGCCACAGCCGTGCCGGTCCCTCCCAACGCCGACCACCCGCAGCACCCACTGCTATTTCGGTCGGAGGGCATGGCGTAACTCTGTCAGTGCCTGGCAGTCCCGCTGCTGTTCCCATCCTGGCACCCCATATTGCCCCGCTAATGCAACACGTCTCCATCTTAGCAGCACCTAGCGCTATCCAAGCCTCGCTCAGCTTGTGCGCAGAAACGGTGTTTGCTTGCTAGAGCAATGCTGAGAAATGAATTTCTGCTTTAAACCGTCAGGGTCAGAACCGTTTCTCTTCTGCCATGAGAGCTATTTGAAACCAGGTGCAGGGGGAAGAGAGCCTGAAAAAGCTCCTAATAAGCACTCTTAAATCATGTGGTTAAAGAACTCAGAATAAGTGGCTGGAAGCAAAGTTTCTTTATCCTTCTCTCCCCCGGACTGGGCTGTGCAACTGTTGCTTCTGTGCTTTGTGGGAGTGAAATCAAATGTCAAATATTCTGTTTTGGAAGAAGTTGGCAATGAAACATGAAAGGCTCATGGAGAGCTCAAAAGGACTGCGGATAAATTGGAGCGAGGCACAGACAGGGCTGGGACAGGAGCCAGGGGGAGTGGGGAAGGACTGTGCCTACAACCACAACTCCAGATTTTAGTATGAAGCGACTACTTTCCCTAATGCATTTCAGCATAAAGCTGATCCTAGCTGCTGCTAGCACAGAAGGAAGATGGGCTTCATACCAAAATGTTACATCTACTGTTTGTTGGGAAGCATCCACACATCTCGGTTTATTCAGCATAATCACTGTCCAACACAGAGCATCGCGTCTCATCGCTGGTCTGTACCTAACACCACAGCCGCAAGAGCTCAAGACCTGCTACCGATCAGTATTGGGGAGCACGCATTTCTTATTCTGAATTCCACAAAAAAACCCCATTTTTTGAAAGATGTGTTTTGACATAGGCGTGTATCCTGTTTCTTTCTCAGCAGATATTTAAAATCACAGGCTGTGGACAATCCTCCCCCAGTACGTTAACATGCAGCAGATCAACGTTCAGAACAGCTGCTCTCTGTGTCATTTTACTGTGGCAGAATTTCATTTTGTTCCAGATTTCAAGACTTCAGAATACATTTTTACTGTATATTCTCAGTACTTCTGAGGGCACTTCCCACCATTTACAGCCTCAGCCCTCTGAAGCTGGTGGACCTTTCTCCTTCTCTTGGTACTGACCCCTTTTCAATCATCAGGCTCCTTTATATAGCACTCAGGAAAAAATATATTCTCCCCTCCACTTTGCTGAACTATCGCATTGCCAGGATTAGGGCAGTGGGGTCACACGAGCTGACGAAATCCATACGTAACGGCACGCTGGGACTTCTGGACCCAAAGCACGCATCTCTACAAGGGCAAAAGGCAAATCCGACAGTGAGTCCTGCAAGGAATGAGGGACGGCGTCCTCCCGCTCCTGGAGTCCCCCCCAAGGCAAGTGCTTTGCCAGAACCATGGCTGGAAATGGAATTAACATTCCAGGAATATTCTATTATTTGCTAAGTCTCTTCACATCTTTTTGTTTCACAATTAAGCAAATTAGCACTTTGATGAATATTAAGACGCTCTCGCCTCATAAAAGATGAGTTGGAGGCATTCCCACTGGATTTTCTTCCTAAGGAAAACAGTTCCTCAACTGTTTGAGATACATGTTGGATCGTTTCCTCCCTGGCACGAGCACAAGGAGCACGTGGCTCCTAGAGAAAATGACCACAACGTTAATTTAATAAAATAATTCAATTTCAAAGTTTGCGTAGATCCTCATTATTACCATCTAATCCAAGTCCAAGCTGGAATGGGATCCCAAATTTGTGGCTGTTCATGGCAGTTTCTATCACTGAGTTGCTATAACAAGCATATAATGCCTTCTTTAACCACAGGGATTTATTCAGTTAAGTCTTTTAGCAGGGAGAAGACTTTGCACTCTTCTAAACTATTTATTCCCTGGCTTTAAATAACTTCATAACCAAGCTAAGCATTTGCCAATTTTTTTGTTTTGCTACAGGTTAGCAAAACACTTTTGCTGGCTTTGGGAGGAGCTGTAAGCTCCCTAGTGCAAGGCGAGCTGTTACGATAGCTGCTCCCTTTCTACTTCCATCAGTAGATCTTCGAGCACTTCACATTGATACCTCTACGTAGCATCTCTCTTGGAGCAGGTGGGAGGGAGGACAAAGTTTTGTTTACCAGCAGTCATGGAAAGCTGTCAGTGACCAGAGGGTTAACCCAACATAGAACAATTTAATAGCATCCAGACCTCTTCAGATGCAACCCTTCTCCTGTCTCCACCACCCACAAGGCATCAGCTCTAGTAATCTGAATTACACAGTCGTAAGTAATAGCCAATAAAATGGTCAACAGAGTCGGTGAACCCAGAAGTCTGCCTTAATGGTAGGGACTGCGTGTGTTTTCTTGTCTCAGAGAAGAATAGAAGGTCCCAGATTATTTACATTGTGCTGGCTCGCCTAAGCAACAGACTCCCGTGGACCGTCGGCCATAAATTCCCATCATAATCATTTTGGTTGTGCTTTTTTGGTCCGGGATGGGCACCACCTCCAGGGTGGCAGCAGAACTGGCACGGCAATGGACGGCACAGTGCCGACTCGCTGTTAATGTTGCTTGCAGAGCACATACCCACACCATGCTTGGTCCCGCCTCTGTGCACTAGCATCACTCACTTGCAACCACTTAAAATATACCGGTAAATAAATAAATAAACAAAGCCATCATAAAGGATGCTCAGACAAAGCTATGCAAAACCACAGCCTGCCAGCCTCGCTGCAGGGAGTGAATCTGGAATGCTTGCGGCTCAGGATCTTGTTACCTAGGCAGGGATGGTTCAGAGCCCCAAACCACATTTCCTCCGCGGCAGCTCAGCTCAGCTTCCAGCACCTGCAGACAAGAATAAGTGGGCACAACATTCTCCCCTGTGCACTGATGACAATCTCTGGTCGGCAGCAGATAAAACTGAGCTTCTGCTGGAGTTCCATCTACCTGTACCGATCCCGGCACCATGGGGCTCAACACACAACCTCAGCTCCGTGTGCTCCAACAACACACTCCTTATGGAAGGAAGCCACAGCCACGGAGGTATGGAAACAGACGCCTTACCTGTCGCTCCGACATGACGTATAGATACTTCTGATCGATGGAGAAGGCCATGTCTCGAAGGACTGGGCTCCCATCCTTGAAAACTGTCACCATTTCATACTGAATTCCACCATGGGGAGGACCATCTGCTCGGATCTGGAAGAAGCACAAACAGATTACAGGTGATTTCATAGCCGCCAAATTCCGATTTTATTGGGGGTGGGGGTGGGGGGGGAGGATGAGGTAGGAAAAGGAGTCTAATTCAAAACCTCAGCTCGCAATCTGGAGACAGAGCACAGAGCTAGCAAGCAACAGGCGGGCGCAGGAGTTAAAGCAAAGGCTCCTTCTCCACTGAAGTTGATGCGATTTCCCCAATCCATGAGAAATAATGAGAAAGTTTTGCTGTTGCAAGGGGAGCACACAGACTGTCAGTGTGCTGTGACTGACCGCGGGCATTCAAGAGTGACAAAGATTGTAAACTTTTTAGATTCTCTCTAAAATAAGCCTGAAGGAAGACCACAAGACTCCACAGGCAGCACAACAAGGCCAAGATACAGCCGAGATTTTTTTCTTCTCCAGACGCATAAAGAATGAGACTCAGACCATCTCCATCACCTCTTGCTGCCACAGAAGCCTCCGACAATACCATCTCTGCCTAAAAATTTGGAGACGCTGCTGCCATCCCATTACTTTCAAATTTACAGGATTCAGCAAAGCGAAACCAGTCCAGCCCGTACCGCTGAGCGAGCAGAGAACTAACATGGCAGCCACATGGCCCGTTCAGTTTGACAGGCTCCCAGTATCCATCTGCCTCACCAAAAGACAACTCCCTGTTCCTGCAGGAAAACCTGCCCAACCTGTGACAAATCCCATCCCTGCCAGGAGCGGCTGCTGTTGAGGATATGCCATCTCTTCCAGAAGTTAATAATTTATGGCCTTGGGGGCTGTGCAAGGGGAAGGGAGGAGGATAAACAAACAATTTACATTATCTTTCCTACCAGGATTTGCATATTTGGATAGCCATTTGATTGCAACATGGTGTCTACATAGCTGAAAACACTGGCAGCCGTCAGGCAGGGAGATGAGAGCAGCCAGGCGAGCCAAGGGCTCGGTGGAGCCGCTGCCGGCCCCGTGGCTCACAGCGACAGCGATGCTGTTAGGCGGGGGCCAGGAACGCGCTCTGCGCGCGGGGTGTTGTGCAGCACGTGCACGCTGCCCTGCGAGGCGAGGGATGCACGGGGGACCGCCCGTCCCTGGAAAAACCTCTTATCACAAAGATGCCATCTGCTGCAGCCTCATGCCGAGCTGTCTTGCTGCATCCCGTTTTGCTGCTCGATTACTCCCTGCCTGGCTGCGGTACGGAGGAAGAGGCACGAAGAACCGGCTTTGGACAAGTCTAAGCCTTCAGAAGAGGCAGGATGGAGCAGCAGAGAGGGACGTCTATTTTTTCTGGTTCATGTCCCCAGGAGGTAAGAGAGCAGGTTGTTAAGCATCTTAAGATTTATCTGAGAAATGTGCCACCCCAGCTGGAAATACAAGGATATCTTCACACTCATAGAGGAGAGATGCTCCCCTGCACCCTCCTCCAAATAAATCCTCTTCTTGGAAAGAGCCCTGATGCCTCCTGCCATGTAAAGCATGCTGGGTACACAAACACATTTATTTTCTGGATTTCTCTCTTTTCTCCTTTCCTTCTCAGTTTTAGTGATATAAAAGAACATCAGGTGTGAATCTGAGTGGTCTGGTTTAACACCCATAGCCAGATGCGGGGAGACTCTGGCAGGATTAAGCAGGCAGCCCAAGCCTGCCTCAAAAGCCCTGAACTTTCAGAAAGGAAAATCCAAAAAAAGGCAGAAGGTCAAATCCTTCTTCAGTTGCACCTGTGCGAATTAGGACACTTCACTGCCTTCAGGAAATACTGAGAACTAGAGGCAGGTTGAGACCAGTATGAGGCCAGTGCCTTGCTAGGTGTTGCAAACCTGAGAAACCCGCATTGCCTCCGGAGCCACTGCCCACGCATGCACCACTGCCGTCTCCCGCACCAGCCTGCACCACAGAGAGAGGGACAAGGCTGCAAAATCACCTGAGGAATAAATAGCAGGGACACTGGGCTGTCAGGGACACACAGCCGCTTCCATGCAAACACCTGATTAATGGCCAAACGGGAATGGAAACACCGGACATGAAGGATCAGCAGCCTTTGTGAAAAACAACTGTTTTTCAGAGTTCCCTCGGGGCACCAGCAGCTCGTTAAATTGAGCTTCTTTCTAGTAATGAGGTCAGACAGGGCTAATAAAGAGAGATACCACTGGACAAGCCTCGTGCAGGCCAATTCCAACTGGGAATTGCGGCTTTGGGCTGGAGACAGCACCACGTATGTGATGGCTCCTCCAGCCTGGAAAAGCGCTTGGAGCTGTGCCTGGCACGGGTGTCTTAGGACACAGCCAGAGCCCTGCACAGGGTGCTGGGTGCTGCCTGCACCCTCCTGCCTCCCCCCATAGGGAAGAGAAGCAGCCTGGGGTCTCTCACCGACCCTGCTGATGGCTCCATGCTGCTCAGAGACCACAGGACAAGAGGAGAGCAGAGCCCGCTGATCTCCTGTCCCGCACGCTGTGGTGTGTGTTATACCCACGCGGGTATCCCACAGCCCCATGCCCAGGACACAGTGCCCGACATGCACCCACTGACACCAGGATGCTCCACTGCTGCTCTTCCTGAAGCTTTGGTTTCCATGACAACAAACGATGATGTCAGAGAAGAATGATGATTCCTGTGAACGTGGAAGAAGAAAGGGATCATCTCCACAGCAGGAAGCTTCTTGGAGAGAGAAATAATTCCTCTGCCTAACTTACAGGTGCCCTTCCAGTGCCAAGCAGCTACTGACCCATCACTAGAAGAGCGGTGTGGTACCAACCCTACAAGTCTGGGCTCAGCCCTGAGCCCGGGCTCCAGGCACAGCGACGCAGGAGAGGGGAGGAGCGGGACGGGGCTGGGCTGCTGGTGGTCGTGTTTCTTTACATCTTCCTAACTCTACCAGGTTTTCTTCTCTCACGACACAACAATGGGGCACAGGAAGGGTGTAGGAGAAAGACAGGGAGGGAAGCGGTACAGGTCAGAATGGGTGGCAGCGCAGTGAAACAGGGAGCAGGCACATACAGGGAGAAGCACGTCGGTGCAATGGAAACCAGAGGTGTCCAGGATCAGAGACGTGTTCAGCTACCTGAGAGACAGCAGAGACTGGGAGGACAGATAGCAGGCTCGCACACTTGGACATGAATTGGAGAAGTCATTTGGGACAGATACAGTGCTTTCCTGGATCGCTCTTGATGGATGTTTACAAATATAGCTTGAAAAGTGCCTAAACGACATAATCTGCAAATCCAAATATCATCCCTGGCTCAGAGGACGCCGGGCCAGCGAAACGCCCCATGTGACGGAGCAGAATGCTGCTCAGTCCAGGGAACTGCAGCCCTTCAAAGGCACGGTGCAGATTTACGTGTCTAATGCCTCCACAATACAGACTGCAGGCATAAGCTCTGCATTATCTTAAGAGATTAGCAAAATACCATATTGTGTCACGTATATGTTGCAGTGTAGCACCCGTGTATGAGCCGTTCACGGATCTAATATGACATGAAGCTCCAACATACCTTTTGTACTAAAGTTTCTCTGAGGTATTTTGCCTAGCCTATGCCAGAGCTCAGATACATCTGGATTCCCTTCCAGTTCCTCCCAGCAGGCTGCCATTAGAAGACATTGTATCTCTTTGTAGGAACTTTCCATGATTAAATTACCTGTCTGGTTTCATTATGAGTGTTTCAAGGAGGCTGATTCATGATGAAATGCCCGGTGCCAGAAAAAACAGCTGAATAAGTCCCTGCACGAAGGGACTGACTCCCCATCCCGGATCCTAGATGCAAGGCCACCCGTTAACTCCTCAAGAACTGCAGCTTCTCCCCACACACGCAGGCGCCTGATGGGAGATGGGTCCCAAAGCACCTCGCTGCTGGCTGCCCCACTCTGCACGAAATGGCCCGTGGAGGCACGGGATGAGCTCCTGAAATGATGCTCTCGGTCAGGAGGTGCAAGGCACTGGCTGAACGTGCTTATCTTTGTATGTAACGGTGATAAAGTGAAAAGCCCAGTCAACCCTGGCGCCTTAGGACTGCTCCTTTCATGCTAGGATTTCTAGCCCTTCAGGGTGAATACTATCAAATAATATTTCATTCGTGTAAAATGGACGTTTCGAGTAGAACTGTATCAGCTCTGGGAATGCGCACTGGAGCGTTACTGCATCTACTGCCTGAAATAGAAACCAAAGACAACAAGGAGCAGCCTTCACTGCCAAGGTGCATCTTTGCAGAATTGCCACTTTTCTGCCATTTACGTCTGCACATCTCAGCTCTTAGGCACTTTCCATTAAAGCTTCCCATAAAGCTCTAGGATGGATTTGTTGCTTCAGTGCTGGAAATTTAGCAGAAAGACTGTTACTGGCAGCAGGTTTCTGAATCAGGCTGGAGTGCAGTATAGTTTAAATCACCTTTCCCTACCTCTTTCTGTTTGTGGTTCTGTGGGGTCTTTCCTACCTAGACCCGGTACTAAAAGAAGTTTCCAGAAGCAAGAGACTCACTAATGCAAAACCTCCCCAAGACAGGACAAGATAAATAAATATCAGTCCAGATTTTCTGGGTGTGCCTCCGCCAAGCAGTCTTTGCAGAAAGGCTTTACTTTTGCTAATCCAATTTAATTAAACTGGGCTATTCTACATTCACACCACACTAAAAAGGAGGTGAGATGCACGTGACGACCTGCCACTTTTGCCGTCCCCCTCACGAACACCCTTTCTCACAGTATCATTTTACAGGGTTACCCATGCTGGCATCTGCCTCTGCCAGCCAGAGAGAAAAAAGCATGGCAATCTTTAGGAGGGGAGAATCCAGAATAGAAATTGCAAATCTCTATACAAGAAGTTTCTAAGAGGCCTTCAGACCCTGTATGAAATTCTTCTGGAGTAAAGCACCCCTTAGACTCCCTCAGAGCATTGCTGATGTCAGCTAACTCTTGGTGCTCAGGGAGCTAGGTCGGAGCCATTTGCAGGTCATTAATAAACCCCAGGGAAGCCGAGTGCTTTGCTGAGGATCATACAGCCAGTCCGTAGCCTGAACCACTGGATAGCATCCCTCCCCATGTCTCCATCTGCGGGAGAAGAAACCCAGCCCTGAAGAACTGGCTTTCCCTGCACACACCTTCTGCAGGCAGGAACACCACGAGTGTGTTTTAGCTCACTGCTCTCCACGTGGGAAGTCTCCCCCTTGAAATTAAAGTGAAATAGTAATCCCATTAAGTATCTCACTTTAAATCATAGATATGTCCGTAAGTTAATGACAACCCTTACATGCACATTCAATTCAAATCAGCATATCCAATTAACTTCATTACCTGGAGGCTCCCTCTTATCCCAGTCTCCTCCTCTCCTGTCACATTTTCTTTATGCATTTTTCCCAAATTAGGATGGAATATGTCTGTCACGGTGGGCATCACCTTTATTTTTACCCCAAAGATAGCACAGGGAAGCCTTGATAGATGGGTTCAGTCCAGAAAAGCCTTCACGATGCTGTCAGGCTGAGTGGCTTGTAGCAAAACAGCTTCTCAAGACCAAATGATCTGGTCTCCGAGGGAGGAGAAAATCCATCCTTTCCAGAATTACACTGTTTGACTAAACATTAAATACACTCACTAATCCCCACTGGGGTTGCCCTTACAAAACTCTACAGGATCAGCTGAGGAGAAAAATCAGTTTGGTAAAGAGCTCGTCGCAGTGAGCTTGCTAGCGCACAGGCATTGGAGCTGCATTGCAACCGAGAGGGTTTTTCTCAAGCGCTGCCTACCAGTACCATCACCATTCCTTAAATTTCCGCAGACATAGATCTTTCTTTTATAAAGTGCCAGAGAGGAGCCTAGAGCAGGGCAGCTGCGGCCACCAGAGCGATGGGCAGCAGATCCGGCCGGGAAGGGAACAAACCGGTGGGATCAGCGACAAGTAGCCCGGTGGCATCACACCAGCATCTCATCTCACGCTGCCCCTGGACACTGCTCGAAGACTCATTTTCAAGAGGCAATATCGAGCAGTGGGTAAGTCGCTGGCGCTTTGGTGCAAGAACCCAAACTCTCCCCACAGCTCCTCCCTCCCCTCCAGCGAGGGCCGCACAGGCGACGCTGCTCTGCCAAGTCCTGGTGTTCACATTTACTCTTCCTTTTGAACTTCAGAGAGATATGAAAGCCCCATCCAAGCAAACCCAGCCTCGCATTCCAACTTCTCCCTCCTGCTGCTGGGCACAATACAGACAAAGCATCAAGGCAGCGCAAAGCCAAGACCGCTTTCTCTGCTCATGTTTTCTGAGTCCTAATTCCCTTTTTGGGAGACACTTTCGTCCTCCATCCCCTCCCTGAACTTAAGGGAAGCTCCAGGTGCAAGGAGACAGAGCTCCTCTGTCCCTGTCTCGCTTGGATCTTGCTTTTCCCAATAGATTAAATTGCTGGTACCCTCCACTCAGACGATCCCTCGTTTCCAGGATCTGCAAACGCCTCCTGCTTGTGTGGCTGCATGCCTGCATTTATACCTTCAAAGGGGATGGGGGAGAGGGAATCAGGCGCCCCGACACAGGTCTGGGGAGCAGGAGGTTACGTGGGGTCGGCAGCTGTACAGCCCTGCGTGGTGCAGGGGGAGGCAGGGTGGGTTCGAGCCTGAGTTTATTCTGATCAGGCTTCATGACCCGAAGTATTTATAGATCTGAGGTTTCTGCGAATTCAATACTCATGTCAAAAATGTCTCTGTGTATGTATCTTTCACACCCACATGTGTTTCCCGTCTCTTCTGCTTGGGAAATGTTAGCTAAGCATTCAAAGTCACAACCTGGGAATCCGCAGCTCCCCAGAGGAACCACGAGTCAGAGGAACTGCTGGGCTAATTGGGGAAGAGCACAGAGAAGCCCCCCGGGGTGCCAGGCAGCTCTGCAGGGAGGGGAGGCTCATAGTCTGCAGCACTGGCACCCACATACGCTGCTAAGCACAAGAATGCCGACCCAGCAAACAAACAAACCAACCCAAATTAACTCGCACTTCCCGCATCTCCAGCACTAAGGGTGGAGAATTGTCCCTATGAGCAAGGCTTTCTTCCTAGCCCTGTGGGACAAGAAGGCTGCAAGCCTGCCCAGCATCAGCACATGCAACTAAAACAAAGAGAGACCTGAACGCTTTCAATCTTACCGTTTCGAAGAGTTTGAACCCATCTACAGGGAAGGCAAGATAGGTTTTAAAAGACAGAACAAAGAAAAAACCACCCTTCCTTCTGTGCTAAAGCTCAAGCCACAGTCAACAGGCTATTGTACCAAAGCTCTCAGCTGTTTCAGCAACCCCGCCTGTCCCCTGGCTAACGGCAACCAGTTGCGATGCCAACGTTCAAGGTACCGCTTTGGGAGTGCGCCTAGGAGGCTGGGCACTCGGATCTGCCGCAGGGAAAAGAGTTTCCACAAACACAGTCCTTCCCATTCACAGGTGGAAAGAGGAGCTTGGAAGAGGGATCCCTTGCTGCCTCTCTGCTGGCTTCTGGAGGTGAAAGAAGCCAATTCCTGGGCTGAAGCTGCAGCTCAGACATCCTAACAGGTACCAGTACAAAACCTTAAGAGAAGATTGCCGCTGAAGCTGTTCTCTCTCTCTCCTAAGCCTTTATTACCTTCTTCCATCCTTCTGCTCCCTCCACCCTTCTGGAGAGCTGATCCTCCAAGATAAAACAGGGAGGATGGTACAGAGGCACCATGCAGAGACTAATCAGCAGCCCCCATGTCTTTAATTTATTACTGCATGAGAGGCTCGTTTAGAACAAAGCTGCCAGTTCAGAAGATCATTCCTTTAAAAGACTTTTTATTTGAAAAGCTGTCAGCTCACACCTTGTCACAGCCCTACTTGCAGCAGCAGAACTTTAATAACATGCCACCTCATGCAAATGAGCTGCTAATTAATTAAGTAGTATTCTTCCGGCGATGGATTCCTTAGAATCAAATTTGGGTAGTCTGGCTGGCTAGGTTGTACTGCTTTGGATGGTGCTTTAAATCAGCAGCATTACCTTTTCCTTGAGTCCCAGCACTTGGGTGGATTCCCACCAGGAGGGAAGCTCTCTCCCGTCCCTGCGCCCTTGGGAAGGCTCAGCACGCCCCAGTGAATCAGCGCAAAGCCACGCTGCAACCCAACCCCTTGCACGGCACAGACCAGACCTAGCTTAGCTGAGAGCAGTAGTGAGATGAAAAAAATGATTGAATGAAGTGCCCAGAAGATTGCCTTCTCTCCTGTTCAGGAAAGCCAGTGTAGAAGAGGGCCCAATTCAAAAGCAGGAGGTTGAGACTATTAACTCGGAGGGCTCCAGGGATCAGGCTGCCAGGCAGGGAACACTGCAAAGGAACAGTGCTCTTTTTTTGGAGCAGTTGTTGCAAAGAGACAATTGCTGGGGGTTCAGGGCTATCAGCCTTGCACCTTCCACCAGCATCAAAGTACAACCCATTAAAGGCGGAAACACTCAAGAGCGTCCTGTGGATTTACTCCCCAGAAGGAGGACAGCTCGGGGCATGTCTGCAGCATGGTACAAAACCTATTCACTTCTAATTTGTCCCCTAATAAAGAGCCACAATGTGCAATGACTTCCCTTTCCTTTTGTTCAGCAATAAGCACCCTTCTCCCTTTACATTCCGGTATTATTTTTAAAGAGATGGCTCAGTGCTTCTCTGGGAAATGGGAATCATTAAGTTAGCAGCACTTTGCTGCTTGCAGGCTTTACATTTTGGCACTGAGCAAGGAAATCATCAAAGAGACTAAGTATTGGCCTCCAAGAGAAAGGAACGAGGTAGGTGTTGCTATATCACAAGGCACTGCACGCTAACCTTTCTGCAATGTGCTCCTTCACCCTCTGCCATTCTTTCCTTAACTTATCCCTGCTTCTCCCACTTTGTGTGACTTTAATCCAGCTCCTTCCCTTACAGCTGGGAAGTAAATGAAAGTACAGGCGAGCAAAGAGGACGACAGCTCCAGGAACAGGCAGAGGTTTTTTTTTCCTAAAGCATCCTCTTCTACATGGCACTAGCGGTCTTTAGCAGGGATGCACAGCCGGGTTAGCTGGGTGCAACAGGAGCCCTGCTTGTGCAGAGAAGGACAGGCTGATCCCAACTCTGCCCTTCAGCCCTCTGGGTGTTACAAATGCCTGGGTCATTCCCTGGGCTTTTCCTCCTCTTTGCCCTGAGCCCATAGCTGGGCTCAGCGTTAGCAGGTGCCCGAAGGGACTCACGAGCAAGGACAGAAGAGAGGCACGCCTCGTCGTTTGCTGCCTGCAGGACACAATTAGTGACGGAGGGGGTTGCGAGTAGCATTTTGGGGAGCGAGCAATAGCCACAGTGAAGGAAAACAGGACACAGTGCTAAGCCTAAGTCTTCTGTGACTGACAGAAAACATGAGAGGAAGCACAGAGCTGGTATTGTTTAGGGCGACGGAAGTACTGGGTATCCGCTCAGAATTGCTTGTCACATACCATTTGCAGCTTTTCACCAGTGTCCCCAAAATAGCACCGTATCTGTGTTATCTATCCACACCTCACCTGTGCCCTTCCAGCTGAATAATCCTCCACAGCTCGGTGTCAAGCTCTCTCCCCACGATCATCCTCCTACAGCAGTACATTTCACAGCTGAAGGGATTGGTCTTGCTTAGTTTGTTGACCTTGAGTGGCCATGTAAAATGGAATAAAAAGCCACTTAGACAAGATTGTCTAATGTGGAGTTTCCTCTAAATGAGCAGCAGTGAGTCGTGATTCTCCCCAAGGAGGAAAAAACTAAACGACTGTCAAAAATTGTCGCATGAAAACCCTGTTTCTCCCAAGTCACAGCTTCCAGCTGATCAGGTGGGAACCAGAAAGTTCCTCAGGAAATATTATTCTCTTTCCTTTTCAAAAACATCGTGTAAGTAATATGTTTCAAATTACTTAGACTTCATGTCCAACACCTCCCGGGAATGCTGCAACACAAGCCAAACTGCGAGCCACTGAAGGCCAAAACCCAGAAGGAAATAAAAGAATCTAAATTTTGTTATCTTTTGGTTTTACAAACTTGTGGAGAAATCCTGCCTGGTAGTTTTGCAATGTTTTAGGTCAGACAGGAGTGATCAGGTGAATGAGGAGGCCGTGCGTATTTTTGGTTTCACTTGTGCATGCAGAACCAGTCATGTGTTACTGATCAGATCTAACCTTGCTCGGGCAGAGGATGTGAGAAAATTACAGAGCACGCAGCTTAGCTTAAATCCCAGGAAATGAGGCTCTCCCACATCTCCTGCTGCTCTCTCCCAGGCACTGGCCAGCTGCGGGGAACATCACACACCCCTGGGTTACAACCGCTGCAGATGCCCAGTGGGCAGGCAGAGGTGCAGATAGGAAACGAGTATTTTCTAGTTAAGGAATGGGCCAGAGCAAAAAGGAGTCTAAAGCTCTCGCCAGCCGGTGGCTGACCACGCCGTTCGTGCAGAGGCTGAATTTTACTAAAGCAACAGCCTTGCAAGCGAGGTCACTTAAGGACGGGCAGAGCCACAGCCAAACTGGCACTGCCCCACGGCTCCCGGAGGGTGGCCGCGCCGACAGAGCTCCCGGCTCTCTCCCCTTCCCTGCGCACCGCGGCAGCTTGGCTCATCGGTGTTTAACCACCTACCAGGGGATACATGCTCTGTGTTTGGGTCTTGTTCATCACCAGGCATACGGGAGCTGGACCAAGCGTGGTTTCATCAGGGAAGGCAAGACGCAGAACCAAGATGCAGGACGAACAGCCGGGCTGGCGCCCTGCTCAAGGACATTTGCTTATACAGGGCCCTGTATTGGAAGCGTTAAAGCCTCCTGATAGCGTTCAGACAAGCATAAATCCACGGGAGCTGAATCTCTCCTTATGTTTTCCTGTCTGCTCATTCACACTCAGATCTCCCGGTCACCGGAGGCTTGAGGTAGCTCACGTTCCCGGCATGCGTGGCACACGCCGAGGAAGACTGCTTTTGCCCCTGTGAGCTGCTTCCCAAATGCTATTCTGGGGCAGATCAAGGATTAAAACAAAATCTCTTCCATCTCTGCACTGGAACTCACTAAGCCTTCAGCATATGCCCTTTCCAGCATCTCAGAATTAATGAGCAGATAAGCAGATGAACTGGCTCTGAATAATCTGTATACGCAACACATGTAATGCTGCTGAACACTGCCTTGAACACAGCAGGGAGATTGCTGGGCTCAACGCACACGTCCATCCCAATCCGTCCCCGTCTCAGGAGAGCTGGTCCAGCTACCGGGCACACACTGCAGAGCTGGAACAGCATAAAACACTCTGCTGTGCATCAGGCTAGAGAGGAAGGAAGAAGCTGATGGATGGATCAGCTCTCTGGTCCTCAAATGTCCAAATTCAGAGTTAAATTTCAAATTCAGCTAGGGAAGGAGAGGAACCTGAAGGAGCTTCGTGCTCCACCTGTAATCTCTGAAGCAGTCAGGATGGTGCTGCAGTCAGTACTTGGGAACTGCGTTTAACACTTGAAGCATTTTGCAGCAAGCATGCATTAACACAGCCCTGCAGAGCAGCAGCGAGCTGCAGCCCCGCGGAGCAAAGCCCCAGCCAAGTTCTGGCAGCACCACCCAGGGACAGGCGGGCAAGGAGCTCTGGACTTCCCTCTTCACCTCATTCACAGTGAAAATAAATCACAAAAGAGGCGAGCAGATGTGCCCAAGGCCATGCTGCTTGATGCACACAGTGTCCTTGGTGGCATACCATAGGGTCACTCAAGCTGATGCCACAGCTCTTCCTTGGAGGCCACGGATGCCATTGGCATGTGAACACAAGAGCAGCTACAGCACCATAATAACAACACGGGCTGACCCGGGCAAAGCATACCAGCAACATTAGACATCCCCAGACTGGGAGGAGGGAGGGAAAGAGGGGCCACGGCTAAAGGGCTGGAACTGAAGAAGATTGTTTTGGTGCGTACGAGCAGCACATCGCTCCGCAGAGAGACTCTGAACGCCTTAGTCCAGCAGGACCCAACCAGTCCGTGCCTGGTTTCACGCTGAAAGGTTTTGCTTGTAGTTTCCTCTGCACGATGAGGTGGAGCAGATCTGCCCTAGAGCTGTGAAACACCGCACTAGAAGGACCGAGGCAGCTCTTCCCCCAGGCCCCTGCTTTTGTTCACACACCAGCCAGCACAGCTAATCCCTTATCCTGCCCGTGGCCCAAAATCAACATCATGAGATAGGTTCAGGCTGGGGTCCATGGATGGGAGAGACAAAGCTCCACCACATTACTGCTTTCGCTTCCATAATTGACCTGTAGATAAACACATGGCTTCCGCCTTAATCCCCTGCAGCCTCATGAACATCAGCAGCGCTAAATTTTTCATGTAATTAAGAGAAAAACCCTAATCCAGTGTAATTAGCTCCCTGATTGCCAACGTCAGGCAGAAAAGCACTGTTTGAACAGCAATTCAGGTCTAGCTGGTTAGGCAAATACTGTGTGTGTGGTTCAGTAATTTAACACTGAAACAACTTCCCCTCTGCTGTCCTTACAGGCTTGCTTTCCTAAACAGTACAAAGTGGTTTCATAACTGCAACAGCCCTGATATCCCTGAAACTGCTGTTCCACCAAGCTCCGGTTATGTCCCTGAAGGGCTGGTCATGAAACAAGCCAACTAGTTCCCCGAGAACCACACCAGTTGCTGATTTTGGAGTGGTCCCCCACCCCATCCGCACCCTTAAGCGATTGCCACCAAGTTATTAAGACTACACCACCCGTATCTGCCTAAACTCAGGATCTGATAGTCACAATTAAGATCCTGATGGAGAAACAGTCTCCTTGTGAGTGATGCTCAGCACCGCCACCACAACACGCCGGAGCTGGAGGCGACAGCAATGCTTACAAGGAGTTTTACGGTGTAGGTCAAAATTCATCCCAGCTACTGAGCCTTTATGGATTACAGTGGTATTTTTCTTTTCCATTCATATGCACGAATGCAAAATTTTAAGAGTAAAATGTTAGAAATTTAGGAAGTGGAAGCAGATGGGAGAGGAATAGAGAACGAGGAGGCAGGGAAACCAAGAAAACACGGCTAGAAGATACATTCGCTTAACCATTTAATCCATCCCCCAGCAAAAAGGAAAGGATCTGAACTACTTAAGCCACTGTCAAATATTTCTGTTGTCTTTTGAAAACTCGCCTGTGATAGAAATTACAGACTACTCCAGTTCTCAACTAGTTACATCTTTCATATTCAGACTTAATATCAGACAGTCTCCTGAAATACAGCATTTGAAAGCAGTATTATTCTAGGAGGTATTTGTTGGGGTCTCTCTAAGGAGGATTTTAACCCTCATCCTCGGCTATGTTACAAAGGTTTTGTGGTTTTGGTTGGCTGTTTTTGGAAAAAGGCATTAGTCTCTGTTTTGCTAGTTTTGGTTAATGTTGCCGCTGTAGAGGCCAAATTTCTGTGCCTGGGAGATTGCAAAACAACCAGCCCACCTTCTATACGGAGAAAGCTGAAAAGCATTTCACAGCTTCAGCTTTGCAGACTGAATTCTTACAGAATACTTGTTTATATGCTGTGGCAGGCGAGAGCCAACCATGTATGTTTTTGCAGCTATAACTCTTAATTCTGACAGAGGCCACAGGCTGATGAAAGGCGGGGGGTTGTGCCTGGCTTTGCCCATGTTTGGGCTCCAGGCTCTGGTCTCCCCAGCGCTACTCCTCTCTCCCCTCCGCATCACACGGATGGTCTGTAAACAAACCAGCAGTGAGCAGAGCAAGCTGCTCCTTTGTATCAAAGCCAGGGAGATTTCTTTATACAAAAATGAGTGAAAATTTATCAACTCAAAGCTCCTTTTAAAGAGAAGCCCCTAAGGAGAGCAAGCCCAGATGCTTGCTTGCATTGCATTGGTAAGCCAATTCCTCTTTCTCCCTCCCTTCAAACACACATTATTTTCCATGCAAGGCGCTGTAGATGAACTATCGACTGCAAACAGAGCCTCCTGGTTGGATGGCAACACATCAATATGGATTTAAGCGAGCAGCAATAATATGGCACAGTTTGGTGCTTTGCCATCGTTCCCTTTACACAGGAACAGCACTTGAAGCCAAGCAAATGACCTTCTGCTTAAATGCCTCCCAGAGGACCTCCAGCCAGCGAGCCCCTGTCTCGCAGGCGCCTGGTGACCAGGTTTCAAAAGACAATGCTAGAAATTGCACGTCTCCCTCCTCTTTGCTCTGGCTCAGGAGGTGGGAACCTGCAAGCACATCCCGAGTCGCATTTACAACCACCCAAACCGGCGATGTGCTCACGCTTTCCCTTTCTGACCACGCTTTCTGCACCAAGTCAAACACATGGATGGGGACACTTTGGGTAATGCGTTCCAGATGGGATATCACGTTTGCACACTGTGGTTGTCAGTGGTCACAGTGATGCAGGTGTATTTCATTCTTCTGTCTCATAGCAATTATTCCAGCTTTTAGTCAGCTTTGGGGAAATTCTTCCTGCCAAAACCCCCAGTATTGAATGCCAGCGACACATGAGTCTGTGTGTTGACTGGCCTGTGGTCTCTTTGCCTTAGATCCAACACAAATTATTCTCTCCATCGCTCACACCTTCCCAAAGCAAGGCATCTTAAAGGCCTGTGGAGAGCCGCTGGCTGATGAGAAGAGCTGTATGCAGTTCCTTAGGGGCTAGCTGCTTTTTTTTGCTCGCTTTCCTCATTGCACATCCAGCAACGTACAACTGGCAACGCAGTCCCAGGTCGGCCTGGCAGGAAGCTGGGACTGAGGCACTAACTGAGTATATGCAACAGCCACCCCAGCGTCTTCTGCTACCAGCTCACAGGCGATAAAGCTACATCAAAGCTACATCCCAGTCAGCTGGATATTTTCTCAGCCACCATTTCGCCAGAGGATGGTGGAAGTGTCTCCAGACAGACCCAGGAGTCTCGGGCGTCTCTGCATTCGTGTTAATGAGCACTGGCAGGAGATTTGCAGCTAGTTGGTAAGAAGTGTCAGGGGGTGGTGAAGGGGGCAGAAAGGTGTTGGAAGGAGAGGGAGCTGCTCAACTTCACCTATAGACAGCTTTTAAATGACCTGAAGGACAGCATTGTGTTGTGAGGCTACCAGCTTCCACCCTCCTACCCCCAGAAGCTGAAGTTTCTAACAAGGTAAGTTATTTGAATTGCTCTCACTAAAAAGAGACCACGCATCAAACGCTTCTAAAGCTTTTAGAGTAAGAGCTATAAACTAAGCCAAAACCCCCAAGAGACAGAACTGATATGGAAAGCTACCTTCCAGGACAGATTTTCCCAGCGACTGAGTGCTGGCAACTGCAGCAGCCTCTTTGCAACTATAGCATGATGCCACTGTTTATTATCAGAGGAGCTAAGTTACTTCTTGCCCTTCTCTTCCTATTGCACCAGAACTAACACAGTCCCCCCCCCATATCCATACATCTGCATAATGTAATCTGCTAATGATTTCAGGCCTCATATTTTGTCAGTGTCATGATTTATTAGTTATGTCATGGTTTGCACTCAGCTGCAAAGAAATCTTTCAGTGACCTACAACCATGAGACTCGAATTGTGCTGGTGTTGGAGTCCTATGGCCCGGCAATTTCAACACATCAGGTATTTCACTGTTGGTTCCTCCAGTTTGTGTTTCTACAGGAGCAGAGCGGGAAGCCTGGCTGGGAGCCGGGTCCTGTTCTCTACGTCTGGAGTCCTGCGATTTGTGACTTCACCAAATGGCTGAGCCAACCTCCAAAGAGTCTGCTCCTGAGAGGTTTTATGCCTTGAAAATTTGTTCTAAAGCAGCTTCAGAAACTCCAGTTTTCATTATTAATATGACTTCTTTCATCAGAGTCCACTTATCTTTATACTTTCTATTTCTGTCTCTACCCTTTTATTGTTTCCCTGAGCGCTTCTACGGGAATGCTACCGAAACCCAGACCAGGCGACCGCAGCATCTACCCGCTCTCTCCTTACCAGCATGAATTTATTTCCATCAAAGCTTCCTTCTTGAATCAAGTTTTTTTCCTTTTAATTCCATCTGTATTTAATCCCAGACAAACACAAACAACAATCTCGGCTCCCTAAGGCCATCACTTTCTAAATCAGTTACAGCCAACTCCAATTAGCAGGCAAGCAACATGAGCAGCTTCGTATGCTCCTGTATCTTTGGGAATGAGCCAGCCCAGAAGGTCCTTTTCCCCAGACTGTCCCCTTTTTCCTTCTGAAGAACTTGCACCGTCATTAGTCGCAGGCTCTGCAAGATAACAGACACTGGCCTTTGCTTGTGCCATCACGGAAGAGCTGGGAAGGATGCCCTGCGGCCTCATTAACAGTGCTTTGTGGTTCTGCGCTCCCACATCTGGAGGCTACCTGCATGCTTTGATTTGTAAGAGGATCCCAAAGCCTCTACAAGTGCTAAAGGGATATTTTCTCGGTCACTTTAGCTTCCCTCTTAACCTGCACTTGAAACAGCTTCTTCATAGCCTCTCTAAGCCAAGCTGCCGGAGAAGCAGCGATGCCTCCTGTAGCGGTGCCAGCTCCCGTCAGGGCTGCGCAGGCAGCAAGCCTCTCGCTTCTCAGGCCAGGGGAGCATCTCTCAGCCATACCCTGGAGAAGGAACCACCAGCCCTCAGTGGAGCTCACCATGTTCGACAGAGGAAGTGTAGCAGCTCACGGGGTTATTTGGCTTAACCTGATTGTGAATTCACTGTCTTCAAATTGCTTTTAACTTATTTTGGTGAGAAATGTCTGATCTCACAGGCTGGTCGGATTTTGCCAGACTTAGCCAGGCTCCGGCAGCGGGTGGGCACTTGCTCTGTAGAGCTCAGACTTGGTGGGACCCCCTGCTCCGTTGCGGCTCTGCTGGGCTGCTCCCCCCCTCGCCGGGTGCCCGGAGGGTGCTGGGGGCAGCGGTGGAGCTCGGCCCTCGGGCCCTCGTCTGAAGGGAAACCCGCACCAAGCATGCCAGCAGGCAGGGGCAGGCTCGGCACTTTAACTCAGCAGACAGCTCGCCCTCCATTAGTGAGCTATTTCGGGCAATGATTTCAAATGAAAATCTGTATTTTATTAATTATGCGTCTGCTTTGCTGCTGAACTCTTTAATGTGTTTCCCAGCTGTATCAATCCACAGCCATAAAGGAAGCCATTAAATCTAAATGCCTCGAGCGTGTAGCATTTCTGCTGGGACGCATCCGTCACTGGGGTTAGCCCAGAGGTGCGAGGCCCCGGCCAAAGCTGCCGTCTCCCCTCACCTGTGGGAACGTCTCCCATCTCACCTAGCAGGAGCAAAGGAAGGGGCATTGTGGGACTGGAGCGGAGGATGTGCCCTGACAAACCCATCAGGATTGTAAATGATGGCAAAGCAAAGTCCATCTGGTGACGCCGCCGGGTTTCTCCATCTTTCACACCAGCTGGCAAGAAATGCAGGGAGCCAGCTCCGGCGCTGCTGGGCTTCAGCTTAGCGTGCTGCCAGCAGCTGTCAAAGAGAGAAGATGAGGATGGGAGCGAGAATCATTTGCATTGCTGCAAACTCTTCCTCCAGCCTCATTTGCTAACCTCAGTGTCCAGGCTAGCTCTGCACTGACCGGTCCCTTGTATTTCTCCGCTCACCTCCTGTTGCACGTACACACCTCTTCAGCAGCTGGCAAAAGGATTTCCCCAGTACATGCCTTTCCTACCAGGTAGGGATATTAGAAAGAGCAGCGTCGGCAGGCAGGCGGATTTATTCACCTGTCCTAACTGGCAAAACTGATGGGGTTTGACGGACATGCAGGGATGTGCAGATGCATTAATGACCAGTTTAGCATGGAAACCGGCAAAGCAATGCACCTCACAGATGTTATTAGGAGAAGTTTATTTAAAGCAAATTTTACGGCTGTGGAGAATGTATTAGATCAGCAACCTCAAGAAAAATCACTTCAAGCTCCTTCCCTAAAGAATAAATAAAAAATTGTAAAATAAAATATAACAAAACACCCCCCCAAAAAAGTGCACCACAGGTAATTCTACAAACCAAATTCTTTTTTGCAGAGGTGACTTTGCCTCTCGAGTGAAAACTAAAGAGGTCACCAGCACTCGGAAGCAGAAAGGGCTGAAATGCATCAACCGTACCCAGTCCGGCCCCGCACGCCCCATCCGTGCGGATCCTCTGCTGGCAAATTGGCTGTTCACGCGACCTGCCTTCCCCCACCAAGCAAGCCATTTAAGTCGCATTATTTTAGAGTGTCCTTGAGACAGAGCAGCATTAATGGGCTCTACTGTCTGAAAACCGCTCTTGCTTAGATACCCGCAAAGCTGAGCAAGAGAGGCACAAGGCTAAAAAATGTTCCCTCTCAAGCAAAACAGACTTGCACTTGGATTGCACAGAAATTAAAGCAACAAAAGGTCTCTGAAGCCAATTGCAATATAACTGAGAAACAGGCTCGTCACTTTGTACATCCATCTGGCAAGGACATACTTTCCATTTCAGCAAGTGCGAGAATGGGTGGACAGCAAAGGGAAATGTGAAAACAGCAAAGAAACAAGAAGAATGAAAACCTGCGGGACAACACTGCTACCCTGTTATGAATACTGTACGTCTATTCATATGAAAATCCATACGGCTGCTACTGTTGCATGCACTCTTCTTACACAGCATGAAATTAAAATTCCTCTTCAGTATCATATTGCCAGCACTACAGAGCAACTTTAGAGTAAGCTAGCAGACAATTTATCCTTTGGCTTCCTCAGACGGGCTTGCGCTGGGATTGAAAGCCAGTGGGGTGAGGGAGACGAGTCTATTGCCCATGGTAAAAAATTCTGCTTCCAAAACAAATCCCAGAGAAATATTGCTGGCCTGGAGTCTGACTGTTGGTGCTAATTTCACAGTGCAGTTTCACATGCATAATTCCCCCCAGGCCCCCCTGCCACTTTCCTTCTTATCTTCCCAGAACAAACTCAACATGCAGGCTAATTTCAAGGAGTGTTTCACCCAGAGTCCAGCCAAATGTCAGTGGATCTGCTGGAAATGCAAATTCAGACAATCATGCAAAAGAGGAGGGCTTATAGATTGCGCATAAGGGCAACAGAAGGCAAATAAAAGCTGACAGAAAGAGGTAGCAAGGAACAAATCTCCCATCTCAAGTTGTTGATCATTTGCACATGTGCTCAGCGAGCAAAGATAGATTTCCAAAAACATACAAGTCCCATTGATTTTCACCACTAAATTGTCTAGGTGTCTCTAAAAACCACATATCTCAAAGCTCCTGAATCAGCATCTTGCATTCACTCACGCCATTCACATCCACTTCGCAGGGCTGTAAATGACAACGGAAGACATGAAGAAGCAGAGATCTGGTGCCGAACTGGGAAGACCAGGAGTTTTTTTGTGGTTTTCCAATTGCAAAGAGCCACTGAGTTGTCAAAAGCAATTGCAACTTTCACAGAAAGCGTTTTATTTTGTGCTTTTGAGAAAGTTGGGATAACTGTGGCTCCCTGAGATCATCTGGGGACAAACTGAGGAAAAGATACCGGAGACGGGAACTTGAATAGCTCAAACCCAGCCACAAAATTTTTCAGATACAAGCAAATTCGTAAGAAGGTTTGCTCGTTATGTATGCAAAGAAACAGCAAGCAAGAGGAGAGAATCTATACTATGTGCCGTAACATGATATAGAATTAATCCCCCTAGGTTACAAAATTCCTCATAAATCGCAAATGGGACGACATCTACCGTATTATATTTTATCACACTTTCTGTCAAAATATCCCCTGCAGGGAGCCTTTTCAAAGATGCTATCACAAGCAAAGCCTTATTTGGGGAGGAAGATTTGAACTAAACAGCAGCAAACTACCAATATGTTCCTTGCGAGACTGCTAGATAGAAAAACCCTTAGAGCAGTGTCAGTGGTGTCTAACGTAGTGCAGCTCTTTCTTAAATAACGCCGTCTTCTGGTTTTGCTCAGGCCCATATGGAGCATGTATGCTATTTAGTTTTATTAACAGCAATACTAATACAAGCTGGCTGCTATGCTTCAACATGCCCCTGAGTCCCCAAGGGACTGCAAAACACTTTACAAAAGCATCCAACGAGGAAAACTTTGCCACCTCTCCGGCGATACGGGGCAACGCGCGCGTTACACGCTCCGACTCGCAAACCCCAATTGCCATCGCTCTGCGGCGCAGAGCAAAGCGAGCGAGGGCTGAGCTCCACAGTGGCACTCCGGGACATGGAAGTGGGCTCCTCCACCGCTGCCATCGCCAGCGCTCGATAACGACGGCCAGCCTCTCGGTGCGGCCGGCTGAGTGCTTCCGCTTCGCTAGGCTCCGCACTTTTGTAAGGCGCTCTGGCATTTTTGGCAGCCACTGAACTGGAAGGAAAAGGGTCTGATTATCTCCTCCACCACCTCAGTGGCGACCCAGACCAGTGACCCCTTTTCTGTCACTCTACATTTGCGCTGGATGTTTTACACAGGGAAGGGGCAAAGCCTTCAGAATTGATCCAGGCTGCATCCATAGGCTCAGTCTTCTGCGCGTGGCACAGAAGGCAGATGCTTTGTTTATCGCGTGGTTTCGGCTCCGTCTCTTGCTCAGGAGATCGTGATCTGTGTGCCCGCATTAGAGGAGCGATATGGGAGGCAACGCCGAGGTGGCAGCACTGGGGTCGGTGGAGCCGGACCTGCTGACAGCCCAGATGCAGTGCAGGCTTGGCAGTTTTCATCCAGAAAAAAAATTCTTCACTTCCGCTGCCTGCTTAAAAGCCAGCCAGATAATACAGCCTCCATTTTGCTTTCACTATCCAAAACATTGCCATCCTCAAAAATCTTTAAGTGCACTCTGAGTTAAGCTACATAGCAACACTGAAAACCAGCCAACTGAGACAGGAGACATCCCACAGCTGGGCGGGAAGAGGAGAGGAGCAGAGCAGCGAGCCCACCTCCTCCTTCCACAGCAAGCACCCGAAATCTTTAATGCCTACACAAGACTATCTCCAGCTTCACAGTTTCATTGTAGACAACAACATGCAGCCTTTGGCTATGGACTTGTCTTGACCCACTGACAGCAGCTTTGTCACTTTAACGTGGGCGTCCCTGAGTTAGGGACATCGATCAAGGCAACCGCCTATCAATCAGCTGGCACTAACCTACTCCGACAAGACACTTGGGAGGATGCTCCCCGTACACCACAACAAGCCTTAATTATTTACATCTCTGCGACTTTTTCAATTACTTCTGCAGGGAGGCAACGTGCCCCGTTCTGCAGAGGGACCTTGATTACATGGGGGAGAAGCAGGGACAAGGGGGAGGTGAAAGGTGTCATTAGCCCAAAGCACCGTGCACTCTTTTATTGGAAAAATAAAAGCGGCTTGGTTGTTTGGAGGGGCGGACATTAGAGAGCCCTGTCTTGTCCCACGTGTTGCACTGCTGCCCTGGGCAGCATCAGGAGGACCCGTAGCACGAGGGCACCCATGGCTGGCAGTCATCTTGCACGTCCCTTGCAGGGAAACATCTCCCTGCCCGCATGTAGGGTGAAGGCACGGGGGAGCAGGTCAGAAGAAACTTTCCAGCATGTCCTGTCTGCCTCTGTCCAGCTTTGCCTGCACCCAGCCAGCGGCTCCAACCATTTTCAATAGTGCCTTTAAGCCAAAGTCTTTGCCACAGATGCTGACATTGCTTCCAGGTAAAAAAACCTGCACTGGGTTTATATTACTTGAACACCAAAAACTGGCCTGAAACGACTCGCTGCTGTTACCTGACACTAACCCTGACTCACAGCTTGGCCTGCAGCTTTATGGTAAAGCTCTCTGCAGCATCCATAAGGCATCCAAATGCCCCAAAGTTCCTCGGTCCTGCCTGATGCAAGCAGAGGTTTGCCAGCTCTTCCACGCAGAGATGCACTCACCTCTAGCTGAGCCTAGCGTGACCAGATTGTGTGAAAAATGAAAAATAGCCATCTGGATTCCCGCGGTGAAGACAGCCAGGAAAGTTTCTGGAGAAGGCACCATTCTGTGGGAATCTGCAGAAACGTCCCTGCAGGAGCAGCCGCCAGTTCCAGAGGAATGCGGGAGTTGCACAGTTCTGTGGATTGCGATACAAAGCCTTTGCCCATGAAGCCACTGGCTCCAGTCCAGTCCGGACTGGAAGATGCTGCTGCTCCGACAGCGGTTTGGCAGTCTGTGTGATTTCGGGATGGGTTCGCATTTAAGCCCTTCCTGATGTTTCAGCCACGACTCAAGGACAGAGGTCGTGTCAGGGATAGGAAGGGGACTTCTGGGCGACGACAGCCTTCCCCCCGCAACAGGAGAGAAGTTTGGGGCTACAGCCTTCTAACCCAGCTCCAGCAATCTTCTTTGTGTGCCCCCCTGGGCACCTCACTGTGTCCTCCTTTTCCAGCTGTAAAATGGACATAAAGTTTATCCTCATTTCCATCCTAGTATATGCTCTTTGGGGCTGCGTGCAGGGAACAGCCAGCACAGTAGTGGTGGAGGGATTTGCTCTGTATTACTGCAGTATAAATAAATAATGCACAGGTCCCTGCTGATATCTGAGCAAAAAGCTTGAGTAGAAGGCAAAAGGAGGCATGAAAGAGGAGCTTGCACAGGTGCTCTTTATGCTCTAGTAAAACTGCAGTTCCTTGTACTGAATGCATTTTAAAACTACGTAGCACTGGTCAGGCCCTGATCTTTCTTCCAAGAAGTTGTAGAGCAGCTGGGAGATGCAGGGAGAAACCTGCACCTTTAAAGCCGGGAAGGCCAATAAAAGCAAACTGAACAGGAAACACGAAGGAGTCCGAGAGCAGTGCAGCTCCCAGATTATTACCCAGATGCTGTTTCAGCAGGTCGTCTGAGCTCCGCTTGCTTTTCCCAGCCTAAATAGTTGCAGTGTTATCGTCTCTCTATCCTGTTGTTGATGCTGCTGGGAAACCACTTAGGGGGCTCAGGATACATGAGGCTGGAAGCAGAGCCATGCGAGTCAGGCACACGGTGCACGTGCAGGAGACCCAGGGCGAAGGCAGACACAGCTAAAGCCTGTCCCGTCCCGGCCGCGGGCTGCCACCACGAAGGGACGCTGAGCAGTCCCTGCAGCACAGAGCAATTCCTCAGGGCTCAGCCCCCGCGTTTCGCTCCAGCCCGTTTCCCAGCTGCCGCCCGTCCCCGCAGCGAGCCCGAACGCGGCACCCGCCTCTGCTGCGAGCCCACGCCGCGCTCGTGGCCGGGAACAACAACGCCGAGTTTCAAACAGACCAGCTCAGGCATCAGCACTGACAGCAGAGCGCCCAGCAGAGAGAGCTGAGCCTGGGGGGTGGCCGGGGCAGCCCCCCGCGAGCTCTGGGCAGGGGGACGGGGACGAGCAGGGGGGGCTGGCCAGGACACTGCTGGTGGCACGGGCTCCCCACGGGCGCAGGGACCGGGACCCACCTGCTGTCTCACACGCTGCTGACAAAGAGAGGATCCAACACCTCTTTAATAAATTCATCAAAGTATTTTTAAATTAACTCGGGCACACTTTGTATCGCCTGTGCTCCCGCTCCCGGGAGCGGCTGTAACAGACCTGGGGTTTGGTATATAATTAAATATCAACACATGTATCCTGTGCTCAGCACAGTTTCTGTATTTGCTTGTGTTAATTGGGATGTGAGGTAAAGCGTCTCACAGCAGAATCCTACGTGCTTCCAGACTAATTTTCCTTAAAGATTTAGACAGTCAAATCCCATCTGTCCATGCTCCACCTTCCTCTCCAATTCCTCTCCCCAAAAAAGATGCTGCTTGACATTTCATTTCACCACCTCCTGCTCAAAGTAACTCCCCTTTGATGGAGCACTATCATCTCTAACGTCCCGTATCACACACGCCCTTCTCTTGGGCACATCTTTTCTGCACAAACCCACCCCCATGTCTCTCCCTCGCACGCTCGCCTGCTCCGAGCCATCTCCCCTGCCCACCGGTGAGGAGCACAGGGAACCACGCACGCCTATATACGTGCACAAACACGCATTCTTGGTATGATAGGTGCAATTTTGAGCAATTTCCCTGCCAGTCGCTCTGCAATCTCATGTAATCTCCCCCCCCAAGGGGATCAGAGATCCCATGGTGCCTTTGCTTGGCCATAAAGAATGCAAATCACATCCCCCGATGGTTTTGAATAATGTAGACGAGAGCAGCCAGCAAAATCCAGGAAGGTGGGGTGTCTGCTCGCTGCTTGTTAGCTCAGGTTTGTGGTTACCCCGGCTCCGCGTTAGATCAGAGATGCACAAAGAGCTTCAGCAGTGGCTGGGCAAGGGAAATAATTTGTTTAGACCATCCAAACTGCCAGCTTCCCGCAGGTCCCATATTTAAAGCTGCTGGGGACCTGTCAAAAGGTACCCTGTGGGGTTTCGTATTCAAACGGCCTCACCAGAGCCGTGGGTGACGACTCCTTGTGCTCTCTGTGCTGGCACAGGAAAACAACCCTCAGCAGGCCAGGTTCGGGGTTTGTCCCCTGCAGGGGCTGGCCACCGAGGCTCAGAGGGAGATGCACAAAGGATGGTAATACAGAGTAAAGGCTCCCCTGGCTGCATCTCACCCGGAGGATGTCCCCCTGCTCCCACCAGCATCAGCCCAGTGCACATCAGGCCAACTTGCCTCTTCCACATCCCATTTATCTGCATATGCCGGAGCCGGCAGCTTAACGTACAGTTCTTGGGGGTGGAGCTACAGGAAGGTAAAACACGGGCTGCTTTTCTCCTGGTGCTACCAAACACCAACTAGAATTCAGCACAGCAAGTCCATGCATTAAAAATATCTCCTCCTCGTAACACAAACCACAGCTATTTAACAGTCCAGTTGGCAATTTCACAAGAGCATTATAGCTCAAACGCTTCTCAGCCCTTGATTTAAGGTGGAGTTGAAATTCATGGCTACTACAGATGCACCCGAATGCTCCTAACGCTCCAGTTCTCACCCCGGACCCTCAGACCTGCCAGGTGGGACGTGGAGCTGAACCGGCCACAGAACTTCTTGTTTCAAACCTTGTCTCTAATGAGCAGCACTAAGTCTCTAGCACTGAGCAACATTGCCGGGAAAAGCAAGCAATGGAAAAGGCAAATGCAGGGAAGCAAAGAAATTAGGGAGGGAGCGACCACTGATATATTTTACTTTATTATTACGAATGGGACCTGAATTGGGAGAAAGTTCCCAGGGGGCACACAAAACTTTGGCAAAATCATTTTTCCTTTTAGAAATCACACTCAGGCTGACAGAGCACTCCAGATTAAACAGAGACTTGCTCATTCTGGGATTTTGCTGTAATCCAAACCACAATTCCCTGATAAACTGTTACCACATTTGTGAATCGATGTGCCCCAGATGCTCAGGCTGCCAGAAGAACCTACAAACCAGTTCCTCCTGGGACTGGTGGCCAATTCCCAGCACTGTCAATCTCCCTTTCATGGACAAAACCAGTAGAAACGGCATAGCCAGGTAAGAACATGACAGCCCTGGGCTAACTGTCACGTACCGGAGCAAGTATGCAATATTTATTGGCCTGGGCACATGGGAAACGCATGTGCCTGCACAGCCGTGAGCGCACGCGTCCCCACACTCAGGCGGAGGTGATGGGAAGAAGGCTGCTTTGAGAGAGCAATCCTCAAACAAGCGCAGGAGCTGCACATCTGAGCTATTTCTCCTAATTAAACCAGCAAGCTCTTCTTTCCTAAAAGTTACTTCTTATATTTGGAAAGCTATTCCTTTAAAGCATGTGCATTCAATCTCATTTAAACTCCTCCTTCACCACAGCAGCACTCAGATAAAAAGCCCCCATGAAAACACGTTCCCAAGAGGCATTTCCATCTGCTCCCAGACCTCAGATGAGAGCAGTGCGGGGCAGCCCCTGCGAGCACAGACCCTCAGCCTTGACCCTGCACCGCTGCCGGCCACAGCGGAGGGGACCCAAGTAGCACAAACGTGACGTTGCTCTGGGCTCAGACACACCACGCTCCGTGTACGCCGGCCCATGTGAAAAACACAGCTGGAAGAGTGTGCTAGCAGTGACATGCAAATGGCGCAAGAGGAGCCTTCTGGGCAATGACATGCAGACCTGCCTGTAAGAAATAAAGTGAAGGGAGCCAAGGGGTAGACTAATATTTAATCAAAATACATCAAAATCAGCGGAAGGGTTTATTTTCCAGGACTGATGGGAAACAGACCTTGTTGCTTATAAAGGAGTAACAGTAAGCAGGTCCCTCACCTCTCCCCGGGGCACTGCGCATGGTTTGGCTGCTCGTCTGAGCCCTGCTCGGACATGGCAGTGTGTAACCGCCCCGTGCTGTCCCATGCCAACAGGTAAATTGTCCTCAGCACTACAGGGCTGCCAGAGGCCGAGTCAAACCATCTCTTCAACAGCAAACAAATCCCTTTATCTTCTCTCCCTACCCACAGCTCCCTGCAGCGAATACTTTTTCAGTACCTCTTTTCTTTCCCTTAAAGGAACAAAACACAGCCTTTACTTTCTACATGAGCCTCAAGAAAACACGAAACTAACTTTAAACAAATGCTGACATGTCTTGAAACAATTATTGCCCATCTAGGGGGAGAGGGAGGGTTGGCAAGAGATTATTTTTAGAGATTAGGTCTAGAGTGACTGACAAACTGATATGCAACAGCGTTTGGTTTTAATCTGAAACAGGTTTGGGGTAGAATTTAAAAAAAAACCAAAAAGCAGCAGCCACCCACCGACAAGAGCTCCTCAGAGGCAGGAAAGCTGCAGCCAGCAATACTAATGTGTTTCTCAGTTGCCAGCCACCCTCTCCTTCAAAGACACTCTCAAACACATTGCCGTTTCCAGCATCAGCGTGGGAATGTGCCCTCCCTCCCCAGGGCAGGGGGACAGACCCACACACACCCGCAGGAGAAGCCGTGCTGCAGTGGACCCGCTCGCGGGGCATCGGCCGTGGGCACCCCCAGCCCCCGGGTCACGGGCTTGTGCTCGAATCTTGCAGGGAGACCTGGCAGCTCAGCCCCCTCCTGCAGGGGTGGCCGGGAGCACCGAGGGGAAGGGATGCAGGCTCCGGGGAGCCCAAACAGAAGCAATTCTGTCCAAAATCCACTGCTGAGCCATGATGTGCCATGCCTACCCTCAGCACTGAGCACAGGAACAACCAAAATAACCCTGTGCTGAGGCTGTGCATTGCACCCCGCACCCGTCACCCAAGCTGGGGACTGTGGACAGACTGGCCCCTTCTGCCACGCAGACACCAGTCAGGAAGAAGCCGTGATCCAGCCCGGGCTCCTGCCCCGCTCCAGCCCACCCTGCTGCTCCGTCCTGGCCGCCCAGCCCTGGCTTCACATTCAGGCTTCCCTATTTTTAGATGCACTCAGAAAGGCCCGGCCGATGCCAGCGGTGACGAGGATTACAGCCCAGCAGCTCTGCAAGGCCGTTCTCAAAGGGGTCATGTTACCCTGCGCCGAGGGGCTGCGTTGCACCTTGGCAGCTCCGTCGCACGCCAGTAAGTCCCTTTGAATTGCACTGCAGCGATACCAGAGACCAGTCTTACACAAAGTCCCTGCTGCTGGGAAAACAGAAATAAAAATATATATTGCCAGGCAGTGCGGGGGGGAGGAGGACAACTTTTGAACTGGTCCACTCCATCAAAGTCAAAATGTTTTCAATTATTATTAGGATTTACAAATAGGTTTTTTCCTTCCTATCCTGGCTACTAGGGATAGTAGCTGCAGTGGCAGCCGGTCCTCTGGGAGAACCGCACCCCAACGATTTCATAAGCTCCAACACTAGCCAGAGACTGAATTATGCCAATAAACACACTAACAGATGAACAGGCATACACCAGCTGCATGAGAAGCTTGGGGTGAAGGCGGGGGGAATTAAATTAATCCCTTCATTATCAACCTGACCCCTGGAAAAATCTGAAGGAATGGCTGTGAAGGTTCACAGCGGAGCGCTAAAGCCAGAAGATCAGCTAACACAGCATCTGCCAGCCCAGATGGGCTCTGCTCTAATCTCCACCGCTCCAGCTGGGACCGCGGTCACTCAAGGCTGCCAGGAGCCAGGCGATCCCACCGGCGAGCCCACGCCGTGCCACGCTGGCGGCCGCTCGGAGCGGAGAACCGGAGAAGAACAGGGCTGCAGGGGAAAAGCACATGGAAAGGCAGAGCTAGCAACGCAGCTCTGCAGCAGTGTTTTCTACAGGAGGACTTCGGAAATCACTTTCTTTACCTCCTAGGTACAAAACAGCCCAAAGCCCCCCTGCCCACGCTGCAGGACGTGTGCCTTTCCCGTGGTCCTGGGGTGGCTTTTGCTTGCCCATTTCCTACCCCTTTAGGAAGAAATTCAGTGGTTTTTCTTTCACTGCTCCTGGTACCTGCATTACCAACAAAGAACTGGATTGGTATATATCAATGCATTATGCTATACTACTAAGTAAGTTAATGCCGTAAGCCTATGTACAGATTTAAATATTAGGTGAGCTTTGGATAAGCAGAGACAGGAGGCAGATGTGGCCCATCGGGAAAGGGAAAGGACGTGAGGATGAGCCACTTGGAGATTTTAGGGAGGAAAGATCAGCCATCAAAAGTAACTCCAGTGGAAACCCTAAAACCTTCTTGTGTTATTGTATCTCTGGTCTTACAGCCACACTTGTTGCTGTCTTCACGGCCGACTCCCATAGACAGCTCTGCAAACGCCCTCAAATGCTGATCCCCCACCACTACGCGCTGCGGACCGAGGCAGGGGAAGATCCGACCTGCGCCCACGCTCTGAACCTGCCCAAACCTTCACCCCGAACCTGCCAAGTCCTAGGTCTGAGGCACAGCTGCACCTGCCCCATCCCGGGGCTCTTCTAAGCTGAAGACGGCTCAGTACTAAGAGCAGCTGCCTTAGTTCATCTTTCAACAGATTTCTAATAAAGATCTCGAGAAGTTTTAAAAAAAAAAAAAAAAAAACAACCCAAAAACCACCCCAAAGAAACCCAAAGAGCCACAGCACACATGCACAGGATCATCGGTGCTTTCTTGCACCGAGAGAAGAGCGCGGAGCAGAGGAGGCTGCAGGCAGCGATGGGTGCGACAGGCATCATCTCTGGTCGGGGCAGGGAACAGGCAGTACTCCAAAGGCAGATGCCACATGGCAGAATAAAACCAAGTGCACAGTGTGGAGGGATTTCTGCTCCTGCAACCCAATCCCCTCCGCTGAACTGCCTGCCAAGCGCCCTCCCAGCCCCGCTGCTGCAGAGCGGCTGCTGCCAACAGACACTTAGGTAAAGGGGGGGGGGGGGGGGGGGGGGAGAGAAAAAAAGAAGAAACCCCTCTCCTTCCTGGGATTAATATCTCAAATGAATTTTATTTTGAAGAAGAATAACCGAGGAGCTAAAGCAGAGAGCACCAGCCCCCGGCTCATCTCTGCACCCCCCGAGCAGCGCACAGTCCCGGACCGGGTGGAAGAGGCACCACACCTGTGGGGGGGATTAACGCAGCGGGCTGCTGCACGCCATTCCCATTCCCAGCACAGAAAGGCAGCTGAAAGCAGATTTATCTGCTGGATAATAAAGGCAAAAGATTCTCAAAAGGGACACGTTTCAAGCCAAATTGCTAGGCTCCTCCACTTCTCTTTTAATCCCTCTCAAAACTGTCGGTATTATACGTGGGGGGAAGGGGGAGGATGGGGGGATCTTCACCCAAAAAGCAAAAGAGCAGAAGCCGCTGAAACGCGGTACGCCAGCCAAGCACTGCAGAGGTGTCTCGGAGGCACAAAGAGGAGATTAAGGCTGAAAGGCTACAGCGTTGAGCCAGGCAAGGAGTCTGCTGGAAAGGATGGGAAGAGCACATGGGAAATATTTTGGATGCCTGACAAGGAGACACAGAGACCATCTGGGTGAGGGGAGGAAGGGCAGGGTGCCAAGGAGAGCCATGGGAAGGATCAGCCCAGCCAGGGGAAGGCAGGTCTTCCCAGCTGTGTGTGCGGGACCCGCTCCCACCTTCCTCTTCCCCTCCTAAAGAAAGTGAAGCAACAGGTTGGAGCTCAGAGAGAGACGGACAGGCGTGTTGGTTTGATATGGAGGACCTGGCTGTTGCACAGCATTCTTCCACCCATGGGAGGTCTGTGACGGGAAGTGCAGGTTTCCTTCCTTTGCCTTGTTTTTGTGAACCCAGGAAGACCCAGGGACGGTTAAAGCACGGCGTTCCTTGCGTGCGGGTGGAGAGCACCACGCTGGCACCCATGGAAAGTCCCACCCGGTGGCCAACACGACTTGTGAGCAGCCACGTACCTCGCTCGTTGCTCTGCCCACCAAGCCAGCGCTGGGACCAGGGCTGGGTCCTACTGCTTGAGAGATGAGATCTCAGCTCCTTTTGACAGTCCATAAAACTGCCACTTGATCTGCCTTCCAGCTTGCTCTAAAGGCAGCTTTCAGGATGTAGCCACTAGTAAAGGAGGGTAACGTGAGAAAAGTGGCGTTATTCTAATATGGTTTTACTCTTCCCTTACTCTTTTATCCTGGAAGCCTACACCATGACCTCCAACAACTCACCTCACCCCCTGCAAGCTCAGCCCCCTCATCCCTTGCAGGGGGACAGCAAGGCTTTACCTCTTCTGAAACAATTTGGGATGTGCCGATAGGAAAAGCTGCACAAGCCTGGAGTATGGTTAACAGGTATTGTTTGATGACAGGGTCCAGCTGGTCTTTCACTCACCTACTCCAGGCCATCAGAGATAGTGGTGACAGCAGGTTTTTGGGATAGGGATGTCTGCCCATGTTGGGAACGGGACCAGGACTCAGGGACTCATTTTTCACAGGGCACTGAGCAGCCATTAGACGTTAATGACTTTTGGCAACTACTGACCTGGGTCAGATTCAAACCAATGACCCAAAAGGGAGAGGTTTTGCTTTCCCCATCAGCAGCCCCTGGGAGCCATCCTCCACTGCGCTGCCTCTGAAAAAAGCAGCTTAGAAAGGAAAGCCAAAGAGGTCCTCGGCTCTGGCGCAGGGTAACCCTATCAACATGCACTGCAGATAGAGGCGGCTTTTTCCCCGGGAGGAATCAAAGCCTCATTGATACGTGAATTATGAATGAAACCTTAAGCTTTTAAACTTTTAACCTGTGCATTTCTAAGAAAGTCTTAATTTAGCCAGAGACACGGCAGGAAAGAACAATGGTTCAGTGGAAGGTACTGGATTTTCTGGGCTTTTAAAATACACCCTTGTTTAAGATGAATATCTCATTTACTGAGCCATTCCCAAGGGAAAAAGGAAATCCTGATCCACGCTGACCAAAGATGTGGACTGAAATCTGTGTCACAATGAAACTTGTGGATGAGCCTGACTTACAGTGACATCGGCCCCTCCTTCAATTCCAGTCGCTTCCTCGGCAGCACCCAGGGCTTCTGCTTCTCGCTCCTCCTCTCACCCAAGTTTCCGATTTCAAGGCACACTATGAAAGGCTTTAGTGACGAACAAACCACCAAACATCTTCCACCGCCCGATGCCAGGGTGGACGCAGCACCCCGGAGCCTGGCTGCCACCCACCCACCTCCCAGGAACAGGAGCCACTACACCATTCCACGCTCTACAATGCACTTTCAAGCACGTTTTAGGCTGAACCTTGCACTGTCCCGCTCAGCGCAGCAGCTGAGACAAGCTCAGGGATGGGCTTTATCCAGCCCCTGTTTGTGAATTTATCCCCAGTCAAAGGCACTGAAAGCCAGGGCCAGGAGAAAGCTCTGGGGAAGGCAGCAAAGCAATAACAGCGATTCAGTGCGACAGAGGTCAGGCCACCTCACACCAAAGAAAATCAGGGTAGGTCAGTTCCGTGGAAGTAACACTCATTAGAAGAATAAACTATATAATGAAGAGGGTGGGGGGGTGCTTTGCTTGGGTCTGGTGAGGCACTGTTAGACCTTATACCATCGATTCAAATCCTTTCCAGTTGGAATTCACCCAAAAAATCGCCTTGCTGACCAGTGCTGAATGAGATTTTGTTTATTTTCTAGACAACTGCGGGCACATTGCTTCCATCAGCAGCAGAGCTGGCACAGATCTGGGGTGTGAGCAAAGCCAGGAACAAAATGAGCCAGAGACTCAAGTCTTCTGCTGCCCTACAACTGAGCGTTCTCCAGGACATGGGTGCAGCGAATTGCTTGGGTAGAAAGGCTGTGCAAAACCTGAACCCAGCCCAGAAAGGACAGGGAGGATACAGGTGTCACAGGAAGCACGTGGCAGGAGAGATCACCTCCAAAGAAAAGTTCTACGCGGCATCATGTCCCTCCATCAGCACATATCGGTTGACAATGTTATCTGGACGCAGATAAATAGGTGCATTTGTATTTGAAGCCTTTCACACTTCAGAGCTTCATTCGCCCACAGCTTCCCCTAAGTTTTAGGCGTTCAGATCTGCGAAAACACCACATTCCTTCTGGTTCCCCAACACCTGCCGGCTATCCAACTGTTTCAGCACCCCAAGTGAAAGGCAGCTTTGAAAACATAGGCCCAATTACGATATTCTGCAACTGAATTAGCCATTAGACCTCACAAGCCTGATGGGTCTGTGGATCAGGACTTTAACAAATGAGCAAATTCTGCTGATGTGCTTCAAGAAGTTACAATCCCCGGCTCCGAGACCAGAGGCATTAGCAGGAGGGATATATATCTGTTTCAGCAGCCCGGGACAAAGCCTGTTACATCAATTTAAATCAGCGGTGGAGGTTTGAAGCAAAGCAGACAACTAGGTGACACTGTCTTAAATCACTGCGTGAGGGTCCTCCAGAGCACGGAGGTCCAAGCCCCGAGGGAAGGACTTGTTACGGATTGGGATGGAGCAGCACCGAGCACAAAAAGGCAGCTAAGGCAGGACTGAGAGAAGGAGATGCGGGTGGGCGAGCCTTGGGTCCATCCCCGGGACACGCGCCTTGGGCGCGTGTCCCGGGGATGGACCCAAGGCTCGCCCACCCGCATCTCCTTCTGGGTGGCAGAAGATGTTGCTGCTCAGGGGGAGAAATTGGGCAGAATCGGGGCAGGAAAGGCAGAGGGGAGGCAACGCCGCCCTCGCGTCTGCAAAGGATTAGACTCTGCCATATCATGAGCCGGCATTCAGAGGAGGGAAGAAGTTTTTTTTTAAAAAATAAAATAAAATCAATCTGCTACATATTATAAATAAAAGAGATGAAAGTTAAGAGGGAAACTAAACAAAGCCCCAGGTGGCCCTCTGCCTGGGGCACTTCTGCTAATTTTAGTTTCTCTGTTCTTCCCCGAGCCGTTTAGTTCAATGACTGTATGGTTTTAGAGCATTTACTTTACCGCGACTGCCTAAAAATGTTACACACTGGGATGGTCCAACCTGGGCATCAGCGCAAAAGGGAAGGCAAGGAAGAGCCGCTTGGGACCCATCCCCGCCGTGACAAAGCCAGCGGGTCTGGGTCCCTGAGCTGGTCTGGGGCGGCCAAAGGGTCTGTTGCTGGCCATGCCGTCACGTGCACAGGTCAACGCATCCACAGACCGCGGGGACAGCGGGTCCATGCCACCGCGGACGTGCCAAAACCCTTCCAGCGCTGGGTGCGCAGCGGGGCATGTGGCCGCCCGCACACATGCCTCCTGTTCGCCCCTCTCCTGGGCTGCCCTCGCACAGACCCCCCCACACCCTCTCCAGAAGCTGAGCGACATTCCCGCAGCCCATCAGCCCCTCTCCCATCGCACTCCTCCGCTCCCCGACGAAAACGCTGCGGCTCTGCTGGGTGCTGGGGCGGGTGGCCGGGGAGAGCCGTTTCGCAGCCACCACATTTATTCCACGGAGAGAAAAGGCAGCAGCCTCACAGAAGCATCCTATACAGCAGAATGTATTTAAATACCTAATGAAGGAATAAATCTGCGAGAGGGAGACATTTACTGCATACTTACTCACACAGAGCCTTTGTGCAGGCGGGGGCAGCGGGGGGGGCGGCGGGGCTGCGCACTGCACCTGCGCTCCTGGCCGACAGCCGCTTTGCCAGGGTAATGAATATGGCAGGATCCTATTAAATGCGACTCTACCTGTCAGGGAGGATATTGAGCACTCCCAGCCTCCACATCTATTCCGGAAGACTCGTCTCTGCTACGACAAGATGCAGCACCTTATCGACAGGGGCCTTCCCAGGGGTCTCGGAGAGCAAACAACACGCTGGGGGGGACAGAGACGGATTGGGCCACTTTACAGCACCAGTTTGCCTCTGCACAAGACAGCAGGGCTTTTTCTGTTGTTTTTTTTGTTGTTGTTGTTCGGGGTTTTTTTTTTTAATTCCCCCCAGGCAACACGTCAGAGGGTAGAAGTCATGAACTGGCAGTTCATCCCATAGCACAGGCAGGGCTGAAGGACAAGGGCAGCGCCGAAGTGGAGCCCCAGACCAAAGGGTGTGGGTGAAGGTCCCAGGAGGACAATTAAGTCCTACTTGTGCCCTCAGGCCCTGGAAATGTGCTTCCTTCAGCTGGGGCAGAGCCTGGGTCCTCCGCCATTTTATGGCAGGTGAAAAAGCGCATTTTGCTTTTGTTGTTCTAAAGGGGCGAGAACAACCCGCTGCTGCATCAGAGCAGGGAAGGAGCAGCCCAAGGCTGCGCAGAAGCAAGCTCAGATAGGATGCCTGTACCAAGAACATCGCATTTGTCTCGGTTCAGATGCAGAAATGCCATAGCCCATCGAGGCTGAGCCGTACCCTGTGTCCCCAGCACTTGCTGTCTAAGACGACACAGAGCAGGAGCTGCCACGAACCTGCACATTTAAAGCCGAATGCCACGAGCATCACGCACAGTTCTCCCTGCCTTGTGCTATCAGAGCCATCGCCCCACACCACCAGCAACCCACGGTGGGTTTGCTACTTCCCCGCAGGGCAGGACCGCTTGGCCGGGCAGTGGTGATGGAGTACAAGAGCTCAGCCGTTTGCTTGCATTTTACATTTCAGGAAACTAAATACACCGGCAAGTATTCAAGACAGATGCTGTGTGATGGAGCAGCAGCACTCGCTCCCGTCCCAGCAGCCCAGCGCTCGCACCCAGCATCCCACAGCATCCTTACGCCTCCAGCCATCACTCAGCTTTCAGTTTTACCTCCCCCACCTCCCAAACTCATCTTGCCCTTTGCTTGCCCTTCTGCCTGCCCTCCCTCCCCCATGATACAAAAGGTCAGTTTTGAAATTCAGGGGTCAGGAGGAAGAAATGTAGCGGGGTCAGGGGTGAGAGAAGCAGAGAGGGAAGGAATTGCACCTCTCCAACCGTTTGCTTCCATGAATCAGCAGCCGCAGAGTTCCTGCCAGGCGCAGGGGTGCTGGCCTCGACCGGGCAGTGCGGTGGGGGCTTGTGGGGACAGAGGCGGCTGCTCCCCTCCCGAGGAGGGTGCCCCCCATCCCGCAGCCCCAGGCAGAGCGGCACAGCAGCCCCCGCTCTCCTGCGGGCTTCTCTCCTTTTTTGGGTTATCCCAAGCTTATCAAGATGCCAGCAAAAACACACCTAAATGCCAAACCCCCAAAGCAAAGCTACAGCAGAAACGGAGCAAGAGGAAATTAAAGATGTGCTTAACACATCTGGAGTTTACATTTTCCATCTGCAGAGCTGAGTGAGGCACCCGCAGAAAGCAAAGGTCCTTCAGGTCCCTCTCCAGGTGCCTGCTAAGGGGAGGGAGTTTGGCTCACGCTGCCTCTTTGCAAGTAGGGTCTGGGGTGAATAAATATATCATCCGACATTGCGTATGTCACCACTTATGCCCTAAACACTAGCTTTTGGGTTTTTTCTTTAACCTACATTATCACGTATACTCACTACCTACCAGATGTCTCCATCAGGTCTCCTTTTCAAAACTGCTTCTCCTGCTGCTTGCAGCTCTACTGCCAGAGCCAGTCACTTTGGGAAACTCTGAGAGGATTCTTCCCTGCTTGGGGATTTCACACTGGCCTCTCTCTGCTGAAAAGGTACAAACAACAACTATGCACAGGAGGAAACGAACGCACGGAGCATCCCAACCAACTTACAAGATGGCTTAAGGAGAGCAGAGAGCAAGGGATGAACACGACGCTGTAACATCCCTCTCTGGAGCACGGGGACACAGCGGCTGCCTCACCTGGAGACGAACCATCCCCATAAGTGTGTCCCTGAGCCAGTGCCAACGCAATTGCACCCAGGAGAGAGGGCAGCCCCGTTTCAAGGGAAGGTAGAGATCGTCAGCTGAGGAAATGCAGCTGCAATTGAGAAATATGCTGCGAGAGCAAAAAATGCTGTTTTCATGTAAATGTCCCTAATAATAAAAGAGTGAATGAAGAAAGCAACACATACAAACAAGAAATAGTACATTTGTGCTAGAGAAGCAGAAATTATTCTAAAAAGAGAGCTTTATCAACATTTTCCAGAAAGCATCAGCCGTTCTTTAACGCTCCTCGAGGAATAACACATTGATCCTGCCGAACCTGGGCTGCCTGGTGCCTCTGATCACACGTTTCTTAACAATCCGAGTCTCGATGCAGCACACTTGGAAAAACATATAAGCTTGTTTGTTTTTTCAAGCAAATATTGAGCCACTATTCTCGTACCCCATAACTGGCACTTTGTGCTGTTTGCCCTGTATCTGCACACAGTTCCTGCAGCCATTGCTGCTGCATTTCCATGGCAATCCAGACTCTGAAGCTGCTGGTATCAGCCTAACCCCAGTCAAACCCCACCAGTGGCAACAGGGTTTCCCCTGCACACAGAGGATTTGATTGCTCTCTCAGCTACCAATATCGAACACTTTGCTTTTATTAGTTAGGTGGATACCTTCCTCTCTGACCATGCTGTAATCGTTTAAGCCTCACAGCTTTTCTAAAGGCCAGTGCTTCACTCTTGCAGGGAGGGGTAAATCCAGTCCGAACTACTGAAAGTTTGGAGTTTATGGCTGGGAATTCCCCAGTTGTGCTCCTAAACAGCTTCCTGGAGTGAGAAAAGGAGCTCAGGACCCTCAGCCCCTTCCCCACGCAGCAGCATCCCACTCACCAAGTTTAACAAGCAACAGGGAAACGGGAGACGACGTCTGTTGTCCCTTGATTAAATTTCCTGCTAGTTCAATAGGAAAAGTGCTGCAAACATGGAGTCAGCTCTCGCAGCAGCTGGGCTGAAGCAAGCCGAGGGAATTTCCACTCTAGCTTTTAATTAATAAGTGCAAGCTGCAGGACACAGCTCCAGCAGAAAACAAAAATCCTGCAAGAAACTCTCCAACAGCTCCTCAGAGGAACAGCATCACGAGCGAAACACCGGCGTGGTGCCAGTGCTGGGAAAACAGCGGCACAGCGACTGTCTCACCGTTAGCCTCACGCCTGCACCCCGGCATGGCAGCACTCCATTAAAGCTGGCAGCCTTGTAAAAATCAAGGGCAAATATTAGCTGTGCCCTATGCAATGGGCTGTGTTTGGTTCCAAAATGTAGGACATTTAAACGTATTTATCAGTTGATTGCTCACAGTGATGCTCAGTATTTACCTTGTTTTCTCTGCACTTTGGATTACAAAGTAATTTTCAGACAAACTCCCTGGAAAGTTAGAAAGTGATGTTATCCCCTTTCCTGGTGGGAAAACTGCAGGCAGAAAGCAGCCTGCCCGTCTTTCAAACTTCTCAGTCTCTCTTCCACTATACCTGTCCCTCAACCTGTACCTTCCACATTATTCTAATTATTTATTCCTCAATAACAAGACCAAGTTCCCAGTGTGAAAGCTCTGCACAAAGAAAGCATGAAAAGAAAACCAGAGAGGGTCAGCCTGCTGTCCTTTTGCTTCAAAGCTCTGCAGAATGATTTAGCCCAAATATAGCCAAATATACTCAAGAGGTGCAATTGGTCCGAGAGTCAAAAGAAAAGAGGAGGTGGGAGGAGGGGACTCTGGTTTTATTCCAACTCTGCCATTCACTAATTTAAGCATATAAGACCAGGACAGCCACTTCACTTCTGTGTGCTCACTTGCATTTGTGGTACAAAGTCTCTCAGAGTGGGAAGCTTTAAGAGCATCAGGCAAAAAGCATCAAAGAAACTCAGAACTCAAAGCAGGCAAAAGGATGCTCTGTTTTTCCACTAATAAGCCACTGGCTGCAGGATGACTAGCAAAAGCAAACATCGCATTAGTCAGCCAAATGTTAACTCAGAGCTGCAAGGTTGCAGGCTGCAAACACTCCCAGCCGCTCGGGAAGGTAAGCACTCCCAGCTGGAGGCACAGCGATGTTTATTTGAAAGACCTTGTTTTATCCCAGTGTCTCTTCCTCACCCTTTTTTCTTTACTTTGAGCAGCTCAAGGGACCAACTCTTGTTCTTCCCGAGTAACGGGGATCTCAGGATTGGCATCCTCTCCAAGCAGCAAATGCAAATCACTCTCTAAGTTAGTGGCAATGACCAACTTAACAGGTCCCACTGCTTTTAATGAGCTGATGAGGGGGAGGAAGAGGCCGAGGCAAGACGAACAATTACCACCTACAGTCACGGCAGCACTTTGTGCTGCCTGACTTGCACGCTTTAGAGGATGCTCAGGCTGGTTTGCGTAAGGCCTGCAGGCAGGTTTATGAGATTAAAGCCCAGCACATGATAAATAATTTAGCAGCTTACCACAAAAAAATCCCGCACTGTATAATAGCTAGGCTGTATGATGTGTACATTCATTTTAAATGCACATCACTTTCATCTACATGTATCTATCTGATGCAAAGACATGTAACCAAGGGAGAAGGAACAACCGGGAAAGGTGACAGGGTCCCCGGCTGAGGCGCAGTCAGGGGATGACGGGACAAATGCTGCCGAAGCCACTTACTAATTATTCCAGGCCTGCCCGTGCTGCTGCCTGCGCTTTCCTGTTTGCATGCATGCGTCGGAGGCATCTTAAACCCTCGCTCAGCCAATTATTCCTCCACTGTCCTCCCCTGATCCCACCAGGCTGCCCAGTATGGACTGGCAGCGGCTGCTGGCAGCTGCCCTCCGCTCAGCACTGACCGGGAGCGCGATGCAAAGCCCCGTGCAAACCCCACAGGGCTGACAGCTTTCAGTCACGCACCGGGCAGCTACAGCCCCGCCAGCCATTGTCCCCTCTTTCAGTGGGATTGCACGGCGTTTGCGGTGCGGCAGCACCTCGAGGCCGGCAGCAGGCCCTGGAGCACAGGGCTGGGAAAAGGTTTATAGTTTTATAGACAGGGAATGGATGCACAGGGAAACCTGCCCGTAAGGGAGAACTGCCTGACAGATGGGAATCACTGCCACGTCTCCTCGGTCCCAGGCCAGACCTTTCTGTGACCAGACTGCAGATCCCTTTCAGTGTCCTCAGGGCTCACCGAGCCCCAGGTGTGATACGGCCATGTACAGGGGTAAATCACAATGTGTAAATTCAAGTTACAGAGCAGAAAATTGCAAGCTTGAGTAACATATTCAATGTCAGCTCAATAAAACTAGTGGCTAACATAAGAAGAATGCAAGCATCCTTACCCTCACAGTACCACCACGCTTCTCTCCCCCAGACACTAGATGTGGCTCCCTCCCTGCCTGATTAGCATCATCCGAGATTTCTTTGAGACACACCTAATGAACGACCATAATCTTCCAACCTACAGTTAAGGTGGCAGTGGGGAAAAAAAACCCACAACCAAAACCTAAACTCATGGAAAGACTGAATGCATCAGACCCTCAGACAGTGTGCATGCAGGAGGGGTGGCTGGGAGAAGAGCCAGGAGTTGCTACCATTGCTGGTAATAAGCAGCAGTCACATTTAGACTTAGTGGTTTGCTGTTCTTTTTGTCCAAGTCACAGCCAGGAGAGTCTCTGGCCCACCACAGACCCCAGGGAACGTCTCCAGTATGAAACTCCCCTGGGTGCTGCACTCCCCAGCCCCTGGGAGCTCCCTACCGCGGGCAGGAGTTTATCTCCCTCCTTTATTGCTCAGGCTGGGCTGCCTGCAAAGAGCTCCCTGAAGGCCTGACAAATGTAGGCATCTGCCTGTCCATGCATCTCCGCAGAAATGAAAAGAGGGTAATAAAAGGCAGGGGGAGGTGAGGAGACTATGCATCATAACAGGCGTAATGGACTAATGCTAATATAGAGACTGGCCGCATCCAATCCACGCCTGTCTGGCACATCCATAAATATCGGGCAGACGTTCAAGTGATGGATTTGCCTTCGCAAACCATGCAGTATTTTACAGCCCCACTAACGCTGTCGTTGCCCTGGCCGGCAGCAAAAAGCAACCATAACAACAATGGGTAGTAAACTTGATTGTGGGATTGAGGAAATATTAAAGGCAGCAGCAGTCAGATGCACAAGGGAAAGCCTAACAGCCAGTCCCATCACAAACCATGGCGGTACTGCTTTCGCATGGCATTTCACTGCCTGATTGTCCCCAAATCCCAACCTTTTTGCAGCAGCAGCAGCTCAGGGGCCGTGCCAGCACGCGGGACTCTTCCTGCAGATTCCCCCGTCTCTCCCGGCACATTTCTGTTTTCCACATTCGTTTTTTTGCCTCAAGGAGGCATTTATAGAAGCTACATAGCATGGTCTTCTCACAGTATTTCTTGCCACCCAGGGATTTAAGATCTTACAAATGGACCAAAACCCATGTTATTTTGACCTCTGAGGATTTTAAAAGCCTGCAGAAAAATATATATAGTAAAGAAAGCATGAACTTCTTGACTTATAAATAGAAAGGCAGGAGTCTAACACTGCCCTACCCCCCAAAAACCAACAACATCCAGAACACAGCAACTTCTTCAGATTTAGTCTAGGAGGAAAGCAAGGGAAAAAAATAGTCAGAAAAACTAACATGAATTCACAAAATAGTTTGGTATTTCCTGATATTTTTCACCAAGATTACTTCAAGAAGAAATGCATTATTGAACTAGATGAAAATGTAGCTCTGCTTCTAGCATGAAACGGAGGAGGAATAACTTCTGCCTCACTTCATGCTCATAAAGGAGATAATACCTCTTCTTATAAAAGGTGTGGGGATTAATTATCTTCTAAATACGTTAAAGAAAAAAAAAAAGCCACTTACGTGCATGAGGGGGAAAACCAGCCTTTTTGGTAACGATTTCCCAATAGTTCGTTTGGTAACTAGTCCCAAAGTACACGGACTGATGCACCTAAAACTCCCTTTACCCTCACAAGTGCCACTCTGAGCTTTATTCCTGCCTGCATAAAAACCCAAGAGCACTGGGAAAGGCGAGACACGAGACATTTTTCTGGTTTAAGGCTGTGTGCACCTAAGGGAGGCACCAAGAGAGACTTCATGTCAAACCTCCCAGGGCTTTGCCAGTGCTGAGGGCAGCGCAGGAGCAGGAGGCAGATGCTGCAGGGAAAGCCCAGCAGCGCGTGGAGCACAGGGTCCTCCTGCTCCTTCCCCAGGAGCAGGAAACCTCCCGCGGGCATTGCCGCAGCAGAACTTGTCCTACGCTTGTGATGTTTAAGACAATCAATAAGAGCGTTTGACAGGGAGTGCCAGGACTGGATCTACACAAAGAGCTCTTCAAGAGAAACCCCTTTCAGCACGCAGAGCCCCTTGCCTTCGGGGTGCTGGTTGTTGCCGGTAGAGCTTGTGAGATCTCTGGTGAGCCTGGAGCTGGTCAGCCCTGCGGAGAAGGACTTGGGCGTACCAGTAGATGAAAAGCTGGACATGAGCCGGCAATGTGCGCTCGCAGCCCAGAAAGCCAACTGTATCCTGGGCTGCATAACAAGCAGCGTGGCCAGCAGGTCGAGGAAGGCGATTCTACCCCCCTACTCTGCTCTGGTGAGACCCCCCTGGGGCACTGCATCCAGCTCTGGAGTCCTCAGCACAGGAAGGACATGGACCTGTTGGAGCAGCTCCAGAGGAGGCCACAAAGATGGTCAGAGGGATGGAACACCTCTGCTATGAGGAAAGGCTGAGAGAGTTGGGGTTGTTCAGCCTGGAGAAGAGAAGGCTCCAGGGAGACCTTATAGCAGCCTTCCAGTACCTAAAGGGGGCCTACAGGAAAGATGGGGACAGACTCTTTAGTAGGGTCTGTTGCGATAGGACAAGGGGTAATGTTTTTAAACTAAAAGAGGGGAGATTCAGACTAGATACAAGGAAGAAACTTTTTACAATGAGGGTGGTGAAACTCTGGCACAGGTTGCCCAGAGAGGTGGTAGATGCCCCATCCCTGGAAACATTCAAGGCCAGGTTGGACAGGGCTCTGAGCAACCTGATCTAGTGGAAGGTGTCCCTGCTCATTGCAGGGGGGTTGGACTAGATGACCTTTAAAGGTCCCTTCCAACCCAAACTATTCTATGATTCTATGATCTCTGAGGCAGGCTGTTTTTCATGCATAAGGCTGTCCAGCCACTTGCAGCCTTTACTAGCTCCACTTCATTTAGAAATGAATAAAACGTAATTGTTGCACTCAAAAATTTCAAGCTGATTTTTCAAGGTGCCTGAACCAGAGTAACAACCAGAGTCATCGCCATCTCGTGAGCCAAGAAACAGATTAAAGCAGACTCTGAGCCCACCTGGCTCGATTTCACATACATAGCATTTCCTGAACACCTGCCCCTTAGCTCTCCAGCAGCTATAAAAATACATCCCAACTTCTCTTTTTTTCTTATTTTACTTGCTCTGCCAGGCAACAGATAACAGAACTGGAGAAGTAATGCTGGGAGAAGAGGAGGCCAATTTCATGCCTCTAAGAGGCAGTAGGGACATTCCTGAACTGCTCAAAACCAGAGTCTAGAGGGACTTGGCAATTCTGCCCCTTCTCCAGCCCCGAAACACGCACGTTAGCGCTCTCCTTTGGCTTCGATCACTTTTCATAGTCCCTTGCACAAATTCCAATTAATAAGTAAGGCTCCAACTTTTGGCTACTAACAATAACAAATGTAATGGACCATTGGGCGTTTTGGGGACACATTCCGGAGGTCACGGTTTGACAGCACCCTTTTTACACAGATGGAAGCAAAGGGGAATTACTGTCTGAGGCTGGAAAATCCTTGTTTAGGGAGAAAAAGAATCCCAGCTTCTCCAACCACACCAGAGCAAATCACCAGCAATACAGTACCAAAGAAATACCCCCTTATTTCACGTCCTAGGGCAAGAAACAGAGATTGTTTCTCAGACCTTTCAATTAAACAACTTCTTCAGTCAAGCAAGAATCGTCTGCCATCTTACACCTCTGCTGAGACACAGAGGTCTGCGCTCTGAGGGTGATGGATTGATCACTGAGTCAGCAAAGCACCTGACCTTACAACCTATAGATAAAACTAGGCATCTCTCTGGAAAGCGCCTGCAAACGGATGATTTTTGTATGTTCAGTAACAGCCTAATGTCATCTTGGCTTCTCTACACACTGATGCAACTGACTTTTTCCTAAAGTGCTATGGAATGCGTGCGGGGGCGATAATTAAGGATAAATTAAAAGGATGAGATAACCATCCATAGAATGAAGTCAGATAAGGACAGGTTCGGACGTATATTTCATTGTGAAAGATCTATTTTATTCCCACTAATGGAACAAATGAAATCAGCCAAGCTGAATAAAACTATCACATACCAAGACATAACAACACACTTAAAAGTTCGCCTTTCCCCTGACTGCGTAATCCAATCAGTTATCACTGTCCCTTGCAAAAGCAGAGGTTTGCCTTCATTGAAAGCAAGGACAGACATTACGCACCATGCATTCAGGCATTCAACAGGTAAATAGGAATGCGTTTCCAATCATGAAAACTAGTTACAGCACTACGTATTCTTCTGTAGCACTTCTCCTCCAGACAGATCCCAAGTAGCTCTTCACGGGTGACCTTGCATGCCAGAATTGATTCAAGCCATGTACAGCGCAGCTGCCATTGGGACAGCATGTTACAGGAGTTCAGAACAATGTCTGACGCCCATTTATCCAGGAGGATCGGGTGTGAATTGAGATGCACACACTATCCTTCACCTCAGGGCGTCTGAAATAACCAAACCTGGGTTCTTGCCTGTAGCACCAAAGTTTACACTGAAGACAGACAATGCAGAGCACTTCCAGTTTCCTTTGTAGAAGCAACCCCTGGATGCAGGGCCCAGCCGTCAGACCTAGCCTGGATAGCTCTAATACGCCAGCACCGAGAAGCATGCCCCGCACCTCCGAGCGTCTTCAAGCATGCAGATCAAAGCCTTATCGCCACTGGAGCAACTCAGTGCTGGGTGAAAACCAAGTACAACGTCACCGTTACTGCTTTCCCCTGGGAGCCAGCGCATGTGCCATCCAGGAGCACACCCAGCTCATGTGAACGTAGGCAAGGGATGGCGAGGCTGCAGGCTCCCACTGCAGGAACTGCATTTTTCCTACAGCAGGCATAAGCAGCATGATGGTAAAATAATACATAGACGGTGCACTGTCAGACACAGAAGAGACATTTATTTGTTCTTGATCACAAACAATGTCCTCCATTGACAAGCTGAATGAAGGGCACTTCACTGATTTATTAGATCTAATAAGAAACAGACCTCTTGGGATGAAATACAAGATTGATTTTTAGTGGTGAGCCATGCTGCTATCCCAGCTACTGTGCTCAGCCTGATGAGATGAAACTGGGCATGCACAGGACAGAGAGAGTTGAAACAGCACGGGTAGGAGAAATAAATGGAAAGATTTGCACAAGGAAGGGGAGATGAAATGGAAACAAGGCTTGCAATAGCAGCCCTTCAAACTGAGGGTTACTCTTTTCTTCCTGCAATCCTCCTCTCTCCCACTATGTCTATGTATCTTAAGAGAAGAGCAGCAAACTACTAGGAAGTTTAAGGGCAACTCCAGTACGGTTCTCGGGAAACCTCCGAGTCAGACCCTTCCCATACATCTGCCTTTTGGAGGAGCCCCTCTAAATATAGCAAGTATAATTTTCACATCAGTCTCAGCATCTACCAGGCAAACCACATTAGCTGAGTTCCGTGGATGCCGTTTTCCATCAGGAAAGAGACAACTAGCACAGCAGTGCTTAGCTTGAGGCCCTATTAATAGCAGTCCTAATTATATGGCTGCAAATTTAATTCATAGCAATGATTAGTGTCAAAATCAAAGGCATCACACATCAATATTGATGGAATTGTATGAAGCCCATAAACAGAACAAGCAAGCCAACACATCTCCCCCCAGCAGTTAGTTGCTGTTAACTGTTGTATTAATGTCTCTTCTAATTTTGCTCGATGAAAATCGTTTTATTGCAGGAATCCACAATTCTGAATGATGACATCTCTAACATGATCCCCTTCCCCCTTGCTCCCCCAGCCATGAAGCTGAGATGCTTTGGAAGGAGAGCTGGACCACCAAGCTGCAGGGAGAACTGCATCCCACGTACCTGTGCTTTAGCCGAAAGGTCACGGCAGCATCAGCACATTTGCTTTTCACCCACTTAGAGAAAACTGCTGAGGAACAGTAGTTCTCAAAAACAGTGGACTGCCAGGGAGCAGGCGGGGGGTGTTGCGGGGGTGCAGCAAGTCCCCCCGCCCAAGGCATGCCCCACGTACCAGCGGGTTGCAACGAGAGGCAGTGGGCTGGCCGAGCCAGCGCTATGCGACATAATTCCTCCTCCAGCACTGAGTTTTAATGGAGAATAGATCCATCGATTCAGCCTTCTCCCTTCAATGGCTACTGAGGACAGACAGAGCACAAACCTGTATCACCAGCTGAGCAGGGAGCAGCTGAGCAGGCCGGGGCGGCCACAGCAGGTACAAGCACACCCTCTGCCCTGAACTCAAACCCTGACCCCAGCAAACGCTCTGGTTCCCCGCAGGAAAGATGCCAAGTTCATTGTCAACTGAGTTATCTGATATTATTGACTTATTTGTCAGCAGCTCTGGTATCAACAACCCTCCGGTGCAGCATGGCTCCGCTGAACTCACAGCCGGGCTGTGCGGACTCCACGGGTGACCTGCCCAGGCTGCCCTGCCCAGGCTGCCCGCATCGGCCGGACCCCGCGGGGCTCTGAAACCTGCAAAGCAAGCGGCGAGCTCAGCCTGGGAAAGCTCAGCCTTGCCACAGGGCTCCGTGCTGCTCCCGAGCGGACAGAGAACTTCTCTCCTTCCTTTACACATCAGCCAGTGCTGGCTGCTGAAAGGAGCAGAGAGGGACTTCAAGTGTACCCAGAAAACAGAGAAAGGGGCAGAGCTAGACAATATGGGACTGTACTGAAGAGTGCAGGCAGGGATGTCTGGGCAGGCAGGGGCTTGGGGACCTTCAGCATTCAGCTCCTTCGGAGGAGAGAGGCTGAAGCAGCAGCAGCTGCTCTCCTAGGGAACATCACATGAGGCAGTTAAATTAATAGCTAATGGGAAGAAGGACATCAGTGAGATAACGCAGCATTTTCAGTAATGAATTCTCACTGGGGAAGCACAGACAAATTTGAAAGATTTCAGAGCTGGCTCCCTGACTTCTTTCCTCTAGCTACACAAAAGTGTTTTCTTTGAAACCCCAAACTGAGCCACCCGCTTGTTTCCAAAGTAAATGAATGGCATTGGGAGAGGGAACAGGTGTGACGTAGCTTTCAGATGTTAATTGTGTAGGTAGATATGCAAGGTGGTGAGCTGGAGGAGATAAGGCATCTATCTGTAAATCTCTGGCACTTACAGAGGTGCGTACATTTTTACCATCCTCATTTCACATATGGGGAAGGAGAGATATGGAAACGTTTACAGTCCTGAGGATCCTGAGCACTGGCTGACTTCGAGACATGTCTGGTCTTGGAACACGCACAAAAACTGGAGACAACCTGTTAACTTCCCACCAGGTCTGCAACGCCTCCTCTGCAGTGAGGATCCCAAGAGCCCCACAGCTCAATGCAAAGCTGCTTCCTACGCTCCACGTGGCCTCTCTTAGGCCACGTAAAAGATAATCCCAAATGTCAAATGAGGAAAGATTTACTAAAGGTGCAGACAGGATCATGAGATAGAGAACAGCAGCATCCTCAGCCCCATGCAGCAGAGGATGGGACAGTGATCGCTCCAGCTAATGATAACAGGAGGCATGGATCCCATCAGCTGCAGACAACTCTGATACATGTTAAATAAGGGTGCTTGGCAGATGCCATGAAAGGCTGACCGTAGCGAACGCTTGGAATGATTTTGCTCGAGAGATGAACCAGTTTTCTTAGTGCCTGGTTACCACTGGCTCAAACAAGAGGTGAAGGATTCCCGCAGCTCTCCCTCCGGACAGTGAAGCGGCTGGGCAGGAATAGATTAACTTTGCATCAAAAAGGTAGGTGTTCAATGTAGAATAGCACAAGGAATTAAACCTTGCTGGAGAGACTGCTCCTTCTGTAATCCTACATAATTCATGGGACAGGACAGTAAATACCTTGTGTACAGGCACAAGCTGTTTGCTTTAACTGCCTCTAAATGAGGCAACTCCCCTATCCCGCCCAAAACCCTGCAAACAGCAAGTACCAGCCTGCATGGCTGGCCTGCAGCTTGCTAACATATGCATTTGCAATATGCCGAGGGCACCTCTTCCATCCGTTTAGCTAGAAAAATCCCGGTGCTCCCGTGTGCCACGGCGGGGGGGGGCGGGCAGGGAGGAGAGGGGCTCTGCTCACAAGCCCACTCTCTCCCACGTTCAAAATTGCCCCACTGACACTCGAGAGGCACCTAATTTACTACTACTCAGCACTTGTAAAGTGCTGAATGAATATTAATGTAATTAAAATGATGCAGACATTCAAGTGTAGTATCTGCCTGTCCTTGTATCTTCCTGGATAGATGAGGAAGAAATTCCCTGCTGCTTAAGGACACAAAAAATTAACAGCCTGCTGTTGATTAAATTTGTTAACTCTTTCCCTGGTACGAAGAAGCAGGGTCTGCATCTAGTGGGTTCACCTAATGCTGTCATTTATATTTTAGGTTAATTTGAAGGATCTCAGCTTTCCAGAGCAGCATCTCTAAGGCTGGGTTTGCTGGAGCTAGATCAGACTTCTGCACCCACTGATGAGCTGGCTCCCAGTTGCAGCTCCAGCTCTGAAGACCAACAAGCAAGGGGGTCCCCTCTGCTTACACACCCCAAGGCCATTTCCACACTCATTTTAAATACGGAACTCCTGAGAGAGGACTAGTGAGGACCACACAACAGATGTATGACTGGGCCTCACCAACCTTTGCGCCCCACTTACTGAAGAGCAGTTCAGAGCACTCAGAGGGGGGAAATCCCAGTTGGACTTCAAAATCCTAAAACCCAGCGGAGCCCCCCCATGCCCTTCGCTGGGGGAGGAAACCAGCAGGAGCATCTCTTTGCCCTGGGCAACCAGCCCCAGTGTTTGTGATGCAGGGAGTGAGGAATGTTATCTTCCAGGACTGATCAATCATCCAACTGTCAGAGGGAAGAGCAGGAGGCAAGAGGCAGAGAGAAGCAGTAGGACTTTGCCCTGAGGCTTGGTTTCCAAAAGCAGCCAAGTTAACCCATTCCTATCTCTCCATGACCAAACATCCTGCCACCATCAGCAATTTTGCCATCACTGAAAGCTTTCTAACTCACGGTCTTCTACACAAGTTGTAGAAGGATTGTTGGGAAACAACTCAAAACTACTGGAAAATTTCTATCAGTGTGTCAAAAAGGAGGAACAATCTGAGACCTTGGATACAGCTTGCTGAGGTTCACTCGTACTCAGAAATTGCAAGCCAGCTCCTCACTTTTCTCTAATCAGACTGGCCCATTATGGTCTTGATAATTTCTGCATCAGCCCCACAAACACACACACCATAGTTCACTGAATGATAAAATGCAAAAAACTCAGACAAACAACTGGGTAACGCTGTAATATACAGGCAGGCAGTGCATGCAAGAGCTGGCACCGTGCCGAGAGCTGTACTACCCTGCTGCTGAAGGAAGTCGCTGGCTAGAAGCACAGGAAGGTGCTCTCAGCCCATGCAAGGGGATGCTCTGGAGCTGTAACACCGCAGAGCAATGGGAACTGCGTGGCCTCGTTCGGTCCCTTTTCCAGGACCATGCTGCAGCCGTTTCCGCTGCACCTTTCCCAAGGCTTGGTACTTCTCCACTTCAAAAGAAGCCACAGCAACACCACTCTGTACTAAACAGCACTGATGGATGAACTTTGCCTCACCAATGCAAGGCTCTCTGTGACCCAAACCCTGTGATTTTTGCTCCTGACTGGCTCCCAGTTTCACGCTGGGAAATATCTGTAAGACACAGCAGCAGCTACATGCATCAGAGCCTCCCGAGAGAGAAGAAAAATGGCTCCTGCCTCTCCAAAGCCACGGAAATAAGCTTACCTTCTTCAGCTTGCCAGTCTTAGTCCCCACAAACACCACGCTGTAGCCATTGTAGACGTAGGAAGCAACAGAAGTCATCCGGTCCCGGCTCGAGGTGTAGAGCGTCACTCCGTCCACTGGTGTCGAGCCTCCCAGGGGCTGGTTGATGTCGAGCCCGCAGAAATTGTCATCGATGGGGACTGGCTGGAAAGACGAGGTTTGGGGCAGCCGTGAGTGAAACGCAAAGCACAGGGCAGCCTCACACACTCGGGCTCATGTGGAGGTGAGCAGGCGGTGCTGACAGCAGGGTGGGAGCCACCTACACGCCACCCCCTGCCCAGGGACCCTGCCAGCTTCAGCCACCTTCTGCAATGGCTTGTTCCCTTCACTGCCCGAGGCCAAGACACCCTGCAGCGGCTCCAAAATGTGTTTTGGACAGGGCTGAGGAGGACCCCTAAGTCCAGCAGACACTTCCACTCATTTTCTAAATCTACTAGGTTTCTCATGGGTTTAGCCCTGCTGCATGGCCATGCAGGAACTCTCTTCTCCACTCATTTCACCTCCCCTCGACCTGATTTCCAGAGGTGCCGAGTAGTATAAGCAGAAAGGTGCTCAGCATCCCCACATCAGCAAAGGCTTCCCTTGAAGACCATACAAGCCCTGCTGCTGACAGCTCGCAGTGGTGCTGGCACTGCCACGCATGGTGTGGGACAGGCTCAGGTCAGTCACCAGCCAGAGGATGGCCGGGCATGGCTGATCCTGTGCCATGAGAGAGGAGAGGATGCTGCTGTTCACTGCTGTCGGGAGCAGCCGTCTCCCTCTGGCACAAACCGCCCAGCTCCAGGGCAGAGTTAAACCTTCCCCACGTGAACACAGGGCTGGTTGAAAATGCCAGACTATCTGCCTGGAAAGGTGGGTGATCACGCAGGGAACGGGCTCTGGCAACACAAAACACCCGAGGGCTAAGCAGGAAGATGCACTCTTGCTCCTTCTACCACCCAGCCATGCGCTCTCCCACAAGCCACCTCGCTGTGCCTCAGTTTCCCTTCTACAACACGGGGAATACAGATGCTATCTTCTCCCTGGAACACTGCTTGCCACGAGTAAAGGAAAATCATTCTGCCGACAGCTACGTATTATTAAGCCATATCAGCTGAGATTGCTTGAGTGAATTCCTATGTGGCATAGGCGGCGGGGAGGTGACATAGGTGGCCACCCACTATCATGCTGACTGCAATCCACTTATTTTCCACAAGGGACATAACTACCAAATGCTCAGGCACATCTAGTCGCAACTGCAACAGGATGACTCTCCCCTGTGCAAGCCAGCGCTCAAGCTTCTCTTCGCCTTCCTTCTTTCATTACATTTAACCCACGTTTATCTCTTCCCAGCAGCCAAACTTAATATGCTTGGCAAAAGAAGGCCCCAGGGATTCTCAAGTCAGCCCAGGAACAATCTGCATGTGAATCAAGATTAAAGAAATCAGCTGAATAAAAAATACAAAAGACACAACTGTCATTTGTATTTATCTTGTTAGTTTGTTGATACCGCCGTCCTGCTCAGGGAAGGGTGAGAGCCTTCCTCTGGCTTCCAGAGCCCCAGTTGGGAACAGCAAACACTTCCAGTAGGCTGCACACCTTTATTCATCTGCCTTAATGCTACCCCTTCCTTTCATTGTCATCACCAACTGTCTGATAAGAACATGGATTAAAGGGGAAAAGGACTATGTCTGTTCTGTGTTCAGGGAAACCGGAGGCACAGAAAGATTGATCCTATTCCGCAAGCTCGTGTTCCATAGGGCCAGGGATTGATACCGGTTCTCGAGGGCTGCCACGGCCAACAGCCAGAGCATCCTTACCGCTTTAGTGCACTGGACGTCTTTCCCCAGCAGCCAGTTGAGCTCCAGGTTGCCTTCCCCCTGGTAGCAGGACTGCAGGCGGTCCTTGATCTGAGCATTGACGGTGCGAATGGGGAAGACGCAGAGCGCAGAGTCGTCAGGTGGCTGATGGTACTGCTTCTGTCCCTTGGAGAAAATGGCAAAGAGGACATCCTCCTGGGCCGTGATGTTGAGGGACTTGGCCAGCACATCTCCTGGCTTGGAGAGGTACGCTGCTTGCAGAAGGCGGTACTCCGTGTCCCCCTTGACGCAGCCAAAGGGCAGAGAGACATAGGAGTGGAACTTGGGGTCGTCTTTGCAGAGACGGACGATGCGAGACGTGTAAAAGAGATCGCTGGCGGAGTTGATGGAGACACCCTCTGGGGTCTCTGGCTGGACAGTCAAAAAATAGACAAAGTTGCCACTGGCAAAACCATAGATGTAGAAGATGTCGAAGTGTGAAACAAGGGCCAAGGTATCTGAGGGGATTTTGATGAGGGATGAGACAAAGTCACTGTGGAGCTCATAATCCAACATTGCTGATGACTCTGGGTCCCGGGGAAGTTTGCGGCTGGAGAGGGTGGGAAAATAATCCTGCTTCCCATCCACTGCCGTGCCAATGAAGAGCTTCCCATCTTCACCTTCCGAGCGCACGATCACACCATACATCGTGCCTGTCTTGTTGACGCTGGAGAGGTAGTGCTCCTTTTTGTGCGAGGGCTCTACCAAGATGAAGAGGTCATCCAGGCGCAGCAGCTTGCAGACCCCCTGGTAGAGGCTGCCACAAGCCAGCAGCCGGTTCTCAGAGTAGTCAATGATCAGCAGCTTATTGACATTGTTGGTGAGGGTGAGGATCTCGCTGCATGGCTGGACGATGAGGGGTGGGTAGCAGGATTTATTGTCCTCCTCAGGACCAGTTTTATGAGCCACCAAAATGGTCAGATTACCCGAAAGCTTGTAAACCCTGTTGATAGCTCCAACGTAGACTGCTCCAGTGCCTTGGTGGACAGTCAGGTGGTTGAACGTCCAGTCCCGGTTCTCAGAGTGGAAAGTGCTGAACAAGGCATTGCTGGACACGCTTCGGGAGAGCGATGCCAGGAAGAGACAGAGCAAAGCCACTGACCAGCCATCGGAGTCTGGTACCCGAGGCCAGTTCTTCCTATGATCCATTCTGGGAAAGGCAAACTTCGTGTTCCCCGCGCGTGTCCTGTGCCCCAGCAACGTCCCTCACATGGTTCTGGGGAAAGAAGAGAAACACACAGAGCAAAGGATTAGATCCAGTGTGTCCCACAGATAAAATTCAAAGGAGGCTTTCTAATTACACAGTCCTTGAGATAAAGTGAGGACATCTAAGCCCAACAAGAATTAAGCAGGCCTCCTAACTTATTGGTAAACAGTTCAGGCTTGATGTTTTGCCACTTGGTTCAGCCTCTGTGTGTTAATTTATGTGGTTTAGCTGTTTATAACTTACTCTGCTCAGCCATGGGAGGGGATAATCGGCTTCAGCCCAAGACAAAGCCTGCAGCTCACACACCCAACCATCAATCTGCAATCTTGGCTAAAAGGATGTCTCCTGCAGGGTATGTTGTTGGAAGCAACAGAGGAAATAAGAGGTGTTTTCTACCTTTAAATCCTCTATGATTTAATTTGGAAACCTGAGGAAGAAGTCTCATGCAGGCAAGTTCATTGAGCATATACACACCAAAGCCACCAGCATCTCCCCTCCACCAGAAGTACCTCTGCAGGCACTTTTCAGGCAGAAATGTCTCACTGCCTTCACAAGGTACTTTACTGCTGAAAAGCAGCTGCCACCAGGGTGGGGGCACACGTGGTTAGATCAGCAACCAAACACTGCCAGCAGCACCCCGCGCAGGGGAGAAACTACCGATCTGGGAGCCTTGGACAAATTTCCTGCTCTAACCAAACTTGCAAGTGATGATTAAAAACTACACAAAGCGACAGCTTGGACACTGGGTCCAGAAGACCCGATGCCAACCAAATTGCTCACGTGCCCTTCCCGATAGCTCTCTGGGTAACAGTCAGAAGTAGAGTCTCCTTCGACTGACATGTTTTCACCCATACGGACCAGGCAAGGTAAGACTCCAGCTAGAGACCTCTGGCCAAAATCTGTGTGGGAACGAGGCATGAAAGGCAGGCAGGTTTGGTTGTTGTTTTGTTGTTTGTTTTGGTTTTGTGGGTGCTCCCAAAGCACCTAGACCTCATTCAGGCCCGAGGGATAGCCATCGGGGAGTCCCGATGACCCCCGGCCCCAGCCCCAATCTTCCCAGCTCGTGCAGGCAGCTGTCAGGCTGAATTAGGAATCACCAGGCTGGAATTTCCTTAGGAAGCGCGTGCTTGCCTCGGAGAGGCTCCGGCTGCATGAAGCGTGTTTACATCAGAGCTTTCCATCCACCCTTCCGGACAGCACACATGCACAGGCAGAGACAGTAGCTGTTGAAGAGGACCCTTATAACCCTCTGCCTGCTCCACCTCATCACCTAGCATCTCTGCTAAGATGGCAGACCCCCCTAGCAAAAATATGAACGTTAAAGACAATCCAAATCCATGCATTTCCATGTCTGTCTCATCTAAGGGGGGGTCCGGCTTGGACCATCCCATGCAGAAGGTATCGGCTCGGTTCCCAGCTCAGTCCCAGACTTCCAGCACCACCTCGGGCTCCCACAAAGCAGCTAGAAGTGATGCCAGCCGAGCACCTTGCAAGGCAGCAAGGACCCAGCTCAGCGGAGCTGCTCAGAAGAGCCGTGGGGCCAGCAGAACAACACTCTGAGGTGGGCACCGTGTAAGGGCCCTGACAGCATCCCTGCAGCAGGGCTCTGCACCTCCCTTGTCACCACAGACATGCCTAGAGGTCACTGGATTGTGTCTCATCCTTGTTATCATCTCCAGACCTGACCGTGACTTGTACTCCTGGCTTGACCTCAGCTTTGCTTATCACCACAGATATGTCTGACCGCCTGGACTCAGAAAACCATCACAAAGTTCTCCTTTATCCCAAATTACACATTCCTTACATGCTCCAGGCTGGACGATCAAAAGGAATCATTTCAGCCTGCCTTGGGGAGAGATGTTCTCCACCACCTCACAGCACCGCAGGGTCACTCCAGCCCTGGGAAGAGGCTGAGGACGAGCCACCATTCCACCTGCCCTCTCTGCACCGAAGTCCCATCGCCTCCCACCATGGCCATGCAAGCCCCAAGCACACACACTGGGGAGAAATTTGCACTCTTTGCAGATTTGACTCTCCTCCCCTGCCCTGTGTGCAAACGCAGGAGGCTGTTCCCTAGCACAGCCCGCGCTCAGCTGTCCTCACCTGCGGGCAGCCACCGATTTGATTGATGCTGATCTCCGTTTTGGTATTTAAAATAATTCACGCTGCTGAAAACCTACACTGAGCTCATAAGCGAGTGTCACTGAATGGCCGCTCTTTAGGCTTGTTAACGCCGGGAGCCGGAGACGGGTGTTTCTGAAAGGTGACAAAGGAGCTCTGTCCCTGGGCTGCACGTCTCGGTGTCACTGACAAGACAGGAGAAAGAGAGTGGTAATGGGTTTCTCATTCTGCTCAGGGATACGTTTCCCCGGCTGCTTGTTTCTTATTTCCAGTCTCTTAATTTCCACCTTTGGCTGCAGCAGTTTCTCTCTCTCCCAGCTAGGACGCAGACGCTGCTGCATTCTTATTACTGCTTGGATGATTGTGGCAGAAGGCAGCTGCCCGCGCTGCGGACCCGAACGTGCCACAACAGCACGGGGGTGACCTCCCCGGCTCTTCTCATTCAATTCCCGAGTGAACATCCCAAAACTATTCTCTGAATCCAGAATCTTTCAAAAGGGCACAAATCAAATGGTTCCCGAGGATCTGCTCGGAGGAAGGCTCTCCATGCTGCCTACCCACGCGAGGGCTGCTGGTGACCCGCAGTGGGCACCGACGATCTGATCACGGGCACTGGGATCTCAGAGCAGCTTTGCTCTTGGATAACATGGCAGTACAGCCCGAGCCACCGAGAAGTCCACATGTGTCACTGGCAGGGAGATGCCAGCCGGCAGCGCGGTGCCTTCTTGTAAACACCCAGGGAACGCCGCACCATAGAAGAGCTCAAGAAGAGCCCAGGAAAGCTGGCACGAGAGCTGCAGGTACGGGAGTCCCACGGAGCGGCCGAGTCAGTGGCAGAGCACCTCCACATCAACGCACAAGACACCTCGAGCACCGCGGTGCCCCAAGCAAGTGCTCGGACACGGCAACCCAACTCGCCTTGCCTTGGGGAGGGCACAGAGAAAGCAGGCTCTGCCCTGGGCAGCACGAATGGGCTTTCCTCCAAGCCCAAAGCATCCCTCACTAATAGGAGCCCAAAAATAAAGCCTACCTCAGTTTCTCATTCTCTGAGAAGAAGAGATGCTTCTGGGGCAGAGGGCTCTGGTTCAAGGGAAGTCCAAAAAGTGAAAGAGATTCTGCAGAGAATGGGGAGGCTCTGCTGTAAAGCTCAGCACACAACAGTTTTCCTGCTCGGCAGCTTTCCAATTTTTAAAAAGTTGTTCCATTGCAAAGTGAGAAAAGAACAGTGCAAGACAGAAATTAATAAATCTAAATAATTAAATTTTATATACACACATACGTATGGGACAACAGAAGCTCTTCACTTAGACCACAGCAGTTTTATATCTTTTCCAGCAACATTTTCATTCAGAGACAGTACAAAAGCCAGAGCCAGTCTGGGGCTGTTGTGCAGCAGAGCTGTCAGCTGAAGCCCAACTTCTATGCAGTGCCTTACAGGGAAGGTTTTGCAGAGTATTTGTGAACAGTCACTGCCAAAGGCAAGAGAGACCATCCAGGAAGAAGAATCTGTGCTTTCAAACATTATTTGAAAATGACAGAGCGTGGCTGTGAACTCACATCCTACCCGAACGAGCCAGGGGACGGTGATCCATCCCCGGCTCCGTGTCACCCCCGCGGGAGCAGCTCCTGCCGGCTCCCCGCTACCCCAGGGCCGGGGGGCAACATGTGGGTGCAGGACACGGACGAAGCAGTGTTCAGTGATACAGATATCACACATCAACAGAAACCCACTGTGTGCCCTACGGAGGAGTTTGGGGATGGCTGAGTACAGCTGGGGAGTTAAACACCAGGGAAACAGGAGAGTGGGCAATTTTAACTCTGATCCTTAATACTATTTGACCATTAATTTTTCCTCTTTTTTTGGAAACGAATTTAAAATATGGCCTTAAAAGCAATCTGAAGCTATTACTAACACAAGGTGAAAGAGTGAGTAAATTCAGGGACACAATATAAACCCAAGCAGCTGAAAGGCCTCAATTAGGCTGAAAGGAGTTATCTGGTATTTAAATAATTATTAGATTGAAGGAATAATCACAGGTCTGAGCCTATTTTTTCCCCCACTGTCATCCTAATGGATACTATAATATTATTATTCAAATGCCCATGATTCTTATTGAGGGGGGAAGAAAAAAGGGCTCATTTAATCTCCATGCGACAGGGCTTCAGGAGGCCCGATTAGTCATTTCTCTTATTTCAGCTGTCACTCACTCACGGGCACCACGGTTTGTCATTAGTGGTATTTTATGCACACACACACACAAAAAAAAGAGAGAGCGAAAAAGGAAAATTAAAGCAAAAACAAAAAGAGAATCTCCTGTGGAAAATGACGGATCAAAGGGACAATTTTGATGTCACCAGTGCAGCAGCTGCATTTGCTTCGCAGTGCCGGTATCTTTTCTTTTAGGGTAGGGTTGGTCTCGTGAGCAGTGATTTATACACAGCCCCACGCCAGCACCGCTCTACCCTCACCGATCGCCTCTGCTCCGTTGGGTCCTGCACTCCTGGGACACTCCATCCCCTCCGGCTGAGGCAGCTCCTACAGCCCCAGCACCTCCGAGACACAGCAAACGCATCTGCACCGACCCCAGCATCCTCACCTCCGCCCTCCCGGCCCCAGCTCTCAGCATCCCAGCGCCACGTGCTTTTCCCGGGCTGTCCCTGCATCACTCCCGGCCCGGAGGCCACAAGGGTCCCCAATCACCCTGCAAACGGGGAGCAGAGCGGGCAATAAAACCCACTACAGTTTTCTCCAAAGGCCACATGGGTTTGGGGTGTTGCCTCACAGAATGAAGCCTCCTGAGAATAACTGAGCTTGCGGGGGGGGGGGGGACAAGGGGCCTGTGATTACTTTCGAAGCTGGAGGTAGATTCTGCCCTTTTTTCTTTTTATAGTCAAATAAGATTCATTGCTGCGAGGCCAGGAGCAGGGAGACCGGCTGGCTCGTGCTGCTGACCTCCCCTGCAGGTCACCGGGCTGTCAGAAATCCCCCAGAATTATCGAAAGGGTCACCAAAAGGGCAGGCTACACTATATAAACTAAAATACAAGAACAAACCATTTGGAACAACCTCATCCTTGCACCAGCCTGACCCTTTCTCTTTGCATTGGCTCCATATCGTATCTGCCAACTGGAATGAGGGAAAAAAGCCAAGAGTCTGGCCATTTCTTCGTAGCAAGTGAGAATACGCGTGCCGGGTCTGCATCCCTCCTGGAGCCCATCAGGAATTTTTCTGTGAAACCTTTCCAACCATTAAAGCTGCCGTAGTGATTTATCCCCTTTGAAGAAGTGATATTCAGGACACATTTGTCAGCTATGGAGGAAGACCTCACAATAATTAATAGGGTTTTGTTTTGTTTTAATTAGACAAAAGCTCCGAGCCAAACTGTCTGATCTAAGCATCTCTGAGCTCTGGGATGTTCCCAGCCCGGATCAGAGGTCCGAGTCTCAGTCCTGCCTCCTCGGCCAAGCCACCGCAGTCAGATCAGCCCCGTGCTGCTGAATGCCCCCTTACCCAGCAGAAACCTGCACACACACTCGCACAAGTCCCTTCCCTGCTCTCAGCGTCTTCGCCTCTTTCTCCAGCAAGAGAAGCCGTGGCACATTCAAGCCCCCAGCAGAGGATTGTCCCAGCCATCCCGGAGCAGGGCTGCTGGGAGCCTCAGTGCCCACGGCACACGGCAGCAGCAGCGCCGAGGAAGCCCAAGGTGCGGCAACGGAGCTTTTTAAACCCAGGTAGCGTGCAACAGCCAGCTCAATCATTTGCTTCAGAGTTTGACACCAACTGAAGTTACCAGCAGCTTGATGTGAAGTAATTACAGTTTTGTAATACAAAGCAATGAGGAGGGCTCCTAGCACCTTTTCTTTGTTTTTTTAGAATATTTTGACTCTAACAACAATAAGAGTAAGTTGTAAATCACCAGCAAGGTGCCTGGCATCAGGTCCGAGGTTTCTGCAGAGGTTACTGAACCACAGTGACAACAAATACCAAGCCTTTCCTAAAGCATGACCTGCAACACTGAACCCTTTGGGTGGTTTCAGGCTGAAAACCACCTTTATGCCTCACCCTTCTGCTGCGCTGCCCCTCGGCAGTGCCTGTCCCCCGCTCCACAGGGCTCTGCTGGCAGCCGCAGGCAGGAACCGCACCAGGAGCTGCATCCCGACTTCCCCGGAGCTGCTTATTCACGGGGATGGTATTTCACAGGCTCGTCAGCTTTCTGAGAAAGAGTTAAGAGGGCAAAATACAGTATTGTGATTATTGCTTCCTCCAGCCCTGGGACAAGGAAGAGGAGGGGAAGAACGAAACCCAGCCATGAAAAGGCATTTCCCTGATAACAAACACGATTGCATGAATTATGCACAAAATTTGTTCATATTGTCCAGACTTCAGATATTGTTTATACAATGCATACCGGATAAGCCACCTCTCGCCCCCCCCATCTCCCTCCTGAGCACACACATCCCAACAGGTCTGGGGTAAAAAGAAACAGAAAATCCCAGGGAGAGACCTGCTGTAAGCCCCATCTTTGCAACTGCATTTTGGAGAGCACGGTGCAGCACCCTGACCTGACGTTACTCCTGGCTTTGCCCCAGACTTGCTGAATAGACCCGGACGAGTCGTGTCTCTCAGCCTCAGTTGTTCCACCTGTGAAACGGGGATAATGCTCTCACACGAGGCACTCGGACATTCAATCGATGGAAAACTCAGAAGGGAGTTACCAGGCATAAACTGCTGTAGTAAAGTATGTGTAAGGGACTGGCTTAGCACTTCTTGGTGTGCCTCTGTTCATAACCTCTTTGATCAGAGATTGTTCAGCAGAGCAGGCTGCTCTCCCCTGACAGTGGTGACAAGCAAACATAGGCACGGCTACCTCTGCCCCCCAAGGATGCTGAAACATCCCCGTGACACAGCAAGGAGGCATTTCTTTAACACTGACAAAATCATCACCATCTCCAAGGGAGCACTGGCTCCTCTGGCAAACCTAAAGCAGGACCACAGCTGTGGCTCCGGCTTGGCTTACATCCAGCTGTGAGACATTTAACCCACCAACCCCAAAAGGCATCCAGAAAAATTCATAATCAACCTAGGACACCTAGGTGGCAGAAATTAGACACCTTTTTCTTTCCCTGTGCTGATACTTGACACCTGCTATCTGAGAAACCGCAGCTGGCGGCTATTGAGCTTCAAGTACACTGCTGCGAAATAGCTTATAAATTACCTTGCATCAAGAGAGGTGCTGGGAAAAGAGGACTTTATTCACCATGCGGTCCCTGAGGACAGACCCAAGGCTGGCGACAACACCACGCACTGGAGCATGGAGCAGAAGAGACCCTTGTTTTCCTGGTTGCCTTGAAGTATGACACAAAGGGAAAATTTAACACTTCTTAAGTTTCATAGCTGGTTTATTCAAGTTTTGGGAAGTCTCGGTTTCATCCAAAGCTGTATAAACAGGTCAATGGCTTTGGATAACATTAAATCATATAAATTTGCAGCCAGAAAGTTGTGATTCTCTAATCCAGTCTCCTGCTGCAAGGACCGGCTATAATCATAATTCAAGAGATGTCTCTCTAAACCATCCTTAAGGACCTCCAGAAACAGAGTCCACAACCCCTCCAGGCAATCTGGGTCAGTACATCACTTAGAAAGTGTTTTTTCTAGTTTCTTACCAGAGCCCTGATGGACTGAGGTTTATCCACCCCTCTTCGCTGGTGCACCTGAACATCGTTTGATTATTCATGGACTTTATTCCCAACAAAATAGCATTTAATGGATGGTGACCTTAGGTGCAAGCAGATTAAACGATTAAATGATTTGCCCAAGGCTAGTCAAAAGGTCCCAGTGGCAAAGCTAGGAGTTTTATCTCCCGAGCCTCAGCCCAGCACTCTCTCCCCAGGTGACATCCAGCTGCAGTTTATTACAAGAGAATATTACAGTGCAGCACAAGGGAAGATCACAGAGCGGCCACCGAACTGGAGGAGAAAAATAAGCAGCAGCTTCTCCTGGCCTCACTCCAAGTGCACCACAGGCAAGTGAAGAACCCCAGCTTCAAATTAAATGGGTCCCCAGCCACTCCATTAAACAGAAATCCTGAAACAGAAATCCTTTGGCTGTGCCAGCCCTGTACAGCGAGTGGTGTTCGTTATCCCCAACACTCCCTACGGCAGCCAGATGTATTTACACAGTAGCCACAGTGCTGTTACCTAAGTAAACCAGGAAATTGTACATTTGTTAAAATTAGGTTCTGAGATGCTGAATCCCCAACCGTGCAGCTATAGATTTCACTCAGCCAGCAGCGCTGAAATTGTTAAGAGCACGCCACTGCCTGTGTGCACATTCAGGCATGTTTCCCCCTTCGAGACGTGTTTACTGGTTATGATGCTCCATGCCACTCCAGAACAGGATTATCTTTTCAGATTACGAGCAATAACCACCAAGTCAAACCTACATCGTGCTGCCCATCACTGCACCTTCCCCATCGCACCGGGAGGGTAGGGGTGGTACGGCACCAAACTGGGGCAGGAGCCGTCAGGATGAGAAGGGGAGGAACACGCAAAGGGAGAGAGAGGTTCATCATCGCTGCTGCATGACCAGCACCATCGGCTCACTCCTTCGCTACAGATTTCAGCTGCCAGTCACAATGCTGGCATTCCCACCGCAGAAGTGGAAGAAATTATCATCCAGGTACCACTGTGGGATCACAAGGATTTGGAAAGGCAGAACACAACTGCAAAAGCCCTTAAATTAGCAACAAAACTGAAGCAGACAGGTTGATGCAGGAGAGAGCCACACAGCACTGAAGAACCCTTCAGGGACCATTAACCAGCTCTCATCAGGCCTGTCTTAGAGGAAGTATGTGCTATGAACTGCAATCAACACCAGCTTTATCAACGACACGAAGGAAGTGCTTTTACCTCTCGAAGCCTTTTTACACAGGGTTGCCTGCCCTTTTAAGTGCATCACTGGGATGCTTGATGCAGTTTTTGAAAGTGTTTCAAGGTGCCTGAACCCTGGGAAACGTAAAGCATCTTCATTCCCTGCCCAGCCTGCTTCACCGAGCATGACAAGCAGTGACCATCGCAGAGCTCACAGCCACGCAGACAGTGGCTGGCTGCTGGCAGGATCCCAGCGGGTCTTGTGCATCAGTGCCCGGGGGGCTCCCAGTGCTGGCAGCCAGGTGCCCCCAGCCTTGCGTTCTGAGGTCCAGCCAAGGACTCCAAAGCCTGGAGTCATCTCACCTCCATCCCACCATCAGCTGAACATCATCTCCTCTCCTACAGCGTTCGGACATCAATGTCTACTCAAGAACGTGGCTTTTTCCCCACTCATCTGCTCCATGACTCCTCCGCCCTGCTTTTCAATTTCAGAGCTCTGGCAGATCACTGATTAATTCAAGCCTGTTTAATAACCCTTCTGTTTAGATGAAACAAGCTGTCTTGTTTTCTTTATTTTTAACACTAACTCTTGTTTCTTTGCTAAGGATCTTTCTGTCATTTAAAAACTTCTCTCTCTCCAACCAAGCTGATAATAGGATGGAGAAAGCATCTGCTTACGTCCACATCTGACATCAGTCAGAAGTTACAGCATGAGGCTAAAGAGGGACTGGACACCTTGATGGGTAAGAGGTCCCAAAAGCCTGAGCTTGTCTTGCAAAATCATTAGCTATACAAATCCCTGTGTAGCTCAGACCAGAGTGCAAACACCAGGGACCGCGGGGCCAGCTCCAGACAACACAGGGGAGAGGAAAGGAGACATGGGAGCTGGAGCACCCAAACTCCTCACGCAGCTCATCTGCAAGAAGGGTCACTGTACTTCTGCACCCTGTTGTGGGTGGGAAACGTGCCTTAAAAAACCTGAAAGCCGTTACGCTGCTGCAAGCTCTGCCCCACGCTGTGCCCCCAGCGCAGCAATCGATTGGCAATGGTCAGGCGGGCGCGGAGCCCGGCAGCTGCTCCCGCCACCACAGACCGGCCTCGCGGCAGCACCGGCAGCCCTCTCCCCTCCGCCGGCCCCCAGCTTCACTTGCCGTCACCTGCTCTCCCGTGGTGTCCTCATGCCGGAGGGTTTTGAGGCATCGGCTGGTTCGCAGTGTGACCGCTGCCCAGCGGAGCCTCCTCCCTCCCCACCCGCCGCCCCGTCCCGGCTGCAACCCCCAAGTGCTGTGCACAAAGAATAACAGACACGCAGGGACCTGACTCCCGATGGGAATGAGTTGGAGCCTCTCAGCTGTCTCCTGCCTCTTTGAATTTCAAAGCTGCACTTGTCTGTAGAGCAACTGAGTCATTTCCTTCCTATATCCAGCCTATCGGACTGGGTCCAGCAGTGCCCGGAAAACAATAAATCCTTCAAGGACTTGTAAGGCCATATTTCACAGGAATGCAGCAAGCCTGCCTGCTTGGAGAGCTCCCCACACACCCTTTAATTCAACGCTCCTCCGTGGAAGCTGTCTCGCCCTGGCCCCAGTCCCACCTGAGCACAGCAGCGGTCCCCATCCCTGCTGCTCCCACCTCCCGGGGCAGCGCTGGGGCACTGCAGAAACCCAAGGGTGGACCAGCACTTGCAACCCACACAGATCAACACCACCTCATCACTGAGGGGCTGATGGGTCAAGAACTGATAATGAAATTTCCTTGATTCCATAAAACATACAGAGGATCTAGGAGGGAGAGAAGCTACAGCTGAATTTGTTGCAGCACTTCATCGATACTTTGGCAGACCGAAGGAAGGCTGCAGCCGCAAAGGAGTTTGCTCTACAAAATACAGCGGAGCAAAGCAACGTGTGAGAACCAGTGCAGGTTGTAAGAATACTTTCAGCTAGTTCAATTTTATAAGTGTCTCCTTTACAACCACAAATTGGTCTTTCAGATCCACAAAACAGTTCTGTCAAGCTCATGAAGACTGGGGGGGGGGGCAAAGACAAAACTCAATGATTTGAGCTATCTATGGCCTGAAAGCTGCAGAACTTCCACTGGAATGACAGTGTTGAGATGCTTGGTCAAAAAGAAACTCCCAAATTTGAGCTTCCATGCAGCTCTGAGGAAAACTGGTGCATTTTCCAGGATCGCTTCACTGCTTCTTCCATTGTCTTTTTAGATGCCAGAAGCAAAGCACAACTGACTTGCATTAAGATTCATAACACTGTTAACCAAATGATCCCACATACATGAGAAAAACTAAATGACAAGGAAATTAATATTATATCCTCTTCAGTAACAAGATGGCTAAAGCAGATAATCTGGCAAAGTGTCGTGTTTATAATGGAAATTTGCAGAGAACATAACAGGAATCATCAGGGATGAACAAATGAGTTAATATTTTGCTTTTTCTCATGTTAAAATTTGCACTGTTTGTGGGAAAAAAACACTCTTTTTTTAAGTCTTGGGAGGAGAAAGAAATTAAGCCAAAATTGTTTGGTTTTCAATAGGTCTTTGCAGCTCACGTAAAGGAGAGTGTGAGAGCAGGCGCTGGTGGGGAAGGTGAGCCACCCAAAGCCCTGTGCCGGCAGGACTCACCCCCAGGGAGACCATACCTTTACTTAAAAGTAAATTAGATCTCATATCAAGAACAGGATTGACATACAGCTCATTTTGTACAAGTCTGCAAGGAAGTGAATGGTTAAAAAACAAAACAAAACATATTGCTGAATTCACAGTCAGGAGTGAAAAACTCCATCTGCAAAGTCAGCCCAGTCCCACCCAACTTGTCACTCCTGAGGTTAAGCCTCCCAGGGACCCAGTACCCTGGGCAGGGCTTATTTTTTAAACAAGTTATACGACATCCTTGGAAGTCCTTAAAAGAGCCTCTGCTTTTGTTTCTTTCTCAGAATTTGTTCTAGCACTTCTCAGCTCAGCCCAAGACAAGTTGTGGCCACCTCCAAGTCAGAAAATTTATTTGGTGGAACTGATGGAACAGATTTGCCCCGTCGCACAATTTATGCCTTGAAAAGCCCAGTTACGCAAGCACTTGTACCAGCACCTTATTATATCCCAGAGGACAAGCAAAGGGGCTCCTGCCTCTTTCTTCCAGCGAACTCTGGAGTGCTTGCCCATGCTCCTTGGTTGCTATGAGATTTTAAAGACAGTCTAAACCTGTTACCACCAAATGGGCCTTTAACACAATTCCTGCTCCATAAGGCTCCTCATCTGCCAGTTGAGCCAAACACACCACAGTCCACTGCTCAGAGAGGGGCTCATCGCTGCTGCTGCAATTAACTCCTTGTGAACTGCAGAGAAAACTTTACAACAACTAGGAGAGAAATAGCCTGCAGTGAACCTTTTGCTGCTGCATCATCTCTCAGCCAAACAGATTACTTACTGCGGATGTTTTTCATCTGGCCCTTCCAGCTTCTCTAACACAACACATGATGCCTCCATAATGTTAAATTGATTTGGAAATACAGAGGAGCAGACATCAAAGGTCAGAATTTTTAGAAGGTTTAGGACAAACACAGAAGCATTTCTCATTCCAAGGTGGACCGTGAGAAGCTCTTACTCCCAATTTGTTTACTCCAGATGTTGAGAAGAGGTCTTCCCCCCTATAAGTACATCAGCAGCATCTTTGGAAAGCACTCAATACACAACAAACCGACTCAGAAAAACCCCGAAGAAAAACGAGCCCTCACCTAGCAGTCTGACCACAGCAAGCAGTCTTGCCTTTCTGGCTGCCCTACATCTGCCAGAGTCAATGGCTGAACGAAGGAAGGGATTTAGGCATTCTTCATTCTTACTTGTACCCTGCCCTCAGCTTCGACACTTAGTAAAATGAAAACAGCAGAAGAAATGTTTGGGGGCCTGCTGTAGTACAGGTACAGTCTGCATCCACGTACACTGACAAACCAAGCACTCCCCTGTGCCCGTGTGAATTTTGATAAAGCAGGTGTCTACTGCATCCACACAGTCACTCCTCATCAGACCCCGGGATAACCGAGCTGCTCAGAGTACGCAGAGTCACACCCAGCTGTCCCCGAATCCCACCGGATAACCAGCAATGGCTTAGCAGGAGTGAAACTCCGAGGGGTTTGCTGCTGGGACCTCACTGTGCTCCTGCCCCACAGTCAGAGCTGCAACCCCAACCACGCTCGGCCCCTCTCGACACCCAGGAGGGCAGGAGTTCCCATGTTTTAGCTTCAGTGCAGGTTTAAAACCTGTGAGATCGCAAATCTTCAGCATAAGAATAATTTAGCCAGTTTGGAAACCTACAGGCATGCTCCTTTTTCCTCCCCACCCCACCTCTTCGCACTTCCATTAAAAATGAAAAGGAAATTCGCAGCCTTTTTTTTTGTTTAAATAACATTACAGGCTGTGACATAAACCAGCAAAGGCAGGAAATATGACCATGAGGGCAGTGCTCCATCCTCTGCTCCTGTCACTGCGACTTTTTGGGGACTTGGCAAATGAATGAGTAAAGGAGACAGCCTGTGTGTTTTATGGAGTTGAACTGTAACATCCCTGTTAAGCAGCCAACTTACCACTTCTCTGCTCCGACATCAATAAATCTACCCAGCCACGGGGGAACAAAGCTCTTCACATGAACTGGCTACACGTGAACCCCTCGTATTTGGCTACCTGGGCAAGCAACCAGCCCGCTGTGGTCTGCCGCACTCGCTGCTGCTTTTGTAATAGTCTCAAAGAAGCGGGAAATCGCCATTTCAGTAACATGACTTGGGAGGTTTTAACCCCGCTACCGATGCACACACGTTCATTACAGCACCTGCTTTTCCAACAGCCAATTCCCAGAACCTCAGCTTCCCGCTCCTGGGGGGGAAACGGCCACTTTGGGCTATAAAGAAAATCTTGACAAGGCAAACTCTGAAAACCCAGCAATCGGGAAGCAAATAAAAAGAATTCAAAGCTTCTGTTTTAAGTATTATAATTAATCTCAGAACCTTGGAGCTCAAACTCACTTTTTGGAAGCTTATTCCCAGGTTAACACATGAAAGCGGTGTTATGCATGAACACTGAGGAAAACCCCTGCATGCCTCCAGATTTCTGTCCTTCTCTTGCTGGATGCCCAGTTTCCTCCATCACCTCCAGTGTGCCGCACACAAGGGATGGCTCTGAGCTCTCTCTTACCGATGACATGAAACCGCTCCGGAGGAAAAACTACACATAAATCTCTCGAGGAGGCATTTGTTCCCAGGCTCACTGAGCCTGGAAATAACACGAGGAACTTATTTCACGCTGAGTCAGGGTCTGACAGCAGCTCCTGGACCAGCCGTGGTGGATCCGCTTCCTTTCCGGCGCACGTCACGGGCGGCAGAGCAAGCGAGCAACAGCCCAGCGCTGCCCCGGAGGTTTCCTGTTTTCCCCAGTGCCGCACAGCTTCCCGAGACACAGTACAGGGAAATGGGGCTCTGGAGCCTGACACCAAGCTGCTGCTGGAATTAAAACCGCTGTTTTTCAGATACTAAGAGCCAGCCAGGAGCTGCAAGCAAAATAAGCTGTTTCCTTTAACCTTCCCTGATACACACAGGGAATGGCCTCTCCACGGACTATCACTCCCCATCCAACCATCCATTCACTGGGAAAACAAAGTAAGATTTGCCTGTGCATCCCAAGGGCTTCCCCCCACACCTGCCCCACACATCCCAGCGCTCCCATTGCTGAGCCCCATGCTCGAGTCGAGGCCACGGCATGTAGGAACCACTGGTCCAACCCTCGGGGAGCCCTCCCGGCCCCTCCAAGTCACCATGGAGAGGCAAAGTGCAGGTCCATGCTCAGCTCCTCCTGCCTGCACCCACTCCTCTGAACAGTCTCCTGCTCACATGGATTTTTGCTGGTATAACGTTCCCATAGAGGCTTCTGCTAGAGCAGCAACACCCTAAAACAGCACCTCCCCTTGCTCCCACCAGCATTAGCAGCCCAGCCACAGCTGCTAGCACAGCTACAGCATTACGTGGCACTGGCACCCACGGGAGAGCCCGCGCAGCTCCCCACGGAGCCCAAGCAAAGGCTGATCTAACATCCACTTACCGTGCTCGGGAGGAGGCTCAGCCTCGGCGGCCAGGAAGGAAACTGCCCTTCCCGTCCAGCTCCCAGCCGCGAGGCGCCGGGCTCGTGCTCCAGCACCGAGCCCCTGCCGTGCTCCGAGCGCAGTGCCGAGCCCCCTCCTCAGTGGCACAGCCCCGGGTCAGCCGGCGGCTCCGTTAATGAGTCCTGAGAAAGGAGCAGCGGCAGCGGGAGGAGGCGAGGTGAGAGGTCAGTGTAATATTTACTCAGACATCACCTTTCACTTTTATGAAGCGGGGAAGTGGTGCCGGAGCAGGAAAAGGGCTGCAAGGGACATTCCTGCCTGGGAAGCCGCTGTCACACCGAGCACAACACGCAGCCGGCTCCACAGAGGCTCCGGAGAGCCAGGGCCTAGCCGGCGCAGGAGCCCTCCATCAGACCCTCAGACCCCAAAAACCACACAGGGCTGGGGACAGGCTCTGGGCTCTTCCCACTGTCGCTGCCATCTGCCCCATCAGAGGGGCGGAGGGAATGGCTGGGGTAGGCAGGACCTCCGAAGAGCAGAGAGCCTCTCCAGGTCCCCTGTGCTTCAGGAGATCCCCAGCCAGACAGGAGCCCGTCACACAACGGGGCTTGTCCCTCCACACCGTGATTTTAAGGAACCCACGGGAGACAAGGCACACGGTGCAGGGAGCAAACATAGAAATGCATCAGCTGGTAACAAAATTTCCCCAGTGGACCTGTTTCTTGGAAGAACCATCTCCTCTGCCAAGCGGTGAGATGGTATCGAGCGTGCCCCCCTGCACGGAGCTCTGGCAACGCAGCCCCGCGCCGCAGGCAGGACTGGTCCCGGCGCAGGGCTGGTCCCGCTGCCAGGCACGAGGAGCAGCACTCGCTGCTGCCCTGGCACGGCAGGGGCCCTGGCTCGCAGGGCTCTCCCAGGCTCACTATCGCTCTGCCTTTTGAGGTGATCTGGACTTTTTTATAACGTGACTCTGATGCCTTTTATCTCCTGCTCTGAATGTAATTTTAGCCCAGACAAAGCAGGATTAAATTTTCATAATATGATACATTTATCTCGCTTTTCATTCCCCCCCTGTCACCACCTCCCAGTTCGATTTCACCCAAACAGAAGCAGCGATTACGGTGAGAAACATGAGATGGGCTCCATTCGATAACAGAGGGGAGGGCACCTCTTTCCCAGCACCCTGTCCCTGGCAGCCCCCCACCACGCAGCAGCCAGCATCCCAGTAGCCAACGCCAGGCTGACAGCATCGCTCAGGCCCTCCGAAATGCACAGATGGATCATAATTCAGACTCAAAACCCAGCAGAGAACACACAGCAGACTAGGTACATCACTGACATATGTTGCATTCGTGTGTTTGGTAAACTTGTGCTTTCTCGGTGAAGTCCTGCTAGAGCAGCCTCGCCCCCACTCGAGCAGCTCCCAGCACTTGGGCTCGGACCACGGTGGGCAGGAGCCACAAGCCACGCTTTCCTGGAGAAGGATCGGGGAGACGCAGCCACAGCCAGCCTGCCTCGGCTGGGAATGTCTGAAAAGCACCAAAATCCTCCTGCCCCCCCCCCTCCAAGTGCTGTGTTCAGCAAAGCGCCGGGTCAGACTCGCAGCACCTTTAACTCGTCCTCCCCCGCCGAGGGACCGGGGCTCCAACACCAGCCAGAGGCTGAATCTCCGGGCAGCTTTGCCAGTTGCTGGTTTTATGTTCATTTTTCAGTTGGGCTCCACCAGCCTGATCCGGAAGATCCCCTCTAGTGGGACGAGGAGGAATTTCAAGCCCACATCCCACTCCCATCTCTTCCCGAGCTCTCTCTGCTCTCGCCCAGGGTGGGCGGCGGGCTGCAGCAGGGAGCCGGCTCACGAATCACTCGCCCCGTTTTGCCAGAGCCATTTGGGGCGAAGTCAAAACCAGGCTGGAAAGGCAGATGCCGGGGAGGCGGCACAGATGGGAAAGACTGGAGGAGGGAGGAAGACGACAGCAGACATCAAGGATAAATCCCCTTCAGCAAAGGGGGGATGACTTCCGTCAGTGAAACCTCTACCTTTGACAATAACGTGCCACCTGGACCATACGCTTCACCAGCAAGCCTGGGCACTCGCTGCAGAAAGCGGGCTGGAGGCATCGTGGCCGCCCTGTGACGGCTGGCACAGCAGCACGTGGGGACCTGGCCCGAGGCACCTGCCGGCTGCGCTCGCAGCCCATCTTCCTCGCTGGCACTAAACCACGCAGTAAATACATATATTTTCACTGCAGAGAAAGAATCTGAACACAAGCCCCGGGCAGCCGCCTCTGCCGCCCAAGGACAGCACGCTGCCCTCAATTCTGCTTTTGTTCCCACTTTGCTTTTCATCCCGGAGGCTCCCTCTGCACCACTTTTGCAGACAAAGAGCTCGTGGCCTCCTCAGACCAAAACGCCTTCAAGTCTCGCACAGCCGAGCCGTGCCCTCGCCCCGGGAGGGAAGGTGGGCACCCAATTAGCAGAGCTAAGGAGGTCGCGCACAGGATGCTCTTGGTGATAAAGACACAACAGATCCAGCCAGCAGCGTTTGTGGCTCAGCCCCGGGAAGAACCTGGTAGCACCTTTTCCCCCTTGGTTCCCCCTTGCCCTCCCCTTTGCTGTTGTGGCGGTGGCCTCCTAGCCAAGCTGGTTAAGAGATTAACACTCTAAAAACCACATTTACTCTAATTAGCCATGAAATCTTTGTAACTAAGTGAAAAAATGTTTCCCTTGAGGGATTTTTGTCCATTCATCACTGTTTGAATTACCGGGGGGGGGGGGGGGGGGGGGGGGGGGGGGAGAAAAGAGGGAGGAAGAGAGAAAAAACCCTCAGATCTAATGAATTAATAGCAGAATGCCCTGGGGGAGCAGCGGGCTCCTACAAAACACGGGCACCTCAAAGGGGGCTTTTCACAGGCTCACCGAGGGGACGCTTCTGAATTATTTCGAGTTAACAGACTGTAACACAATGCTCCGCTCCCTGTACGAGCTGGGCAGCTTGGCCAGCGTGCTGCACTCCTCCCTTCCCTTCCCTTCCACAGGGACGGACAGACGGACGCGGTGCCCGGCTGTGTGTGCAGACAGCTGGGTGCCCCTGCCCTGCAGACAGCCGGGGAGGGACGGGGCTCTGCTGGCAGCATGGCCAGCACCCCCCAGTTACTGTTTTACTGGGAAAAACATTTCAGAGTTAGGTGGGAGGCGGGGGCAGAGAATCTTGCCACAACTTAGGCCCATAAATATTTCATATTGCTGGAATAAGAACGATTATATTCCTGCCAGCACTTTTCTTGTGTATTTTAAATGTGTCACCACCTTCTACTTTCTCCTCCGTTTGTGTTTCTTGTAACAGGCCCATGAAATAAAGATTAGCTGAATAATCGAGAGTGTTTAGAAATGTGAAGGGGCCTGTCTCAGGAGCACTGCACGCTCAGGTTCATCGTTTTTTTTCTTTTTAAGGATGCCAAACACAGATGGGGGAGTGCAATTTTCACACGCTGCAAAGAGACGGGCTGGAGCGGGAGCGAGCGCGCCGCCCGAGCGTGCAGGGACGAGGCAAGCAGAGAGCACACGCATCCCCATCAAAAATGACAGCCTCAACGCCATGCGGAAGAGGGGGGCACTCTCCCCCATTACATATTTATTGTTCAAACTGCAGAGGGGCCAATTAAAACAGCTTGATCACTGCCATGTTGAAAGACACGTATATGCTCAGAGAAGCGGGATGAGAGAAGCAGCTGTACGCTTTCCTGTTGCGATACAGTGCAGTCCACTCCTCTGAGAGTCACTAAAACAACCTCAGCTGAACAACGGTACTTCCGAGACACAGCCCAGCTCCCACAGCAAAGCATCGTGTTGGCACCCAACAGCAAGCACAGCTTTCCACCTTCAGCCTTCTTGCCACATGCCCCATGCAATTTCTGCACATTAGCTTTTGCTTTCTTTCCTAGTTCAATTCTTCATATAAGCTGCCTACGGCACGAGACAGTCTGCACCTACCTCTGCCCCAGCTTTTAGGCAATTATTCCAAGACATGCTCCAGACTCCCGCATTTAGCTGCAACAAGAGTTCCCGAAGTAAGTTCTGGAAAGCCTTGTAGTGGTAGTTAAATTGGAGATCTTGGGAAGATACTGCAAATCACATGCTTCCCCGAGACACCACAGGGTCTGCACAGCAACCTACTCCAAATGTCATTTCCATTTAGCTGCTTTGCAAGCCAATTTGTCACATACTAATGCAATTTGCTGAAGAGAGTTAAAGAGCACGGGGCAGTAGCAGTCACCTCTTCTCCAGGCTCCCACAGCCAGCCTGGATCTGCATTTTCCCTTTTGCATCCAGCTGAAATTCCCTTCTGCTGACAGGCAAGGGAAGCTCGGGGTTAACATGAAGAGCAAGACCGAGCGTGGTAAGAGCACCGGGAAAAGCTGTTTCTATCATATTGGTGGATTATGTGCAGATCTTATGCAGCATCTGTTACCTGTTTCCACCGCACAAACTTGTTATAAGCCGGGGGGAAACTCCACGATTAATTACACCAAACAACACTATAAAGACAATGAAGAGTAAATTGGGTTACTTTATCTTCTTGCAACAAGCGCTGTGGAGATGGTTAGCAGAATTGAGAAAGATGACTGGTTTGCTAGATAAGCCATTTCACAACAGCAGTTGTGCGTTCATGTTACTCATTGCTTGCACCAAGTTTCTTAAATCAAAGCTATTTTATCTGGTTCCCTGCACCACCCCAAAATATCACATTTAAGCTTTGAGGGTCCTGAAAGTGACAACAAATGGCAAAAGGACAGCAATAAAGACAGAAAATATTGCATTTTAAAGGATCTAACACCTCTGTGTTAAAGGAAAAAAGCTAAACATCTGTTCTGAAGATGGCACAGATTTCTTCTGAGGCATCTGTCTTTCAGCTGTAAAGTAGGTCATTTGGTTTAACTTTTAGACAGCGTATCAATGAAGCCATCCAGAGAAGGAGAGACAAGACCATCTCCCCAAGTCAGCTGAGATCTATTAAACACATTCAAGCCACCAGTGAAGCATCAAGTGCTCAGCAAATAACAGGGAAACCCTGGCAGCAGAAGGTTTTTACATCATGGTACTCTGCTAACTTCACATTCTCTCACCTCCAAGCCAGTATCTTGAACTGTAGGTCACAGATGTACGTTTTTTTTTCCTCTACCACTTACTATTCACCTCACTTAATATTAACCTATTGACTTTCTGATACCCCTTAGAACACAGATTAATTGAACATCATTCACTTCACCTCCAGGAACGTGAAAGTATTGGCCATAGCTTGAATAGAGACAAAGCCTGTAACGCCTGACCGTGCCAGGTTAAACAGAGGTCACGACAAGAGAAGACAGTGTGGCACCTCGAGTGCTCCCACAGAGCAGGCTCTGCTGCGATCACCACACACCACCCAAACAGCTACAGGGCTGGAGAAGACTTGGCCCATCACACAGAAGTTAGGATTTCCCAGAAGGGAGCACAAGCGCATTTGCCTTCCCTCGCCTCATCGCCTTCCAAAAAGGGTCTTGCGAGGATTTAGGAAAGTTTTAATGGGGATTTTTTCCGAGATTCAGGGGTGTTTTCAAAAAAGTCCCTCCTTGCCAACAGTAACTTTTTATGGAAATGAGTTTATTCTGGTGCGCTGACTGCCTCAGACCGTGACTGAGCGGTAACAAATGACAACAGAATTAACGAGAAAATACATCTCTCTATAACGTGTATACGCACGTAAAACAGAACGGGGAGGGAGGAGGGGGAGGTAGATGACCAGGAACAGGGGAGTTCAGAGGGATTTCTTCATGCCCCTCCGCAAGCAGCGCTGGGCAGCACCCCTGGATGCCGCTCAGAGCCGCTGCCCGCGGCGCAGGTTCCCCGGGCACGGTCGGGTACCGGCGCGCCGCGGCAGGGCCGGTGCCGCCGAGCACCGCCCCGCGGTCTGCAGCCCTCGGTGCCACCCGCCTTAGGCGGCCACGGGGAAGGGGCCGCGGTCGGCACCGGGTGGGGGACGAACCCAAACCTCCTCCCTGCACCTTCCCGGCCGCCTCACCGGCAGGACCGCGGCAGCGGGGATGCCCGTGGGAGCCCCAACCCCGGGGACGCCCCTCGCCCCCGGTGGGGGGGGAGAAGCCCCTCGCCCGCCTCGGCCACTCACCAGACCTCGCAGCTCCGGTGCCGCCCGCCTCCTGGGGGTGCCGGCTCCCCGGTTCACGGCGGGGTAATCCACACGGCCCCCGACACCATGGAAATCCAGGGCCGGGCGCCCGTTACTCCTCCGCCTTCCCGCAGCCCCTCAGCCTCCCCCGGCGCGGCGCGGCTCGGCTCAGCTCCGCCGGCCTCTCATACCTCCGCAGCCCCTGCCCGAGTACGGCGGCGAGCCCCGGCTCCCCTCCGCCCTCCCCCGGCATCCGCCCGCCGCCGAGCCCGGGCGCTGCTCCGCGCTCCCCGCCGAGCCCCGAGCCCGGGCGCGCTCCCCGCCCGCCGCCCGCCCCCGCGCCGCCCCCGCTCCCCGCGCTTAACCCTTCCCCAGCCTCGGCGCCGGGGAGCGGGGCTCAGCCCGCCCGCTCGCTCGCAGAAATAGGGGTGCGGGGAAGCGCGTCCCTCCCCGGCCGCTTCACCTGCGCTCCCGTCCCGTCCCCCCCCCCTCCCGCCCCCCGCCATCCCCCGCCGAGCGGAGCCGGCTGCTCGGGGAAGCAGCACCGCGCTGAAACAAAGCCCGAAAGCAAAACGGGGAGCGGGGCTGCCTCACCTCGAAAGGCTGCGCAGGCCTGGGCGCCGGCACGCCTCGGCTGGGGTTCAAGCAGTGTTGGAGTGAAAGGCTCCCTCAGCTGTCCCACACTTCTTGGGCTATGGCCTCCCATCAGCTCTGGGAGGGAGGGGAACGGAGGCTGCCGGTTTCTGTTCCCAGCTCAGACCCCCTGTACACCCCTCGCACACGGTTCTGGTGGGGAGAGTGACACTTGAGCGCTCTGTTCCTCAGTTTCCCCATCCACGAAAGAGAGTTCACAACTCAGTTGTCTGCCAAGGCCACATCACCTCCAGCAGAGCAAAAGCTGTACGTGTGCCGCAGAGCCCCTGAAGCCACCGACCTTCACACCTCCCGGCCTGCCAAAAGCTGGCAGACACCAACCACAGTGGCCACGGCCAGCTGGGACAGGGAGCCCTGCAACCACCCGCTGCTGGGAACCAGGGGATCCCTCCTTGGGATCGAGTGGCTCCCCACAGAGCCACCACCTCGCCTCTCCTGCTGGCCTAGCACAAGTGTTTGAAAAATACCTGGAAGCTGCAGGGTACCCAAAGTGAGGAGCATCTTCAGCCACCCCTGAGCACACTGGTTATCTGCATTGGCCTACAAGGGGCTGGGAACGCCTGCAAACAGGGAGGCAAAGCCAGCCCCAGTGCCGCAGCAGGGCAGCACAGCCATGCTGCTCCAAAAACCCAGAAGCACCATAGTCCGGCTAAGCCTCCCCCAGCAAGGCGGCATAGGAGCAGTTTTGAGGAGCACAACTGGTGGAGGGAATCAATAACATGATGGATTCCTGTTTTCCATTTCTCGTCATCCAGAATTTTTTAACAATTTACTTATTACATACTGGAATATTTGCGAGAGAAAATTATAGCCATCATCCTGGGCCTCTTCCACAATAAACCTAAGCGACTAAAACAACCCAATCTACTTTCGGAAAGCAGCACACAGGGCAGTTCCCCTCCAGCCCCTCTCACCTCCACTGCTGTTAGCACGGCTACAGAAGCGGCCTCACTGCATCTTCCTCCAGTTCCGCTCATCGAGGGACGTGCCTGACACAGCGCTTGGCGCAGGTTAGCAGGACCCTGCAAGAGTAGTTTTGGGGAGGAAAAAACACAATTGCTGTTAGTTTTGCTGTTTGCCCTGTGTACAGGGTTCAGGAGCCTCTTGCGCGGGGGTCCGGCAGGGAATGCCTTTGCATCCCACTGTGCAGCTCTGGATCCTGCACTTTTCCCCCCTCCTGGGAAGGCTGTAAACCAGAGCCTGCACTGCTTCCTCTCCAGGGAGAAAATGACAGGTTGGCTTGCCTGTGTTTCTCCCCATCCTCACCACATTTACCATCCTCCAGAAAAGGATTTCCTTTCCAATAGTGCCCGTATAACCACCAGTAGAGCACGGGCATACCTCCCTACACACCACAGTCAAGCGCCTAGCCCCACTCCCATGAAAATGGTCCCCTCGACTTCACTGGAAGCTCTCGAGCAGGGGATTTTGACATCCTGGAAAGATACATAGGTTGCAGCTGTTTAGCTCAGGAGAGGAAACAGAAGACACTCAGTGGATGGCAGCATTGGTTCCTTAGCAAGCTTTTCTCTTTCGCTGTTCCGTCCCTAATACATTTACTGTGTCATGCATTCACAGCGAATGGTACTAAATCCTATTACAAATACCATCCTTGGTTAAACGCGCATCCCACTAATGCAATTTCTCCTTTTGCAGAAAGCCGTACAAGGCAGGTCAGAGTGTCTTAACAACCATTTCTCTTCTCTTTGCGGGACTGTCTGCATCCTGTCTTCTGTTTATTATTTATTGATGGTCAATTATGTTCCTGTATGGAGAGTCTCTCTCAAGCTAATTACAGGATTGCTCAGCTGGGGAGCAGCCCCAAGACTTGCAGAGTAGCTCATGCACGGGGCATGTGAGCAAAGGGCTGTTCCAGCATGTGGGGAGCAAAACAAACCAGGTGGAGATTCACGTGGGTTTGCTCAGGTGATGGATGTGCTGCTGCGCTAATGAGTTGTCTGTGTGCTTTAAATATTAGCAAGCTCTGTGCTGAAACAACTGCTGGAGAAATCCGTCTGTGGATATTTGCATTCACCTTTTCCTGAAAAGGGTCACAGGCATAAGTCTTGGAATCAAGTCTGGAGCCGTAACAGAAGAAAGGACCTGCCTCTAATTCAATCAAATACATATGGTGACAAATGTATAGAGATGCACAAACACATAAGTGTATAATCCTATGTCCACAAAACTGCACACAGCCTCTGCACACATGCATATTTACGCACACTCACAGCATCACCACGCAGAGACACAAACTAAATAGCCAGGAGCGCAAATATTAGTCCACACCTGACACTCCCCATCGCCATATGCGTCTGAGCACCCGGCGCTGGGGGACAGAAGGGGCCCTGGGACCGCGCTGGGATACAGCAGCATGGGAGCCACCTGGGCGCCAGCGGCCACGTCCTTGGCAGCAGGGTCACCGACACAGGCACCCACGGCTTTGCCAAAGAAACCGTGGGCAGCGCCGGTGTGGGTGCAGAGCCCCTCAGCCTTGTCTCCCAGAGAGCGCCGAGCTGTGCCGTGAAGCAAACCAGGAGATCAACAACCGCTGGCCAAGCAGGGAAGATCGGCTATAAAGCCATCTTTAAACTCCTGGCACGCAACTTCTCGTCCCCGTTTCCTCTGACATAGGGAGCTACGCCGAGCGCTCCTTTTCTGCGGGGCAGGATCCGGACCGCAGATGACAAAGCAGTCTTTAAGCAGCTGGTGAAGCAAGGCATCAGTGAAAGATTGGTCTCTGTTTCTAGCCTGTGTAGTCACAATTTCTCTCTGTCCTCATCTTTGATAAACTCCCTTGCTTCAGAGCACAGGGGTCATGAATCTGTCTGAGCCATGTGAAGCAATGAGCCTTTCAATCCTTCCAGCACCAGCTCTTCACATTCTCTAAAAGTCCTGGATAACGTGGCTTTATACATTGCCTCTGGCACTTCTCTCCGTGCCCGCGGATGCATCAGGACCCGATGTCAGTATTTGTTCTGCATTTGCCATTCCCAGGGTAATGAAACAGATTCTGCTCTTCCCTAATTTCTAAAGCAGGAAAATACCCTTTTTTTTTTTTTTTTTTCCTTCCCTATGTCCATTTAGGACAAGCTGCTGGGTTCAGGCAAGCAGAGTCCAGGCCTCTGATCCCCAGCTAGGACTGACTTGGAGCAGCCGCTGAAGCTGTGCGAGGGGAAGAGCACCATCTATAGGCACCATCTATAGGCGCGGGACACCCGGCTGCTCGCCGGCAGAGCATCAGTTGATAGCGCAGATGCCAGCGGCTGACAGCTTCTAGTTACTCGCATCATATCTATCCATGCAATATTCAGCAGAGCTAATAATTATTCAGCACTAATCACTACAATAGAAGAATCATAGGCAGTTATTTAGGAATGATTGTTTCCACTCAGTTATTACCTATGACAGTGAAAGGAAATATCAAATAGTCAAACCCACATGTATATGGGAAGCTGAGTGAAAGATCAATGGGAATTTAACCAGCACTTTACGCTATTCTTCCTCTTTAGAAGAACCTTGTCAAGTAATTTTTTTTTTTCTCTCTACTGTTCATAATACCTTCTGGGAAAATGAAAAGGATTTTTCTTTTCCTAATGCACCTTATCCTTTCCCCTCCTCAGATTTTCTCATAAATGTGAGCTTCGGTTCCTGCCTCTGTATCCCCTGGTTTGAACTGAGCTGAAATTAACTCAGAAAGGTTTTTTTCTTTTGAAAACAAACTCTGTTTTCATTAAGTGCAAGGGCAGGAGAACAGAAAGTCTCCGAATCCTGAGTTACAGAGTGTCTTGTTACTGTCAAAAACACAATTGCCGACAATGTCTGTGCTGAGGTTGTGTCAGAAATTCAAGGTGCAGACAATATGCCATTTTTAATCGTCTTCCCACAGCTAAGAATTGCCTCCGCTGAAATAAAGGGGATCATACAGGGAAGAGCAGAAAAGTAACCCTGCAAAGATACTAGTAATATTTAGCTATTTTAAAAAAACACAACATGAAAACATTGGTCATATTGGCCCATACCCAGAGGGTAACTGGGATCGCCTTTTCCTAGCCCTTCCTCTGGCTTCGTAGTGTGACCACCCAAGGTCTACACACCGTGCAGCTCCCATCTCTTGTTTTAAATAAATATTCTGCTGCATCCTTGTGTTGCACATGCCTGGGGCTGCGCATCTCCCTTCCAACACCCTGCCAGGAGCAGGGAGAGGCTTTCCATCTCAGTCATATGCTAAGCAAAACAGTCAAAAAAAAGGTCATCTGAAGAGGTTGTCAGCTCTTCGTGGCACTCCGGTCTGACTCCGAAAGAACTGTTTTCAAAAGCATCATCAAAGTGATTTGTGAGCCCATCGCCACCGTGCAGAGCTGGACAGAGGGATCAGGACAGACGCCAGGACTGGCAGGTGCCCAGGAACGGGGAGCAGGGTCCTTCGCCAGAGATGAGCCGTGGGACTGGGCATCCATCCATCGCTTTTGGAAACGTTACCCGTCCCAGCTGCTGACCCACCATCCAGCTGTGCCGCCTTGGCCCCCGAGCAGCCCCTCCAGCTGCCAAAGCGACGCTCGAGGCCGGGAGCTGCTTTGCTGGAGCCTCGCAGGGCTGCGAGGGCCGGGCTGTGCCTCCACCTCCAGACCGCGACGGAGCGGGGTGAGCGATTACAGCCCGTTGAGTCAATTATCGATCCTCTAACGAAGGAGCCTCCGCACAGCCTTTGACATGAAACAGCAGACCAGCGCTACTCCGGCCTGTCATGTCGAGAATTTACAGCTTAATGATTTCCTAAGGGCCAAATCCTGTTCTGACACGAGCGCGTCTGCCTCGCCATCGATCAGAGGCACGTTCTCCAGCAAGGAAGGGACGTTTCCCTGCTCGTGGGGTTACTTCTGAGCTGCACACCAGCACCGACCGTGCCTGGTCCGTCTCCAACTTGCTCGCGTTCAGTGGCTGGAGCAGATGCAGCAAGAGAGATTGTGGGTTTTCCTGTCATTGGTTTGTCTACATTATTAATTATTTACTAATGACACAGTTACAAACAAACCCACTGTGCTTGAGGCGGCCTTCAAAGATTTCCCTGTGTTTTTTCTAGTAACAGGGGAAAAAGTCTTTATTGCTCTGAACTCCAGACACACACAGGCCAAGGCGCATCGCCAGCACTATCCCAAGATGTTGGTGATCAACACGGTCCCGTTTCCCATCACCTCCATCCCAGGCTGTCGTTGGCGAGCCCTCGGGGCAGCTTTCGATGTTCCTAGCACCAACAGCTAGGAGATCTGCAGAAATCCTCAAAAATTGCAGCAGGGCCCATTGCGACACAAATGTCCAGTTTTTAAGAGATAGGTATCCAAAGGGAAGGGCTTTTAACAGCGAGCTGTAACTGTGGTTTTCCAAAATCTCTGCATCTGAATTTCCGCAGGACTGCTGAAGTTTGTCTGCAGGGTTCACTGAAGGGGTGTCTTGGGGGAGAAGCATCTATACAACTTAGTTACTCACGTTGTGAAGCCTGAAAGGTGGTCGCTGTGATTAACAAGCTGTTTTAGCAATACATCTCCCCAGCATGCTCATTGCAGCATGTTCATTGGAAATCTTTAGTTCCTTCATCATACAGAAATGAGTATTTCAGGCTCCCTGCCCTAATGAACATAAAATACGGACTGTATTGTCAAACACGCTGTGGCTCTGCCTTTTATTCTACAATAATCTTTTTAATTTTTCTGTAGGCAGTGTGTATTACTGACAATGCAGAACTAAATTAAATGCAAAACTAAATTATTTTAAACCTTAATTTCATCTCTTTTTTCCCTCTTGTCTGAGGAGATGGAGACTTTTTCCCCCGCATAATGGGTGGGAGGGGGGTGGAGCTGGAAATCCTTCGATTTGTGGGTCTGTGAGTGTTAATCTGCTGCTGCGAATTCTGCAAAGCATTTGTAAGTGACTGAGGAACGCAGAGCCTGAAGTCTGCTTATCGTTTCATACGCTTTTCAGTATTTCTTAGGAGTTTTTTCAGGAGAGGGGAGGGATATGTTTGTAGTCAAATGCAAACTCAGAAGTTTATAGAAACTCCTTTCTCTTCAGGGAGTTCAGCCAAAGTCAGAGAAAGGCAGAACAGGTACAGGTTGATTTTAAATATTCTTATTATCAATCTTGATACAATCACGAAGAATATCGACTGCCAAAGTCAAAAAAAAAAAAAAAAACCAGACTTCAAGAGCACCAACCTTTTGATTTACCTCCTAATTCAGCAGCACACCTTTCCATCTAATCTGCTTCTCCAGAATCTCCTTCTAACTCTCTCAGTGCACTTGTGCGTACGGGCATTGGGCAGGGCTGTGTGAGGAAGACACGGTTTCATACCTCCAGGGAGACGTTCTGCTGGAGACCAGGCTGGCCAGGCGCCGAGCGTGACCCGGGGCTCCCCTCTGCTGCCTTCCCCCATCGCGTCTCCTCTGCAGAGAAGTCTGCCCTGAGTCAGAAAAGATGTATCATACGGTGTGATTTATTTCATGTGTGTAAGCGATTATTGCAGAAAGGTCTTCGGCGTAATTGATGTATTGGATCATGTATGATAAGTGTATCCAGGGAGTTTTCACATCACAGGCAGATGTACAGAGAGGGACCTCCTCTGGTTCCTTTCTTTGCCTCAATACCCAGCAAGGGGCTGAGGAATATTGGGGGATTAATGTCACAACAGAGGGAAAAAGTCTGCCATTCAATCTATTTAAACATTTTATTTCACCAGTGCACCAATTAAACATTCCCTGTCTGAAGAGACCACGGATTAAAGCAATAGCAATGCTGAAAAAAATAATAATCTCTTTGGAGGTCTGTCTATGGACAGATCTTTTCTCTCAAATGATCAAGGAAAATATATGAAACCGGGGAAAAAAAAAAAAAAGACCTCTTAGAAGTAAACTTTAGGGCTATGTGAATAATTTCTCCCTTCCTTGCCTGTGCTCCCTTTCATGAGCTTCTTTTACTTTCACTGGCACCTCGTCCCTTGCAGCCCATTTGCATTGCCTTAATTAAAGGGAGCTGGCAGCGACGGCAGCTCAGCAGACGGCCGCCTACTGCCCTCGGTGGGGTCTGGATGAAGCCTTTCAGATGCTGAGCCCAAGCGCTCAGGTCTGGGAGAAGTGGACGAAACCACACTCCACTCCGGTGTGGACAGTCCTAGCTCATGCTGGGATCAAACCTACAACTGCAAAACCAAGGAATTCCACTTCAGCTTACACCAGGACCAGGAGAAAACATTTGGTTTCCTTCAGCGAGAGCCCCGAGAGCTCTCCCAGGCAGTCTCTGCTGAGCTGGTGGTGTCTTAGCAAGCCGATCTGGTTTTAAGAAGTTTCCTTCTCACGAAAGAAGGACCAAAAGCACCATTTTTTTCTCCCAAAAGGCCACTCAAGGTGGTGCGATGGCACCTCCTGGTGCAGCCTGGTGGGCAGCGTACCCTTGCTGACTGGGATCTGTGATGAAGTACCGGGGAATAAAAAAAGAACAAAACGCCCGTCCAAACCCCTGCGTTCCTCTTACTCCGCGACTGACACCAGAAACAATACCATGTGGTCTGCAAGCTGTGCACCTGCTGGCCATCTATTTAAGCAAAGCAGCTCGCGATTTCAAAATGATAGGAACGGACTAGATCAAAAGAAAGGGGACCAAGTGTATGATTTTTCCCAACTCTGTGGCTGTGCCAAGACCTACTTCCAGCTCCTCTCTCTTTATTTGGATAAGTGGAAGGTTTAAAAGAGAAAGTTTTCCTTGGCAAATATGTGTTGGCAGCGGAATTGGACCAGTTAAATATACCCAGCCCAGAAAAGGAAAAGACTGTTTCTAATTACGAATGCTCGTATTTTTCTATTCCATGATTTCTGGTGTTTCCTGGGCCAGAGGTTTAACTCGGGGAGAGGGGAAAGGGGGCAGGGGGAAACCAAATACGCAGATTTGCCAATATTTGATCGACATCTCCGAATTCCTCAGCACCGCTGGCGCCGCAGCATCCTCAGGCTCCACCTCCCATGGCATGTTCAGGGCTTGAATCATTTCAAGTTGTTCACAGTGACTCTAAAGACAAGCCTTCGAGCCCGTTTCTCTGTCGGATGGGGTAATTCCCAGGCGAGCAGAGCCCTCACCTTGTGTTTGGCCATCCAGGCGCCGGGCCAGGAGCCCTCGCACCCCTCGCAGGTGGCACCAGCAGGTTTCCCATGAGGGTATGACCCTTCCCTCTCTCGCCTCTCGGGATGCAGAGAAGAACAGAAGTCCTTTGCAGAACTCCTCAGCCTAGAAGTAATTCAAACTAAATTTAAATGAGATGACACTTGAGCAGACTATATGTAGATCTGACTATCTTATTTTAAGATTATTTTATAATTTATTTCTTCTGTGGCGTTGGACACCAAGTGTGAGAGATACTAAAACCCATTTAGCTGTTATGGCACTTGCCATGAACAAGTAAGAATTTACTTTCTGTTAAAGAGGCTTTAGAAGAATTGCCCCAACACGCTGCAGTGAACCTTTCATGGAAGAATCCCAGCTGGGTCTATATTCTGCATTCATAAGCTCTGGGCTGTATTTCTTTACAAGGTATTTCTTAGTGAAAAGCAGAAGAGACTACAACACCATCCCTTGCAAACAATAAAGAAACATAAGTCATTAACAAATCTAAACAAAAATAATAAAACCGAGCCAGAAAACTGAATGTGCTTAACACTGAAGAACAAAAGAAACGGGAACCATTTGTTACCTAATAAAGGAACTGGAAAAGAAGTCTTTGACGGTAAGGGAGGACGATTTGCTCTCATGGGCCAGTGAACATCCAAATATATACAAGCTGTTCGCAGCAGACTGATTGCAGCTAGGCCATAATGCTATTGTACATGCTCTAAAAAAAAAAAAGGGGGGGGGGAAACACTACCACAGAGAGGTACTTCAGAAATAGATCATGGTCTATTCATTAAAACAGATTATTTTAGTGAAATCTATTTTTCCCCTCTCTTTATTGCCATGTTTTCTTTTATGTTAATTTTGTGTCTGTTTAAAGTTGAATTCCTTGATCTGCAACATCTTTAGCTTTAATTTTTTTCTCTTCTCCTCTTACCAGTGAAATGTATTCAAATCATTTGCATTTATTGCAGAGAACATTCAGCCTCATCTGTAGCCTTTAGTCTGACTGAATTGCTTTTCTGCTTCACAAGGCACATAGCGTAAGCTGGAGCATGCCCCCTCACCACTGCGCTACAGCCAGAAATAATCTAGTTGGCACTTCCATGTTTCTGTAATATTTATCATATTGATCATATATAAAATAAATAAGCAAAATTATATTATTGGAAGCAATGATCTGATGAACCTATGGACCAAATCAATCACTTGGCAGAGACTTAAAAAAAAGCAGCAGCTTGCTCTCAACCATTTCCAAAGTCAATTTTCCTTACAAATAGGCTTCTCATCAGCCTAAGCACCCTAGCGAGAGAACGTGTCCTTCCACTAGACCTCCTTTGAAACTAGGTGTATTACATATGGATGCTATGCCAAATCTAACTTCTTTAGAAGTATATACTTCCATTTCTTTAATTAACTTTAAAATCTTCTTTTGAAAATACTGTATTCGTTTCATGGATTTAGCTTAAAGAGACCTGAAATACTCAGAGGGAATCATGACACACGAAACCAGAGCTGGCTTCAGACTAGGCCTATTTGTTTAAATGAATTTGTAAAAACTACGGATACGAATACAGAGAATTCACACAGCTTGTATTACATTATCTTCTCTTGTGCTGCAGGAACAATATTCTTCCTGCAATCCTATACGGCAAAGGGATAACTGCTGGAGCCATGGGAAGGAAATTGGAGACCCAGATTGAAATGATATGAAAACTGACCTCAGCAAATACATCGTTAAAACACTAAGCTCGTTCCAAGCAGTTCTCTGCAGCTCTAGACCCCTAAGTGCTCCATTTCTCCGCCAAATTCCAGCTCCACAGTCTCTTCCTTGGAGAAACTGGCTCTGGAGCAGAGAAGATGGAAATCACTAGGGGAGATTTAAACGGATGGCAGGGGAACCCCGACACGGCACTGGATCCCGAAAGAGAAAACACACTAAAGCGTGCACCTATGTTTAAGCACAGGCATTCTGTTACCTCCAGCGGATGCCACCTCGCCTTGGTAAATAGAGATGGACCCGAGCACATAGCTGAGTGCATTGCAACTAGGGCCAAAACGGAGAGGCCGAGGCACACCGAGGTGGGTGACGATTGCTCCAGAGCATTGCCACGAGCTGGGACCCACCGGACGGCCGACGCCGTCGAGGGGGCAGCGCACGGGCTGAGGCTGATCCCTTCCCAATTCTTCTAGCAGCTTTATCAGCAGCAGCAGATGCTGCTGCAGTCAGATGGAAACAACACAAGGAACTTTCCACATGGCGTCTAGTCATAGAGAAAAAAAGAGGATCTGCTAGAGGCTGGCTGGGGATGCAGGGGAATCTCACCGTGGGAAGCAGATGCAGCAATTTTCAGGTCAAGCTTTCCCTGCTGCAGTGCCATGTACACCATGGTCCCGAAGCGCTTTGGGTGCAGTACGAGGTCCTGGTTGTACCTCTCCAGCCGAGAGCTGTTGTATCTATTTCGCTGACAGGGAAGCAAAAGATTGAGGCGGGGAAGTGACAGCAGGAGGGGATGCAGACAGGAGGAAAATCTGAAAGTCTTGGCAATAATCTCATTGCATATTCTGTACTTGTAATCTGTCTAATGCCATGGGATTCACGTTTCCTATAACTTCCAAGTTGACACGTTTAGAAGTAGCATTCACAATACCTCAAGTGGCAATATCTTGGTCTTAATCCTTCTTTCCTATCTGTGCCTTTAAACCTGGAGTATCAGCCAGTGAACCATGCCAGACCCTTTACAGTGTCACCGAGATCCAAACCCTCTCCCCCGCTGTCAAACTCCCACTAATGACCTCGGTTCTCTTCTCATACAGTCCACAGTGAAGCAGAAGAATTCCGTGAGAAATCGGCAGGATCGGGGAAAGACTCAAACTTATTGATTCCCGTATCAGACGTACACAATAGCTGTAATTAAACACCATGTAGGCTGTGTACTGGTTGTCTGCCCTTGGGTTTATTCCATGAATAAACTGCAGACAGACAGACTGCTCCCCCAGTTGTGACTGCAGTCTTGTGGAGTATGAATAAATTAATCAAGCTTACCTCTCTTTGCAAGAAAGCCAATCAAGCTGGCTTTTCAAAGTATAACTGCTACAAAACCTGCATAAAAGGGGAAAAAATACAGCTGGGACATACACATAGGCTTTTTAACAGCTGTTTGTAAATATGTCTAATAATTCATCCTGTCAACACGCTCACTTTTCCATTGCAAGGAAATATTCATAAATGGTATTCCCAGTGCTGATGGATCCATTTCCTTAATGAAATACACATAGTTTACTTAACAAAGTTTAACCGCTCAAAGAACGGGTGTCAGGTTTCTTTATTCGACCTGCGGTACTGAAATCCTTCCAGCTCACACGTACAACAAGTAAAGAAGTTAATGGAGCTTTTGCAGCAGTGGCTTAGTAGCTAAGCCACCTTTAAGCAATAATCCCAGCAAATATAGATGGAGATGCTGGAATCTCTGCCTTCTAGGAGTATAGATGTTAAGTGATATGAAATTCAGTCCTACTAATTGACTGAGCAGGGGATTTCTATAGGGAACGCCTATAGCATTGAAATCAAGTCATTGATTATATTTCTGAGATACGAATGCCTGCAGCAGGACTGCGCCGCAAGAGATGCTGAGCTGGAAAAGGAACAAACCAGATGGGAAGTCATCAGGGCCACGCAGGGATGGGGTAACAGCATCGGAGGGGGTTCTGTGGGCTAAATCGTCGTATCAGTAACGCACACATCAAATTTCTGATGTTTGTCAGCTTCCACCTTTTATCCATTAAATCTGTGATAAACGGAAGGCTGAAATTACTGGAGTGTCTCTGTAGCCCTGACTCTGAGTTAGCAGAGGAGAACCCTGCATTTTGCCACCAGCAAGGTGCCTGAATCTCATCAGGGATCTCAGACCATGTAAAACCATCCCCAAATGGAGCAAAGCACAGAACTGAAGGTGTGTTTTAGCAAATGACTCACCATGCATCCTGCAAAGCTCATTTCTGTTAGCGTTTCTGGCTAACATGGTCCTCCGTGTGTGCGGCTTCCTGAAGATGGAAATGATAAGCTATGTGCACACACTACTAATGATCTAATCTGACCCTAAACAAATGGAGAGACATTTAAATCAAAGCCTGAAATAAATCGCTGAGCCAATAGTGGTGGTGTGATTTTTAAAGACATTCAAAAAACGTTACTAAAAGCTAAACAAACTCATTTAAGCATGATCTCTCTCCTTCTGTATGCTAATATGGAAAATGGAAAGTAGCCTAGAAAATATTGTATGCTTTCGACAGCAGGCAGGAAGGTTAGCTGGATGCCAATACTTAAACACGATCAATCATTTCTAAGAGTAGTCTGAGCATGTAAGCAAATCTCCCCGCATGCCGCAGCAGCTTTACATTACTGAAGTTTCGCCAGTTATGTAAAATTAAGCTAAAGACTTTCTACTGACTTTGTCTGTGAGGTGTATGAGGGGAGCATGGGTACAACAGATTCCTCATTAAAATGAAATATTATGCATTAAATCAAATCCTGACCACAGCAGTTCCTGGTCCTGTTCCTGACCTGTTAGCTGGACTCCTGGTAAGCTTTTAGATCATGCAGAGATTTTGCTCCGTGAAGTTCTACTCCAGGATCAGTGCTGTCTGTGTTGTGGTTCCCCTCCTGCAGCAAGACCCGGAGAGCCTTGCAGTACAGTGACAACCATGAAGTGCCTAAGTAGCCATAGATTAGTTACAGTATTTAATCAATTTGTGTAACGTTCACAGAGCTGTGAAAAGCCTCAATGAAGCTCTTGGGCATGCGAGTAGCTTTAACATACTTTTCAGCTAAACACAAGGGTTAGCGACAGAGGCTGCCTGACGAGCAAGCTTGCTGGATGCAACGGTGGAGAAGCGTCTCCTCTGGCCCTGGCTGCCGGGGGAGAAGGAAGGTGTCCCACAGGACATCAGTTTGTCCCGTAGGTAAGTTTAGCACAGGGATAACTATACTGTAAGTATAGGGGAATGTTCCTGTTCTAGCAAATAAATATCCACGCGCTGGAACTGTGGTCCCGGGGCATGTTCCCCGCACACGCTGGAGCAGCAGCTCCCTCCGAGCCCTGCACAGACCCTGCCGAGGGGTGACTGTGCCCCTGACGAGGTCCGGCCACATCGTCCCCCTGCTCAGCACCGCTGAGGCTCGAAGCCTCCCCAGGCGAAAAGGCCGGAGGGCTGTGTATTAACCAGCATGGCGGTTGCATCAGAGAATAGAGGTCTGTTTGGTTTTACTTCTGTCTGACTCCAGCAAAGCAGAAGCTGATCATATGTGAAAGAGCCAGGATTTGAACAAGATCTCAGACAATAAAAAGGGCAAGGCAGAGGACCCTGCAGGAGGAAGACTGATGTGGTTTTATTCCCAGCTGCCCAAATGGAGGCATTCTCTGCTGCTTCAGGTGTTAAGGTCAGAGGAGGACAGATAACTGAATCCCCTTTTAAACCTCATAAGGTGAGCGACCCTTGTGTAGCCCCTCTCTGAAGGGGACAGACTATTTTTCTACGAGCCCTCTCATAGAAGTACGTAGCAGAAGCAAGGCTTCATCCTTTTGAAAAATCAAGCTGCAAAGGCTGGCTCTGCTCAGGTTTCCCAAAAAAGGGGTGTGGGATCTTCCCAGGACTTGGCTTCCAGCCCACCACAGCAAAGCTGGCTGTGAAGCAAGGTGCCGCTCGCAGCACTCTCATCCTGCAGCCCAGACGCTCCGGCTACAGCCTGAAATAAAGGATCCAGCCCACATATTTTTGAAAAAGAAGTGCTGTTTAACACAACCAGCACAGGAGGCAACCTTGGCTGAAAGAACCGAGCAATCCTCCACCACCGACTGCAGCGACAGATGCTGGTTGCTCTGCCTCCTTGCAATGGTTTGTACAAACCGGCGCGGGAGCTCCTGCCTGCCAGCACCCGCATCCACGCAATCCGGGAGGCAGCTGGAGAGGAAGGAGCCAGCCGTGGGGATTTTTGGAGTGGCCATCTATGAGAGCCACCTGCAGCCGGCTGGGCACGGGGCAGCGCAGAGCCGGACGGGCCGCTCTGCTTTGGCGTCGGGCTGCTGAGCTGCCGGGGAACTGCCCGGCGTGGCTCCGCTCGCCTCTTGGCACGAGAGGGCTTTGCGCAGCTCCCCAGGCTGTCTCACGAGTGCTCAGGGCTGTGCTAGGGCTGAAGGGTTTGTTTGTTTGATAAGAAAAACAACCTATTTCCCTCTCCCCCTGGCTCCTACCCTTTCGTCCCATTCCTCTATGCTAAAGTGACACCAACCTGCAGAAATAAAGCACATCCAGTGATTTACAGAGCAGTAGGGAAAAAAAAAAAAAAAAACCCACCACGCAAGTATTCTCCAGTTTGGGCTCCCAGCTCATCATACAACACAGCCACGAAGATAAACACATGCTAATGCTTGACTGGGTGAGAGCATCTGACAAGATGGATTTTTAAGCCAAAAAGTGTATCTGTTAACATAAATCCTGCCGGCTCTGCGTGATCCTCAGAGCCCCTCCTCAAACAGGCTCCCCCCACCAAGCAGGGCAGCAGGAGGTCACCCAGCCCCGCAGCATCCGTGTCCCCGGAGCCAGGCTCCAGAAGCCCAAGGACTCTCCATCTGCCGCCGGAGCAGAGAGTCACAATTCAGTTACACGTGAAAACGGGCTTTCAGGCGCCGATCTGATCTTCAGGCTCATTCTGAGGCAAAAGACAAAGGGCTGGAATAACAGAGACTAATCATTTCTGCCTTCATTAGGTGGGCACCTAAAGCTTCGTTAGGTTTATGCAGGGAGTTAGTAAAGCCATCCAAGTGTCTGAATACTGCTGTCGATCTGTCCCCAAATATCAGACTCTGCTGTAGGCGAATGCTGCAATTTCCCAAGGAACCTTTTCATCCATTTTTTATACGGCTCACTTTCTTCAAAGGCAGACTGGGGCTGGATGCGAGAAGGGAAACTAATATTTCACTTTCATTCTGTTGCATTTTAATACTGAAGTTTGGCACCTGGCTGAAAGCTGCCCCAGTTTGCCAGGGAAGACATCAGGAGTCAGTGGGTAGCTGAGATCAGTGTCATTAGTACAGAAGAGGACAGAATCTGGTTAACTATATTAAAGGCAATTCAATTTTTTTTCCTTTTTATTTTAAAATCAAGCTTGCTGTTCAATCCTTCCCATACCATCAAGTAGTTCTCTGTCCTGGTTTCGGCTGGGATAGAGTTAATTTTCTTCTTAGTAGTTGGTACAGTGCTGTGTTTTGGATTTAGTGTGAGAATAACGTTGACAGCAACAACTAAACCATCAGCGAGTTAAGTAGCGCTTATCCCAAGTTAAGGATTTTTCAGTTTCCCATGCTCTGCCAGCAAGCAGGTTACAAGAAGCTGGGAGGGAGCATGGCCAGGACAGCTGACCCAAACTAGCCGAAGTGGTATTCCATACCATAGAATGTCATGCCCAGTATATAAACTGGGGAGAGTTGGCTGGGACAGGCGGATCACTGCTCAGGCATCGGTCAGCGGGTGGTGAGCAACTGCACTGTGCATCACTGGGGTTTTTTTCTTCCCCTTTTTTTGTTATATTCCTTTTCATTATAATTATTATGATATTTCATTAATATTATTGTTAGTATTATATTTTACTTTAGTTATGAAACTGTTCTTATCTCAACCCACAAGTTTTACCTTTGTTCCCCGATTTTCCTCCCCACCCCACGGGGAGCGGGGGCAGCGAGGGAGCGGCTGCGTGGTGCTGAGCTGCTGGCTGGGGTTAAACCACGACATTGTCCCATTTGAACAAGGCAGGTGGTTAACCAAGAGCTATTTTGTTTTACCAAATAATACTCTTCAGGGAAGAAAAAATGAACTGAGCACTGAAATGTTTAGAATGGTGATCCCTAACATTTACATAATTTAGCTTAATTTGCTTGGGACTGTGGCAGAGCTGACAGATGACTAGTCTCCACCAGGGAAGTGTTCCTCTATGGTAAAGCAAGGATAACGCTGGTAGTAGGTTTTATCTTTTTGGCTCTGGTTCCGTATAAATTATTGTTCAGTCTGAGCAAAGCTTGCCTTGGTGGCATCATATCATATCAAAAGACAGACGTGGTGAGCACACTACCCAGAGGATTATTACAGTGGTGACTGGCAACGCAGTTGGCAAGCTGCAGGCACGCAGTCCTTCTCAGCGCCTGCACATCAGCTGCGCCACGGGTCTCGGTTACAATATACCCATGCCTTTGCAAATGCCTCTGGCATCCGATATCACATGCACATTGGCCTCACAGCAAAACTAACAACGAGATCCTCACTGGCTGTGGGCAGCCCAGCTCTGCTGGCTGCGGCAGAGGTAGGAGTATTTATGCCGACCGAGGATCTGTCCCTGTAGGAGCAAACCCAGGAGCAGCCAAACGTCCTCGCTCCAGAGATGCTCGGGCCAGGCTGCAGCGTGCACTGCTGCTGCTGGCAGGGAAAAGGTGGATTTGACATAAGGGATTCAAAAGTTTACAATGTGTTCCTATGAGTCTTGCAGCTCTGTTACAGGTTTTCCACTTTCCATCTTGGAAAGCTGGGTGTCTCCATCAAGACAGTGTCTAATCGAAACAAAACCTCACCAATAAGAGTTCAATCCCAAGAGGAGACAGAAGCTAATTATAGTTTTGGTCAATCTGCAATTTTTTTCCCCTAATACAATTTTATTAATTTCATGCAGACCTTCAGTTGTGGGTAGTGTGTCAATCTGGGAGGATATCTTCTAGCAGATAAGCTATTTCATCATTTTAAAAAATTGACTTTGTTTCTGGCTTGTGTAACAGTTTAGATTAATGTCCTATCTCTTCAGTTCAGGCACCTCAATTTAAACTCTTTCCTGTTAAACTTGATCAAGAAAGAATCCAGTCTGGTCCCGGTACAGAAATTAGTCTGTACAGTCTATGTTGTTAAAAATTAATTTTACCTGATGGCTCCTCAAAGCCAAGTGAAACACAGCCAGGAGTTGTGCAGAGCCCTCCTCCCTATCTCTACCTTCCTCTGCTCTCACATTTCTCATCTTCATCACTTCTCATTTCTGTTCATTTATTTTAAAACGTTTTGGTTTTAATTAAACCCATAAACAGGTACAAATAAACATGACAAAAGGAAAGATTAAAGTCTGTTATCTACTAAGTATAGTCCATATGAGATATTTTAGATAAATGAACAGAGCACGGCATATATGCAGAGCTCATCATACTGTAATTAATTCAGCAACAGGGTTACATCCCATGTGGATTTTCACATTGGGCTTTTCTTTGTGGCGCAAATTTGTTACCTCCTTCTGCCCTCACAAAGAGCCTCATTGACTTCAACTCTGAGCAAAATAAATCTTACTTGACCCAAGTGTTGTTTTCACCTTTGTGCAGAATTTATTTCTCCTGCCTTTCTGATCAGCATCACCACAGGCTTCAAGCACACGGCTGGGAATCCACGTTCTTGTTTTTTTATTCCTGCCTCCATCCCTGACATCTGACTTATGATGGGCCGAGAGTGACTTCTCCATTCTCATCCTCAGCTTGTTCTCTTGTAAAATGAATTCTAATTAATAAATGTCAGTATGGCAGCTTGAGTTCCTCAGATGGAAGGCAGTAAAGATCTACAAGGTGTCATTAATTTAGAATTAGTTTCAGAGACATCATTTCTTTAACTTTATAACTGTCTATCCCTTCACCAATCCATCTCTACGCAATTTTACATCATGATCATTTACCAAAATATCCTAGAGGCTGTTATATTTTAAGCCTTTTCCATTTTTCTTTGTGGTTGCTCTGATTTAGGATGTGGACTCTCGGGAAAGACTGATTTGCCAGGCAGTGAATGGACTCCCTGTCAGGCAAGAGGTTGTCTTCTTTAACCCTGCAAGGGCCGCAGCAAGATACAGTCCTGTGCAACCAGACAGCATACGGTGATTGTTGTTTTTGTCAAAATCTTGATTTATAATTCATCTTAAAATGCTTTCCCTCCTTGTCACTCCCCGTATGCATCCCTCCAAGAACACTACAGTATGTATATTTAATTGGGGAGCTGGAGAAGTACTCACATTCAAGGTGAATAACTTTAAAGAACGGAGGACAAGAAAAATCGAAGCACACAAAGGTCTCGCACTTACTTCCCAGACTTGCCTAAACCAAAGCAATAGGATGCGAAATCATCACACTACTGCAAATAAAGAAAATCACGACGAAAGTTGCTCACGTTAGGTAGGTAAAATAGTGGCAGTAAGAGCCTGGTGTAGCTATTCCCTTCTATAGAAGGTTACAGCAACTGTCTTGGAGCCTATGTTGCCACTATTTTCCCTGCTTTTGAATATGACCTTCTGTTTTGTTTTTAATAAAAGGCATTTAGGAAAACAGATAAAAATATTGCATAGAAAGTTTAGCATCCAGAGGAGCTGCTCATGCACGCTCCTGTATTAAAAAAAGGCTGATTTATTGATTGCAAATCAGCAGATCTTTTTGCAGAAAACCACCCAGCTCTCTCTGACATTCTCCCTCTGCCCCCAAGCTAACTGGAAATGCCTTTTGTTGAATTAATGCTGAGATTTCAGAACCCTTTTCTTTCAAGTGACACCCCCTCCCTCTAGCTCCCAGACAAACTGTTTGTTGGAATTGGCAAATTTCTGCAAAATGTTTTAATTAAGCCTCCTCGCCCCCCAAGCCAGACCCCTCTGCAAGGCGCTGCTCAAGCCAGCTCTGGCGGGGGGGTGTGTGTGTGCGTGTTTAAAACTCTGCACAAGCAAACAAGTCTGCAAGCAGGACCAGGGAATCTGGAGGAGACGGAAAGCTGTCCTGCCCTGGGCTTCCGTCATTTGGAAGGACAAAATCACAACGCAAAACCCTTCGCAGAGCACCCTTGACGTACAGGCGTGAGACCAGGAGTTCCGAAGCCGTCTCACACTCTGTATTCGGTCCCAGCCACAGCAACGGGGACGCATCAGCCTTCTCCTCACGTCCCCCATCGCAGCCACCCTTCCCGCCCCTGGTTATGGAGCAGATCCCAGGGCTGGCCCGCAGCCAGCACTGCCGCTCCTGGTCAGAGCGGGTCTGCAGCCGAGCGATGGACACAGGAGCGGGACCAAACACTGCGGCTTTGCCGGGAGCTGATCTCATAGGAGAGCTCAGCAAAACCCAGCAGTCGGGACGTTTTGTTCATTTTTGTTTTTCTTTTTGCACGTTTATTTCTCTTTGGCAAAGCAGTTTTGGAGACAGCTGCAGGCCATGGAACATCTCGCACGCAGCCGTGCTCCACCCTGCCACGGGGAGGACGACCTTCGGGGAACCGCGCGGCACAAGCCTCCAAGCAGCTCTGTTTAATGAGAGAAAAATTGACGCTCTCATGTCTCTTCAGTCGAGAGCTCTCCTCAGGGGGTTTCATCTCTGCTTCTCCAGGAAGAAAATCAGAAGAGTGGGAGGGGTGGTGGGGATACACACACTCCTACCGATATTCAGAGGTTAGACAAATCTTTACAAGAGGAAATGCCCAAAGCACTTGTGCTCACTCTGTGTAGCAGGGACAGCAACACCTTCACCCTACCCCTCGTTTTTATCTTTTTTCCTATTCTTTTTCCATCTCACATTCCCCTCTATCCTTTCTCCCTACCACCATCTCCCTTCCTCCTACAGTCCAAGTCCTCACAAACACACATTTTTTTCTCCTTGCCAATTTTGGAGATTAAGTTTCCCAGCCAACTCCCAGGGAGAGAGGGAAATGGGAAACGCACCCAACAGGGATGTGACAATGTTAATCGGAAGACAAGTCACTCACGCAGTCTGCCGCCAGCGCTCTGCCGCACTGCCCTTTCGTGCTTGACCCTATCTCATCTTCAGAATTTAAAACAACTTAAGACCATGTAGCATAAATGTATGCCTAATCTCATTACACTAATAATTCATAGGTCTTGATCTGCAGGAGTTTTGCAGCTAAACGGGGAGAGTTTTATAGAAGTGCCCATCATCTTTAAGAAGTCACATTTGGAACGTGTGTGCCAGATCATCCTTCTGGCATCAACAGCTCTTACCCCATGCCACCAGGTTTCATCCTTTCAAATGTCACCCTTTAAAAACCCCTTGAACTAAAGCAGCAATCACGCAGCACCTCGGTTCGCGTGTTGGCAAGAGCTGCATGCAGCTGTGCAGGGCAAGACCCAGAGCTTCCTTGGGATGCTCCAAGGAGTTTTGCTCACACTTTGTAGTACATTTTATTCCCCAGTTCTCTATTCTTTTTTTTTTTTTTAGGAAACAGATTATTACCACATCAAAAATTACCTACACAGGGAAAACAGTGATCTTTATTGTATGTTTCTCATGACTTCTGTGCTGAAAACCAGGCAAAAATTCTCCAGCATGCAAGTGAAACCCTGGGTTTGGGATGAGGCACTTGGGACTCCTGGTTTGGTACCTGGCTAATTGCTGTGGGCAGAGGTTTTTCTGTTACTGCAATTATACAAAAACACCTTAAGCCATTCAGGAAATCCGAGCATATAAATTTAAAAGGTTGAAACAAAGCTGAAGGATATTCAGCATGTACCAGAAATACCTAGAGAGACTTTTTTTGAAAGCTGATGTGTCTACTGGGGCTTTTCCTCTATTGCAGTCCCCAGCTCAGACCCGTTTGTACTAGTGGGAGTGCATTTGCTTTGGTTGCACACCAAACACCTTCACAAGATGCAAGCGCTCTGTTCAGTTGAGCAATTTGAAACTTCCCTTGCTCCTCATGCATGTTCGTGCTGCAATTACCACCCGGTCAGGGAGGACAGTTACGGGGGGCTGTTCCTGCGTGGGCTGTAACACGCTCCAGGTTTGCTTCTGCAGACCAGCCTGACCCAGGAGGGCTACCGCATGGTTTGCTCACAGTCAGTGCTACAAAAGCAGGAGCTAAATCCTATTCTAACATTAGGACGCACATGTAGTACAACTGGTGTCACATAACTGCTGCACAGATAAGGTGAAATCTCAGCGATTATCCTGGCCTCAGCTGAGACCAGTCACCAATTGCAGAGTTACAGGATCCATGGTAATTTGTGTTGCCTGGAGATCTGGGAGTTTTGTCTGACTCAGAACCAGATAAATATTGAACAAACAGCTTAGGAATTGTCCCAGTAGGTGGGAATTATATTACAACCAAGCTCATAAAAATGTAGATATTAGTAATGGGAAAGCTGCTAGATTTTTTCCATTTTAGCCTTCCAGTCCTAGCCCTGGATGGTTTTCAAATGCCTTTGGCTAGCACGATGTGCACGTCTGTACATGTACATCCACTTCCCACACAAGCCATACAAATCCCAACTTGGGAGACACAAATACAAAAGCAGTCAATCTACCCTAAGAAACAATTAAAAACTAATGTTATTAGCCTACATTAAAACCGGGTAAGGCTCAGAAATGAAGGAGAAATCACTTTGCATTAGTTTCTCTGCATGTCATCCTGTTCCTAGCAGGGTTTTAATAATAAGCATACTTATTTGAATAGTTTGCTGATCACACTCATCAATCCTAAAACGCAGACTCCTGCCAGAAGAATTTATAACCCTTTTAATGCGATCTGACATTGGAATGCATTCAGACCCATGTGAGGAGAAACAGGTAGCAGTGCCCTGGGCAGAGGTGCTGGCTGCCCCCGCCACCAGCAGCCTCTGGGGGACACAGTCCTCTTCCAACAGGAGAGAGAACGGGAGCCAGGGATGCTCATGAGGAACAGTGATGGCTGCACCAACAGTTACCTTCCAGGAGGCACCAGCAGAGAAATGGAATAAATTGTTTGTAAAAAAGCAAACCAAATCCAGATTTTTGTTGTTTGAGAGGTTGCCTGGTTTCTTGGTGAAGACTTCAGAGGCAGCAGAACATTTTCAGGCTCTTTATTGCACACAAAATACTTCTGGGAAATAGATAAAAAAATATCTTTGCTCTTAAACTTTAGTTCCTTCTTAAATGACGCCAGTATAGCACAAAAATATAGGGGAATGGCTGCAGATTTAAAAAGGAAAAAAGTGGTTGTGTATAGACCTGGAAGCAGTCCCTGGCTCCAGTGATAGCATAAGCATTATATCACCCCATCACATACAGCCAGAATTACTTGTCCCCGTTGGCTTTTTTCCCCTCTTAATCCTTTTCTGCAGCTTTACTGTGTGCTTTACTTTCTTTGTATTATTTCCGGGGGCTTATGTCAAGTTTTCAGTCAGGCTTCAAAGGGCCCTATACTTTTTTGTGCCTGTAATTCCTGGACACCCCCAAATGCCAGGATAAAGTTATTGGGACTCTGGAGGAGCCATTTGGGGGGGGTCATTAGACATTCACAGTTGCAACTGATCCCAATCACGTTTCCAAATAGTTGGAAGGAAAAAATATTCATCCCCAGATGATTTGTATGTGCTGAGGTTCTACACCAAATTGGGACATTCACACCTAAAGATATTGCCCTTGGAGAAGGATCTCGCCTCAAACCTGATGAAGTCAGCAAGATCATTTTAATGAGCTTTGAGTCACACAGTCTGCACCGTGGAGCACCTGCTCACGGCTCAGAAAGGTGCCTGGTTGCATGGCTGGGCCAGATGCTATTAAATAACCCCAGGTTTAAATCGTTGAAGAAGGTGCAGTAGGGTCTTCCTTAACCCAGCACTGCAGCAAATGCTTATTTTTAAATCCATGAGGTCCTGTGGCTCGTGCAGGAGTGGGCACAACCAGCAGCCCCTTCGCAGCAGCTGGCTGAGGTTAAGCAGCAACAATGCCAACAAGCAGCGATACAGAGCAAGGCACTCGTGTCCACAAAAATACTGAGTTATTCCTCAGCTGCTGCTTATTTTTTAGTTATTAATGAAGATGCTCCATACAATGCCAGCAGGTACTCGGGAGCCTATTTTGCAGCATGGCTGGCAGCCAGGTCTCTCAAGGACAGTGCTGCCTCCTCTTGTGTTTCTGCTCAGGAGTGGGAATAGACTATTGTTCTCCCTCTGATAACTTATGAGCTCAGTGAAATTTGTTTTTCATGTGTAATAAAGTTGCTGGTGGTATGCAATTTGCATTTAAGTTGGCTGTACACACACTGACTGGGACTTTTAAGCGTGTTATTTTAGCTCTGTGAACGACAACAGTTATCTGTCATTTCAACCCCTTCTAAAGAAAAGCATCCATGAGAAAATAAATTTAAATATAATATCACCAGCAGATCTTCTGTCTCTTATTCTGTCCCCTTGACAGGGTTTAGAGCAACTCAGAAATTGTTAATAACAGGCAATCCCTATTTTGGGGCTTGTGGAGAAGCACAAAACCAGGCTGCAGCAGTGGGAGAACGAAGGAGTTGCCGTCTTTCTTGTGCTGCTGGATAATCCGGGGCTGAGCTGAACCCAACCTGTAACACAACCTGTGTCTGAGATGGAGCATGGCCACCCAAGAGCATCTCAGACAAGGTCCATTTGCAGAATCAGGAAGCGTAATGCCACGTGGAGCCCCACAACAAACAGAAAAGGGACCAACAGGTCCGAGAGCACCATTTTGCTCAGAATAATTATGCGCTCATATCACAGAAAGAACCCGTGGTGCAGGTCTGGAGAATAAGGTCAAGACACCAACAACTGTTCAAGTTCATGTTCCTGGGAGAAACCATAACCCCTGCTGCTGCTGGAGAACGTCATCTTGTCCTTCAGCCCCAACCACAGCCAGCTGCCCTCCCCTGAAAGCAAATGAAACAGGGGAGGGGGGCTCCCATCAAACCAGGCCAACAACTGAGAGGTTTCCTTTAACAAGAACCAGACCTGACCCGCACACGGTGCCGCTCGCTGGTGCTCTCTGCCCACCCCTGCCTCCCCAAACCCTGCCCTCTGAAACCATCTCCATTTCATTTGCAAGCTGATTTCATGATGGAGCAGAAACGCCAATCAATTGTACAGCCATCAGCACGAGAGCATCCCCAATCTGCATTAGCCAGCTGGGCAGCTTTCCAGAGCATCATCTACAACACATGAATTATTACCCAAACATTACTGCTGTCAGCACATTCCTCCCTATACAACTTCCTATTATTATTTTTTTGGCGGACAACCCTGGAATTTTAAACAGCTCAATCTTGCTAAAGTAATGCAACTGCCTACTGCCTCCAGGATGAACTTTTCATAAAAAAAACAACAATAGTCCTTCTACTGAGAATAGCAACAAAACCCCCTAAACAATCCTTTTATTTTTGCTTTGTTTGTTTTGGTGTCTTTAGCAGCTCTGACTTACATTCTAATTTGCAATAACAGCCTTTTATTTGTCTTGCAGAGGAAAAGAGACTTAAGGGATCCTTAAGCTTCAGTGACGGAGTACGAAGCAGCTTATAAATCAGGCCACAGACGGCAGGGTCAGCGGTGCTGCCGCTTGCATCGCAGCTCATTAAGAAAAATGCGCATTGAGTACCATTTGCTTTGAAACTGTTTGTGCTGCTGTGATTCATTCAGAGAACGCAAGAGTCCACGAAGCACTAGAAATAGTCTTAAAACCCCTGAAAGTAGGGTTGGTAAATTAGTTACTTAGTCATTACTACTCCTTTCCATGACAACTGCAAAAAACTAATGGTTGGAGTGAAAACTGAACAGTGCAATGCTGCAAGCACCACACAGCAGCTCGGCGAGCCCTTCCTCGTGCCGTGTTTGGGCAGATGTAACACCTGCAGTGTCCCAGCCTGGGGCTTGAAAGTTCGGCATTTCAGTTGATAAAACATATATAAACAAAACAGAACTTGAGAGCTTTTCAATACTACACCCAGATCTTCCAGGCATTCCCAATCTCCTGTGAAGGATCATTCCTTACTTCCCATGTCTGGTTTATTTGAAAGGAAGAATTACAAAAGAATCCTGAAAGTTGTATTTACATAGAGATGAAGGTAGAGATCTTGCTATAATTACAGGAATCAAAGCCTTCATTTAGTTTCAATAAGCAACTTACCTTGATAACTTCTGGTTATGAAAAACAGATATATGTATTTCTTCCAGGTCCTAAGCAGCATGTGTGCTATTACATAATTGATACATTGCACACTTTTTTTAATCAATCATGGTTGAATTTACAATGCAAACTTTTAGCATAACAAAAATGTGACTGATTATCCAAAAATATTTATTCAAGATTAAAAAAATGTAGCATATGAATATTTTAATAAATATTAAATATGTATGTCTCCTTTCCAAAGCTTCCATAACTGGGCTTTTAATTAATTTGTCAAAAATTTATAGAGCCAGGTAGACTTTTAAATATGATTATTAAATTATATCTTTAAGCTTCAGGTATTCACTTCTTTCTTGTGCCAGCACAGAGCAGGATGAGCTCCAGCAATGCCAAGGAGGCTGCACCAACACGAACACATTCTGCTGCAGGCTAGGAACAGATGAAAATATGTTCCCACAGCAGTTCGCGAATCGTAGGGATACACTGGATTAATTAGTATTTGCATTTCCCTACAGCATGGAAACACCAGCTGAAAGCAGGAGGCCCTGTTTACTGGGAGATGCACACGCTTGGGAAGAGGCAGAGGCTGAACGGCTGCAGCGAACGCCGGGGAAGGCACGGGTCGGAGCAGCAGCCCAAGGCTGGGACACATTTCCTCCCCACCCCACTTCCATCTCTGCCAAACAGTGGGTGCTTCAGTGCCTCCTTCCCCCTGCGTAGCCTTCTCCCACCTCACAGAAAACATGAGCTCAAGGGACAGATGCAGGATCTGGGATGCATTCCCAAATTAATTAAGGAGCAGAGTCAGTGTGAGCTCCTTGCTGTCTGGGTCTCCAGTCTATAACATTGCTGCCAGCAGTGACTTTGCAGCACTGCCCAGGCTCTCAGCCTGCTGCGCAGGGAGGAACCAGAGCACCCAGTGCTGGGGCATCCGGGTGCCTAACGCAGAAAGGAGGAGAAACTCTGGTGAGGAGCAGCTCTCTGGCACAGTCTAGCCAGCCGTTCCCAGGACAGGTCAGAGCAGTCTATTCCCCGCACATCCACAAGACCTTGCATTGTAGAGATGTCTCTCCACTGTTACAGTCACAGATTGTGTTTGCTGGGACAGCGATGCCCCAATTTGGGCCGATGACAAGAAGCCCAAGCTGCCTACGTCTGCTTGATTGCGCTGCGAGCTGGCAGAGACAAACCCTTCCTGCTGCCGAGCTCCACCACCACGCTGGCTGCCCAGGTTAAATAGGGCACATCCACCCTGCCTGGTGTGGGACACCAGTCCCCATGCCGGCACGCACAGGGCCCGTTCTGACCCACTCCCCACACCTCCCTGGCACTGCAAGCTCAGACACCGGTCTTTGCAAGGACGCATTTTCCTTTTTGTAGCTCCCACAACAGCTCCCGGCAGGCACGGCTCATCGCCAAAGGAAGGTGAGCCAGAGCCCAGCTCTGTGCCCAGGGATCCGAGGAGACAACGCCACATCTCAGCTTGGCTTGGCAGCACTGTGTGTTGATACGGCCTTTCGCTGCTTCCCACAAACCTGCCTAAATTTCTCCAGCAAGCTGCTGCAAGGAAAACAGAAGTCACCTTTCCTCAAATCACAGCAAAGGAGCACACTTTGCTCACTCTGTACTTATTTGACCTGCTGGCAGCCACGGAGTTGAAGGAGAAAGAGATGGAGTCAAGAACTGAAATGCTGAAGCCCATTATTTCCAGGAAATTGTGCTACTGGAAGCCCTCACAGCTTTTGTAATCGCCTCCCTGTGCCACCGAGCAAACTCAATTCAGCAGCAAAAGGTGGTCACAGCCACACGAGCAGACCCTGCGCTTTTTCAGGGGGATGCTGAGCAAGAGAGCAGCAGTTGGCCATCCTAAATGAGGGAGGGACTGGAGTTTTTAGTAAATTATTAGGAGGAGATCTGCAGTCAGGTTTTCAGTACCTTCTATTAACTTTAGCTGGTGTTCATGTGACATTTTGGACAAAGACAGCATTCGTCAGTTCCTTGCATTTTAAGATTTCTGTCATCTGTTATAGAAACAATGTCACATCGCATCCGAGTGCCAGTGATGGACCTCCAGAAAATCCCAGAGACTCCACGTGAATAGGTTGGCCCCAGTAAGAGACTTTGGGTCGGCCCACAGGGCTAACACCACATAACTAAGATCTTTTTGCCAACTGAGCACTGAGATAAATCCCTAATTGTACTGCCCGGCACATAGCTTGGCCACCTGGCAATACCACTGCCCTCCGCGGTGAGAAACAGATGCACAGAGCCCAGATGCAGCTACATGACCTCCCAGGAGCTCCACTAGTTTCCTCCCACAGGACTGCAGCTAAACATTACATCACCCTTCCACAAACTGGAGAAAACAGGACTTTGGATTTTTGGCTAATTGCAAAGCCACCGGGAAGTTTTTGTACAAGCAATCCAAGTCCATGTCCATCTCCACTGATCTGCCTGCATGGATGCATTTGTCTTCTTACACCAGTATTCCTTGCTCTATGGGAGGTTAAGATACTAAATTCTGTATGTATAGACAATATACATAGGGACCAGGAGGTGCATACCAGGAGGAACCACCACAGGGTGGTGACCACCATGCACTGCATGGTCCAGCCTCTGCAGCCAGGTGGGTTGCCCTCACCTCTCCAGCTCTGCTCCATGCTCACAGCCAGGGCACACAGCCAGGCTGCAAGGAGGCGGCACAGAAATAACTCTAATGAAGGAAGTTAAAGCTGAAGCCCTCCGAGTTACACGGAAGAGCTGGGAATGGTTGAAGGAATCACTGTTCACAGCACTGCTCTCTTTCCCCCTGCTCCCACTTGCCCAGCAGCAGATAACCCTCAGTTAATTGTTCCTGGCTAACTACCTCTTCCCAGAATAAAAGAAAGTTCACTTTACACAGCAACTATCGGAAGCTTCAGGAAGGGAAACGTTCTTGCCTTATGTACTGTGTGCACCCTGCTTTACATAAGGCACCTTGCCACTCCGTGGAGGATCTGCATTCAGGGGGTGCTGGCTGAGGTTCCCAGCACGTTTCGCGAGGGCTATCAGAGCAAGCCCTTCCTCCCCAGAGCACCAAACATGTCTGTATGCCTGGGGTGCTGGGGGCCAGCCCTTGGGATCAAGCCCCTTAGTGCCCTCCCTCACCCCTGCTGATGGCTGCGGTCCCCCAGCTCCCTTGGCTGCTGTCAGCACGCTCGGTACAGGCAGTCAAAACAGTTTGAATGCATCTTCCTGAATGTGGCCAACACTGATTTTATGATATACTTAACACCCCATCCAATAGCTATTAGTTTTACTGTCAGGCAACACAATGTACGCGATCCATCTTTCTTCTCAGGCGCACCACGTGTCCCCTCTCAAATGACATTACTCTACAGCAGTCTTTATTTGTTACCATGGGGGTTTTAAGCACTAACATTAAAGCTCTTATCTTTTTGGTTTGTTTGTTATTAACAGCACATTTTATTTAATCAGGATCAGCCCACGGTTCCTGTTCAGACACTGCAGAGAATGGCTTTGATTTCCTCTTTGGCAAGCAAGGCTCTGCAGCACGGAGCTCCTGCCACAGCACTGCCCTGCGAGAACAGAGCCTTCTCCCTCTGCTTAGAGGGAATGATGCAGGGAACAGCCAAACCCTCCAAAATCCCACGCACAGGCCGGAACAACCTTACTGCTTTTGTCACTGCCAACCCTCTTTCTTTGTGCATCCCCACAATGGAGGGGCACATCACGATCTATGTTTTTCCCTGCAGTAGGCTTTGGGCTGCAGGAGTCCTGCAAACTGCTTGCTCTTGGGCTGTCTGGAGGGGAGGTAACAAACTGCTCCAGTGCAGATGAGCTATGGCCTTCCATCATCCTGCATGGTGGTATTAGTAAAAACCACCTATAGCAACAGCAAGTATGCCCCAATTTCAGGATTAGCCCACATCGCTTTGTGCCACAATTCCCAGAGAGAAAGAGGCGCCGGGAAAGCACGGTCTAGCAAACCAGCGCATAAAGCTTTTCCTACCCCAGGCCTAAATGAAGTCATTTGCAACGGGAATCACGCTGGTTCTGTTTACATGCAGAAGTATTCAAAGTTGTACAAATGTCCATCAAAGCTCAGTCTCAGATTCCATTAAACACTAGGGCTGTCAGCCAGAACATGACCACATCAAAAACCTCCATGAATTATTTCAGAAGCATTAACAGAATAGTTTTCTTCCAAAAGTGTTCCAGCTCTCTGAAAACAGTCTTAAGAGGCATGAAACCTTACCCTTGCAAAAATAACAGTTAGCGCTTGAGCTATCAGTCTCTCAATCCTATCTTCACTTAGTATAAGTCAACCAACTACTTGAAGACAGTGAAGACAGTTTATATCACAGGAGGAAGTGTTTATTGTCCTCATTTATTTTGTTGTCCCATCTGACTTTGTCTCCACTGAAGAGCCACTCTACCATTGCCTGTACCAGAACACCCAAGTAGCGACTGACATGACTGCTATAAACACTGGCATACCTGTCTATGCGACTGCATAGTCTCTCACTTGTGGATACACACTTCTGTACCACAGGCAAACCGTGCTGCTTCAAAATCTTTTTACATGGAGGATGGCAGAGCAAGCTTTGTATGGACAAAGTACTCAGACAGAATATTAAACTAAATAATAGCAATTAATTAGGCTTGTGTAAAGCTATTAACCTTCAAATCCCTATAGAAATAATAAGTAATGCTCAAATCCTCTGGGATGCACATGATATTACCCCATTCCATAGAAGAGGAAGCAGAGATCCAGAGCAGTGAAATGATTTTTGCCCAGGGCAATGCTGTAGCGAGGCAGGGGGAGGCTGTAATCATTTCCAGTTCCACAAACCAGGCTGCTGCTTTTAGACCACACTTGGGTGGATACAAGTGATACCCACAAACACACATGTATTGAGCACCCCAATTTTTAACTGCTTCTTACAACCTGACACACTGTTTGCAGACTAGCATTTGCATCATATGGAAGTGAGCTTTTCTGGAACAGGTGATCCCTGTCCTATTTTTCTTCTCTAATCCCCCTGCAATCCTGTGCAGCTGATCACAACAGTCTTTCTCCCCACCTCCTCCTCAGTGTTAGCATTGCACCCATACGGAAAAAGCAAGATCTTAATCTTCTCCTAAGCACTCTTCCCAAATGCCTTCCTCAACTTCTATAGGGAACATATAATAAAAAAAGCTGAGCATCAGCTTAAACTCAGAAGTCTCTCCGGGGCATTACATCCACAGCATCAATAAATCTTGTCTGTTTTTTTGCATAGTATCTCTACAATTCAGCCTTCTCTGGGGCACACAGCTAACCTTCTCCAGGTTTTCATCATCTTGTGGCCTAATTATTGCAACAACCACATCATCTTCATCTTTGTTCAGAACACCAGTGGGTTTTGCTTGCATCACCCCCTTTCCATGCATCTCTCCACTGGCTCATCCCTCCTAATTGCATCAAACACAGGTTGCCTCAGCTTTCAGAGCCCTTCACAGCTTGTCCTCCCCTTCCCACCTTTGTTCAGCTTGGCCCAGGGCACCAGGCTCTATCACACATTGATTATGTTAAAAGCTGCCTATAAACACCCACAAAGCCACTTCAGTGCTCTGCTTCAAATCTTGTCTCAAACCTCACTTGCTGCAATGTGCGAAAAAGGCTTGAAAACAGTTAGATTGCCTGTGTCCTGAAACCATTAATTTTAATGTTGGCTCCTAGTGCTATTATTTTCTAGACTAGTTCTGTACTTATCTTCTCACGGATTATAAGCATACTTACAATTAAATTATGCCATTGCTCATTCTCTAGTTTGGATTTTGTGCAGCACTTACTAACACAACAGTACTCCAGCCTGCAACTGGGTTCCCCACATGCTATTACATTAAATAGGAAATAACAACACTCCCAAAAGCTTACAGTGGGGAGCTTTATGGTGTGGGATTGTCACTCCAACACCACTAATGAATCACAGGGTGGGCCCTCGTGCTGCTGGTTACATGGAAATTACAGCTCCCAGCTGCCTCCCTCCCATTACGGGGCAGGAGGAGCTCTTTGCTGGGGTACCTATTTGCCTTTTGTGGTGGCTCAATTCCCACCAGAAACAATGGTTCGTCAAAAAGTCTGTTCAAACCTACCACAAAACCCCTATAATTAGTTGGCATGATGGCTTCCAGAAGAAAGGAGAGATACAAAATGCCGCTCAGGGCATCTTAACAAGGGGAAGACTCAGCTCTGAAAATCCTTGCTCTTCAGGGGTGCAAGATATCCTGCTTTACTGTAATGAAAGTCCTCTTGTCCAACGTCCTCCAACAATCTGCCTTTAATGGGGTTACTATTGCAGAGGTAAAGCATTTTATATGGAACCAGGTTTACATTATCCTGCTATTTGGAGATCTAGCTTGCAATGCTGTTCAAATCCTTTAATCCATAAATAGGATTCCAGCCAGAGCTGGGCTGCCTTCCAAAACTGTAATCTCCAGTATATGAATTATTACAAAAAGATTAGGGTGTTTCAAGTAATAACATTTCAAATAAATCAGCTTTCATGGAGGAACAACAAACTAATATCGGAAATAACAATATAAAGACATTTATATAGCCACTTGCTGGAATAACTTCACTAACCGGAGGGATTCTTTTCTCATTTGCATCGTTTTCTTTGAGAAGCATACCTTTGCCTTTGTCCCTTCACCACTGGGCTCTGCTGCAGAGCAAGCAAGGTGCTCCTGTCTCATATATCAGCCCCTTCAAACCACCAGCTTTCTGTTATTCGGAGACAGAGGGGTATGTTGGTGCTACTGCAGATGATGCTGTTCTCTCCAAGCCTTCAGCTTTACATAATGCTGCGATGAGGATGGTCAGATAATCCTGAAGGCCAGAAACATTCCCCTAACTCCATTTTAATAATGATGAGCTGTGAGTTTAATTATTATTCCTAGTGCATTTGCAAAAGCCCTCCCTTCCACGTACACAACATGTACACACATGCAGGGAGAGCTAAATAACTATCCCTTCTTGATTATTTCCTGCTTCTTTTGGCAATATTGTTAAGACAAATTGATTGTGCTTCTCTTCCCTGCAAACTGTATTGGCACAGGAAGGAACGACGTCTACAGAGTTCAGAACAGTAAGATGCAGAGAAGTTAAGAGGCACAGGATCTGGGCAGGTGAGATGGCAGAAAAGGAGAGGTGGAAATGAGCAGAGCTAAAAGCACGCCATCCCTTGAGCTCCTGGGGGACTGGGCAGGGGGCACAGGCTCAGTGGAGGACAGCAAAGCACAGCTCCCCTTTGGTCTGAAGGCAGAGGCTCGGGCTGGGAAAGCGAGGGGATGCGTGCTCAGCACCACCGCCAGCCGCGATGCTCCAGGTTGCTTAGTGACAGACCTGAAGTCCGAGGTGCCCGTGGATTTATGGCGTTCCTCCCCGCCTTCCAAGTGCTATGAATAAATGACACATCTCAGTTCCTTATTTATCCATTTGTGAAGCTTAATGGGCAGTTGTAGAGAAGAGTATTGAGCCTTTTATGGTGTAGGGCAGGCTAGTTTCCTGATTTACACTTGCATCAATAGAGAGTGGAATATGGGCTCTGCAAATCTTATTTAGCTTTTTAAAGAAAACAAAGAAATCCAAAGAAACACAGCAAAACTGTGCATCCTAAAAAATAAACTAAACCTGGTGCCAACTAGGAGTCCCTGGTTTGAATTCAGACCTGATAATACTATCAAAAAGGCAAGAAAGCTTCTGCCAGATGCGGTCACAGGCCAGTGAACGGGCTTGTTCCCCGCACAGACCCCACTGCACCATCCGGCTCCGAGGCGCTGGCTGCAGTGTCTCAGGATGCCAGGCAGAGAGACCCCGGTAGAGACCGGCAGCTCAGACCACACAGATAGATGCAAGCACGCACTCAGCTTTAACACGCTCATCTGCCTATTGGAGTCAATGGACCCATTTTAAGAGGTGGAGTTAAATAATGTACATAAATGTTTTCAAGATCTGGGACTAAAAGTTACAGGCAGTCCTTGCGCAGTAGATGGACCATGTTATTGCCGAGTGGCATAATGGCCAGTGGCCTGTGCAGGGCTGAGGGGATCGCTGCCTGCTGCGGTCTGTCCTGGGACAACCAAACATACAGATTAGCAGCTATGGAAAGTTCTCTTGGCAGCCCATTTTCATCAATTGTTCTTGTTCTCATAAACTAAACGCTCCGAGACCTTCAAAATCCAATCACACCTAAAGCTCCTGAAATTAGATCTTTAATAAAAGATACCCAGTGTACTATCAGAAACAGGTCTCTTAGACATTTTATCATAAAAAAAGGCTGATAGTCCCCATAATTTTTGGCAAGCTTCTTCAGATATTCAGCTGTGATTTACACAAGACATTTTGCTCTCATATGATAAATTACACCAGGACACAAAGGAGAGTGAATAGCAAGTGAATCACTGCATCTGATTTTCAAAGGTCCTATGACAAAGAAAATTAGAGCCAGAATTAATTAATTTTTTAAAAAATGCTGTGGATTCAGGGAAAAACATTAAATCATGCATGTGATTTTCAAAGCAGCACTACTATAAGGTTAGAGCGCTAAATTCTTCTAGTGCAGACCTTTTTTCCCCCCAAGTGGCAACACCATCATCAAAACTATTATTTTTGCAGGTATCTCAGTTATCCAGATTGAAATGCTTTCAGTGCAAGCCTAAAGAAACTAACAAAAAAAACACAATACCTTTTCTCCTTTTTACTTCCTAATGGACAGTAATGCAAACAATCCGTAATCACATGAAATACAGCTCTTTTTGCCAGCCTATAATTTTTTCTGCAGTGCATTAAGGTGGAGAGCAACACCTTGGTTAGAGACTGTCAGCACGTCCACTACACAACCAGCATTATTTTTCCCCTGGAATTTGTCTTTCAACCGTTTCAAATTGAGCTGAAACTTTGACATGTAGACTGTCAGTTCAGGGAAGAATTATTATTATTCCCAAAAAATTAAATAAATCAGGTCAAACTTTATGACCAGCTTTCCCACCCACCATACATAAACCTCCCAGTTCCTTCCCTCCCCCGTTCAGCCGCTTCTGAACAGCTTCAATTTTAAGCAAAGGACAAATGCTGTTTAGTACCGATTGGGGTAGAGGCCTCAATGCAAAGGACTGCCGTGCTCAGGAGCTTGCCCGAAGGCTCAGGGCAGCACGTGTGTAGCGCACGGGCTGTACAGGTCCCTGCGCAGGGCAGGCTTTATCCAGAGCCTGTACAGTCAATTTTCTGAATGCAAACCGCAACAGGAGCATTTCACAGAGAACAAGGTAATTCAAGCTAAGGAACTCAATGAAAAAAACCAAACCCCATCAAACCCCAGCAATAAGGAAGCATAAGTATTTGTTGTTGCAATAGCTATAGCAGATCAGCACTAGCACAAGAGGTAAAGCTATCAGCATAGACTACTCACCAGCAACCCAGCTACCTCAATCCTATTTCCTCCCAGCCCTGCAGCAACAGCCAGAGCAATTAACTCATGTTAAGTCACCTCACAACTCTCCAGGTTAAGCAAAAGACCAAATGTTTGATTTAATCAACTCTAGGCTACACATAGCAATGATTTCTTGCACTTTTGTATCTCATGCAATGAACTCCCGTGCCCATGCAGTGATTCACAGCATAATTTTTCTTTTCACGTACTATTATTTCTCATACCTTTTTTAGCTGAAGGAGATCTGCTGCTACAACCTGCTCTTGAGCAAACCTCAAGTGAATCTCCATTTCTTCTTTCAAAAACACCTCACCAAGGAACTCAGCACAACCCTCTAACCAGAGCTGTAGGATGTTGCCCAGCCTTTAAAGCAAAGCCCATCATTGCCAGCGCCTGGGCACGGGCTGGACCTGCCCAAGGATTCCTGATGCTTTCCAGCTGGGCTCAGCCCTGCCGAGGACACACAGCTGGGGAGCGCCCCTGAACGCCAGCTTGTTAACTCTTTCCTTGCCAGGCTTAGGGCACTACCTCCTCTATGGGGTGCTCAGGCTGGCAACGCCATGGCAATGGTATCTATTATTTCACGGACAACGTGCCGTGCGGCATTCAGAGCCCCTGTCGTCGCGCTGGCGCCCAGCCCCTGCTCCCCACTCTGTAGAGAAAATGGCCAGAGTTGTCCTTGGTGAATGTGAATAATGTTGTTTTACTGGGTCCGCCAGCATTTTTAATGCCTGTCATTACGTACTGATTGAACTAGATTAAATAAAAGCCACCTTGCTCAGTTTCTCCTCATGAGTGCAGCCTGTTTCCACCTGACTTAGACTACTCAAGGAGTCAATGAGGCTTTTATGCTTATATTACACTCGGATATGGCATTCAGCAAAAATAATAACAACATCTGACAAAGTTTATTGTATTAAATAGAAGGTTGAGAATTCTTTTAACCTACAGTACATGCAGGAGCTAGCTGCACAGAAACAACAGAAAATAGCACAGATCGCTGTGAAATAATTTGCTATTCATTTAGCTGTCAGGTGTACTTTTGAACAGAAGTTCTAGCACAATTCAGCTTTAATAAATAGATGCTTAAAATACACTTTGTACTATGTAACCGTCTCCTTGCATTAAACTTAAAAACTCAATCAATAATCCAGAAAAATTCAACCCAACAGCAGGCTGTTTTCCTATTATTGAACCTTTTTGTCCAATAACCTAGACAACTAGATTAACTGTAAAGTATGTGCAATGTAATAATTCTCTACTATGAATATTGCATTGCTGGGATCCATTAGCATTTTAGACAGGCTGTAATTAGGCACGATGGAACCATGTGGATTTTGGAGTTTAGGCTCATATCCAAAAATCCCAGGGTGAAATTTTTACCTAGTTCCAGAATTTTGGTGTTAAATGACAAAAGGACCCGCACAAAGCCTGTTTCCCTGAAGGCGAGCCCTGCCCTGCTCCAAGCACTGGGACAGACCGTTCCATCCTTGCTGGGAGGACCACCCCAAAAGCCTCAGCAGACGGTGTGTCCTGGGGAGGAGAGCTGGAGGTGAAAGACACGTCCGTGGGTGAACCTGCAAAATAATCAAGGGACAGGCTACAACCTAAAAATCGCCCATGGAATTGCTGCCAGACAATTATTAAATCCCTGCCAGGGATCAATGCCCAATCTGGTTCTCAGTCCAAGATGGGCAAGGAAAAGGGTTTTTTCTTTATTAAACTTTCGGACACACTTCCAGGAAAATTAGGGTTTTTTGAAACATTTTCTTTCCAAACACTAAGACTTCGGTTTGAGTTGAGTGCCGAAAGCTGGGAAGGTTTGGAGGAGCAGCCGGCATCTGTTCGGACCACGGAGCCCTTACTCTGTCATTAATGCCCGGGCTCTGGCAGTCGGCTGCTGGCTTCAGGGCGTTAGCTCATCTGACCACAAGTAAAATGAGAAACATGCCCACTAACATGTCCTAGCACTTTGTAGCTATGTGGTTGTTTTGAAACCTCCTCCAGCTTTTCGCTGCTGGGATTAAGATCTTGATTGCTTTTGAATCTCTTTTCCTCCTCTCCCGCTCTCTCTCTGATCTAATCTCTCGCTAGATGTTGGTACTGCAGCTGAGCACTAACCACAGGTGCTTAGATTTATGTAGCCGGACCCACAGAAGACATGAAGGTGAGATCAGCTGTTCTGTGAATTTTTCATGGCAAACTTTAGCTTTGCTCGGTCTGGCAGGGCTTTTTTCTTCTCCTAACAACTGGGGATGCAGCACAGAGTCTAGAGAGAGATAAATGTACTTCATGATGATTTGGTTTTCTACTTTTTTGAAGGGGACAATATTCCAAGGACACAGCTTTCAAAATATTGTCCTGCTTGCCACTGAGGTTTCTGACTGACGTGTCGTATATTATCCAGCGCTGCAAAAGCTAAGTAAGTGAAGTGGATGAGTTAAAGTTATGATTATAGAATTTCTTGTGACCCTAAGTCGGTATTGAAAATGTCTACTTTTGCATTATCTAAACTCTCTTTTTATGTTCTTCCACTTCTGTTGTGCAGATCAATCAATAAGACACATCATAACTCTTCTATCCCCCTCTTGGGCAGATTCTTCCCATTTTCAGTTAACACCAGCGCAAGGCGAAGTGCCAGTGAGAGCATGATATACGGCTCTGCTCTCAATTCCATCCCCAGGAGCTATTTGACACGGCATGGCTCGGGTCTGAGGACTGAAAGCACAAGCCCAAACTTCATATTTTAATATTACACGATAACCTCGTAGAAGGATATGGTGTACTTAAGAAACGCACTCTGAATGTCATTGAGGAAATCAATGTCCAGTCCCCAAAATGAGCTCGAAAGGTCCAAACAGATGATAAAGCATATGAACTATTTTCTGTAACAATAAACACAGCTCTGGGAGCCCTCTTGCTTAACATCACTTCTGGCTGGAGTGGTGGAAAAAAAAAATCACCCACTAACTCTGATGTCAAGTTTGCAAGAAGCTGTGTTCGTGTTTATCCTTTCACTGACTCAATGACACATTGTTAACACAGTATTTTCTGTGTGTACGTTTTGTGTGTGTATGGGGCCGGGTGTATTTGTAGTGGAAAGATATACGTATAAACAGTGCGAGCGCAGTCCAGGCCTGCACACAGCAGAGATGTATTGCACGGGGAGGGAACATACCCAACAGATCCCAGTTCATGCAGCTTTTCAGGAGTGGGAAGCAGAGGCTGATGGATGACGAGTCAGACAGCAATGCACTCACGGGGTTGGTTTTGCTCTGCCTTACCCTGGTGTAAATCTGGAAGAAACACTCTTCTCTTCAGTGGAATTGATCTCTCTCTGAAATCTCCTCCTCCAAATGTTAATACTGGTAAAGTATTGTTGTTTACCATCCAACATCACTGAATTCCCTTCTCTGAATATTTCTTCCTGCACTCACTGTGAATTACCAACCTTTTTCTCTTAAAATCTCTCGTAAGGAGATGCTCCGGTACCTGCGCTGCCCCAGGCGCGGGCACAGGGAGCGGCGACGCAGGCAGCGCTGTGGCTGTGGGCAGGGGCAGCAGGCAGCTGGGCAGTTTGCTGCGGTCCAGCCTCCTCCTAACAACGCCCAGAGACACCCCAAGCCCCTGCTCGGGACTGGAGGTTTATGCTCGCCGGGCTCTGGCACGATGCTGCAGTGGAGCTCATGTCGTGGATGCCGTCAGCCTTTTAATTTGTTGTTAAACGGAGACCACGTGTCACGCACCGGCAGACACGGGGCCGCTGTCTGCACCTTCTTTTGGGTGAGCTGTGTTTTCCCAAGCTGAGGAGATTCGGTGCATCCAGCTTTATGGCTTGCATTGGCCCAGCATGGGGGTAAAGGCCGGCGATCCCTTTTATTTTAACAGATGGCTCTGAGCTTCTCCGATGTGCTTGCAACCTTAAAACTGACTGCAGCAACCTGCTGTCACCCACCAACCTGCTAACTGAATACTCGCCAGTTTTTTTCAGATGGTATCTTAAGAACATCTGAAGTTCTTTTTGCCACTTTCATGCATTTTTTCAGTAACATTTTTCATTACTTAGTCTTTTTTAATAGAGTTCATTTTCTTTGATCCTCACAAATTTTTCTCCCAGTTCCTCTGATAATTTTTTAAAAGAAATCACGGTAACTTTGAAACGCCCTTCCCCGCGTCCACGCTACACAGCATGGCTAAGTGAGATTCCTTCCAAACCTTTAAGAATTGTAAATGTGACCCTGCTAAGAAAATGCAGAAAGTGTCATCTCTTATAACATATAAGACAGTAAAAGACTGTAATTTATAATGCTAAGTACAAAGGGCTGTTTTTCTTTGAGCTAATTAACTGGAAGAAGAGCATAACTAATTAACTGGAGAGACACAGAAGGAAATACGAGGTTGTAGCAAAGCCCTGTGACTTTGGACGCTCTTTTCATCTTGCGGATGGATTGCTGGGGATCGAGCTCTGCCGGGGGCCGGTGCGGGGCCCTTCCCTCTCCTCTGCTCTTCCCTGCAAACCGCTGGCCGTTAGTTTGGTTCCTGAAACCCGCAGACTGGGGTGCTGTCCTCCCCCTCCCGAGGGGACCGGGTTTGAAACCCACTGCATTTTATTGAGTCGGACAAGTACCATGGCAAGGGAGATTCGTTCTTCCCAAGACAAGGTTGTAGTTAATTCCTATTCATGTGTCCAAATAATTCCAGTGATTCCCTGATACCTCCAAAATTCAAGCTGCTGTTATTTTAATAGTTCACTACAGCACATGGCTAGGCACCAGGCTGTAGACTGTCAGGCATCATCTCTAGTGACAACACTAATTTGTGGAGTTGCTATAAGGGAAATGGAGGAATCTCAAGTGGCCAGTGTCTTCCCTCCCTCCCTCCCCTGGAAATCCATTAAAAGACGTGTTTAGGGGAATAGGCTTCAAAAATAAGTAACTAGTGTGCATGCACCTGATAAGACCTACAAAATTAATCACAATAAATGACACTGTTTAATGGAGAAAATGGTACCTGCTATGGCTGTTACCTAGAAAGGAAGCCATTCAATTAAAAGCTAGAGAGGTATTCAGGAATTTTCTAGGCAGATATAGTTTCTTGCTGGATTCCTCCATCTGGCTAGAGCTGTTAAAAGGGCAGCGGGAAAATCCCTGCAGGGAAAACCTCTTGTCCCAACGAAAGGACTTCATTGCTGACAGCGTGTATTTGCTTGGCATTACTACAGCGTGCACCGTGGTGCAGATGCAGGCTAGCCTCAGCACTTACGTGTTTTTTAATGCTGGTTTTGGATGATTCGGAATGACTCCGAGCCTCCAAGTAATGTGTTCCCAGTGCACTGCCGGGCCTCCAGCTACTGCCTTTCCTAGGAAAAATTCAAAATTTCAACAAACTCTCTGAACTTCTGGGCTTCTGTTTGTTTTCAGCACCGGCTGGGCCTGGCAGCCCGTTAGTTAAATCCCCTCTCCCTCAGAATTGCTCTGTCAGTGCGACATGCCGGTGTGGCACCACGGTACAACCGAGAGGATTACACTTTCCAATTTCAAGATGAGCTCTACTCTAATCGGAACTTCTCACATACGGTATATAACGAATGACGCTTTCAATAATGTTGTGCTGTCCAGTATACGCACTGCATGTCAGGTGCCATAAAAGTAAGAGAAAACAATACGCAGCACAAACATACCTCATTATTTTATGCTAGCTGCTGCAATTATTTTTTCTGTAACAGGGGCAAAGAGTTCCATAAATTACACAGTTATCACCTGTCTGATCTGCTTCTGAGTCTGCTCCGGACCTGCTTCCAGTACCAAACTGTCAGACAGCAGAGTGCTGAAATTAATGTTTGCAGACACAACCTGAGATGCCTGGGAGCAAAGCTGAGGCAGAAAGGTTGCTTGTTTAGAGACTGGTCTTTAGTTCCTCCAAGGATGCAGCTACATTAATATCTTTACCATGACTAGGAATGTGCTTAGTTTCGTTAAATTCATTAAATTGCATAATTGCATTTGCTACTGAAGTAATCTTTCAAGGGATTCACAGCCCAAGCCATCTCTCGGGCAGCAAGGACTCAAATCAAATCGCAGGACAGGTATTTTTCGCGATGTCTTTGCGAAATGTCTGAGAGGAATCTTTGGGAAGGGACACGATACACAAATCTGGACTGAGAGATGGTTGGAAATTTCTGATTTTCCCATTTCTTGGTGAGAAGGAAAAACAACCCAGGATCTCCCTGGGGAGGGGAGAGGGAGATTTTCTCCTCTGCTGAGAGTATCTCAGTTTGCTGAGAGTGATGCCACTCCTGGCCTCTCCCATCAGCCAGGGTCTTCTCTCGCTGCTAATGAGAAGCCAGGCAGAGTTGGCGGCTGTGCTCTGATCTCATCAGCTGCCCTCCTTCGACAGGAACGACCTCATTTTCATCTACTCTGACATTTTTCTTTCCATTAGTATCCAGGGCCAGAAACAATTTGTCCAGGTGCTTTGCCTTTTCCTTTTTATTCCCACAGCACAGCAAAGTGAATCATAAAAATCACCGAAATTAGAGCAGGGAAAAGACCTTTTAGGCCATTCCAGTCTTCCCTCAGGGGTAAATGCCGACAGGATTCCCACAGAACATTTTCTAGTGCTTTAATCAGTTCAATTTTCGTACTGTGGGTCACAGAGGATTAGACAAGAGGAAGGTCTAGGGAATCAGCTCATCCTTTGTTTTTATCAGCAAAATTCTGTTCTGGGCTAAACCAGCAGGAAACTTAAAAGTATTTTGCTGAATGCTTGATAATTCAGAGTTCATATGCCAGGGAGACAGCAAAGAGGTGTCCTGAATCTGAAAGACCTGTTTTAGTCTGCTATTATGGCTACTACTAACAAGGACTGATCATCACCCGTGTTTCCTGCGAGGTTCAACGTGACTGTCATCGCATGGTCCCCCTCTATGCTGGCAGCTGTCCCTGTCCCAGAAAAGTCATTAAAATCACTACAAGATGGACTACGGGTAACTTTGCAAAAGATAACTACAGGATTTAGAACCTAATTCCCTCTGTCTGTCAAAACCATGTAATACCTGTCACTTGTGAGCATGGGATCCATCCCCTGGATGTGCTCTGTGTTGACATTCTCACCAGTATTGGGTTAAAAATCCCACTGACTTCAGTGGGAGCAGATTTGGGTCCAGGCTGGACTACATCCCCAGCAGCTCCCGTCGCTCCTGGGGTTTTCAAAGCTACCCAGGATGATCAGCCCTGGAGTCATATGAGTTGTATCAGAGCAGGTTATCAAAACACTCTTTCCAAAGCCCAGCCTAAACTGTGAGTTAAAGAAAATGTATTCTTGGAAATGCCTAAATAAGAAAAAGGAAAGCAATATGGACACGCCAGTGAAAAAAAGTGCACCAAAGGGCTGGATGCAAAGTTCACTGAAGATCACGCAACTTCGTCTCCTGATCTGAACGAGCGTTTGTTTGACTCCTAAACTTCAGGACTGCATGTATCTGGTAGTGGGAACTGTGCAGCTGCATAAGCCAGAGGAAGACCAGTTTCCTACCCGAAATGCTGAGAGAGGTGAAGGTGGCAGTGGGGAGAAGCTGTGCCTTGTGCCTGCTCAGCAGCAGTGCGAAGGCAGCAACGTGAGCCGGATCAGCAGGGCATAAAGCAAGGCTGAGTTTGGATTTGACAAGTTATCAACGCACACTAACAAGGGTTTATGAGTCCAGATGATAAACAATAATGAGAACAGCTGCATCCCAAATGAATCCTTCTTCTGAGAGAGAATATAGGAGATTTCAGCTTATTCAAGTAACATTAGCTTGGGGCAGGGTTAGATTGTTCTGCATTTTGACCTGATTTGGTAATTATCACTCCTTCATAGAAAGATGTGTTGGTTAAATATCCTCTAATTTGCTTTCAGAGATCATAAACCCCTCTTTATTATCTGCTACGATGTATTACAGACAGATAATGACTGACTTTTGCCTTCTTTACTTGGAAAAGTGCATTTAATTTTGTGAAATAATGGAGGCGTTTGTTCATCTTTAATACTATTTTCTGTGCTTCATTCCCTTTTACCTAATAAAATAGCCTCCTTTGGAGGTCCACTCTGTGTGATTACTCCTAATTCAGATACTGTACACAGCTGAGGGCACTGATGTGTTAGATATTCATCAAAAATGTTGTACAAAACTGCTGCCAGAGTATCACACAGAAATGCCTAGTCTCAGGTTTAATCTGTTCCATTTAATGCACGCATAGCTACCAAGACTTTTTCCAAATTACTTGTAATTAAGGCGTTTGTCATTACAGAATGAGGGTGTCTTAGGCCAGCACCGAGTCCATATTTAGCAGAATGGGTGATGGCCAGGAGCTCTCTCTCAAGCACCTCTGCTGATTGAAGGGAAAACCTTTCCCCAGCCCAGTAAAAAGAGCTCAAGTACTTAAACCCAGGGATCACTCCAGGTTCGGCACAGTTACAACAGAAACCCTCCATCTACTGGTTCGTTATATGCAGTCACAGTTATTCCCATAAAAGAGGACTTCATTGCATCACTCTGAGCAGATTTTAGCTGTAGTATTATGCATGCACAGCACTTTTTCCTGGATATTTGCAAAGCTTTTAAAAATATGAAATAGTTACTGCTTGTGCTTTCTCAAATGTGTCATTTTTAATTTCTCAAAACTGCTACAGTAGCATACAAACAGAGTAGAAATGAGAAGGGCTTTTTTTCTTCAAGAATAGGGTTTAAGCATCCCCAGACATATTCAGTTGCGGGGGGAGAACAGTAACAATAGCTTGTTCCCTACATATTTTCATCTGTTTTCAATGCAGTTTCTGTTTACATATTCCATTAATGGCTAATTATTCATTCTCTCTCTGGCACTTTGAGACGCATTGTATATTTTATTATTATTTGTATTGTAGCGTGACTGTTTAGTCATTCCGCAGACACACAGCAAGAGCCAGATTTGCAGCCTTAGCAAGCCCTGGGCAGCAGCGGCTTTGGACTGAGAGCTGCTCCAAAGCGAATGTTCACGTGCAAACTTTTACTTTTGGTAAAGGCAACTGCATGGGAGGGAGCTTTCCCCCAGCGGAAAGAGGATTAAGGTCCCTTAAATTTAATGGGCTAATAACAGGCATGCATACAGTTACTGTGGAGCAGCCGAGGCACCTGCAGTCAGTCGTACCTTGCCTTGCTCGTGCGGCTGCCCGCAGAGGTTATGCCCCAGGGCCCAGAACTTGCCCAAAACCCCGGCTGGGGCAGGAGCCCGGGGGGACACCCCTGCCCCGTGGCTGCTGGCTGGCGGGGCAGAAGGAGAGTGGGAAACCCACACCCAGCCTTCCTGCGGCGCGTTGCCAGCGGGGGCACACCACCCACTTCACCCGCCTCCATTCCTGATTTTTTATTTATTTTGATGGCATCACACTTCAGCAAGGCAGGAGATGGTATCAGCCAAAAGACTACCACGTTATTGCCCGTTATCTCCATGTTATTCGCTGACTGTCCCTTCCAGTAATTTATTCACTAGTAATGACACACAGCGCAGTTGTCTAAATGGCAAATGAGACAGAACCCCTGCGTACGGGACCTGATTCCTCTGCGTATGGGAGACAGGTCTCTACCTGTCTGCAGTCTCCATTTTGGGTAACAAAGACCTACAAACACAAACGCTGAGCAGCACACGCGGGCAGAGGGAAGAAGAAGCCTCTGGGTGCTTTTAAGAAAGATAACTCCTTACATGCATGTAACAGCAACAATTCCCAGCACTTCTGGCTAAGTGACCTAGCAATACAGCTAAGAACAGAGATAATATGCGATGTTCAAACACAAGGATGGCATTTCCCATAACTGCACAGAAATATGGGACACTTTCCCTCATTTTACTGTATGTAATTGATATGAGGCCAGGAGCTGCTGGCAGATTAAATTTTACAACCCATGACACACCAAGGCCTTGACTCAAAAATTACTTGCACTCGACTCTAATTATTCACGTTCTACCAGTTCAGATGTTAGGGATATATGCCATTTATTCCGAAGGAAAATGATTTGCAAGCCCACAGCAGAAAGCAACAGAAAAGCAGAGGCTTAAGCGCCGCGGAGCTGCACAGCCAGCAATGCAGGAAGGTGCGAGGGAGCGAGAAAAGGGCAAACGAGCAAGTACTTGATGTGGGGAAAATAACCAGGGCAATACAGCCTGCTAAAGCACGTACCAATGGGTCTGCATCACGTGTTGTCACCTCTGCTCTTGGAGGGGAAGCACGGGAAAAGTTTTAGCACACAAAAGCAATTATTGATGGGCAGAGAATAAAATATATTAATAATGAAGAGGCTTCTTGGTGCTTGCAGAGTCTTGCTCAGGAGTGAACAGAGAGGTTTGAGCAAAGATCAATCATGCCAGAACACCCATATGCTCAAAGATTTCCCAAACAAGCACTCACTGAAATTTTGAACAAATGCACGTGAAAGCTGACTCAGTAGAACACAGCTTTCTATACAAAATTGTTCAGAAAGCAAGCAAGCTCCTATACGAACGGTTTTGCCATGTTTTCCCTGAGCACGGGGAAGGTTGCCTCCCCAAGAGTCCTGTCAGACTCATGTTTTAAACCATGCTACAGGCCGTATCGGAAATAATTCACAGCATGGCTCAGCTGGCTGGGTTCCTTGTTGTGTAAAAACACAGGATGGATGAGGCTGGCTTTTTTCTAAATGAAATTTAAAAAAAAGAAACTATAATTATGCTAGGAGAACATTCATTTGCTTGTTAAGTGAAATTTGAAGGGGAAACTTTAATGATGTTAGGAAGAAAATCAGATTCTCTTGTTAAACTAAATTCCAAGAGAACTCTGTGCATACGCTGGACAGCACATTAAGCATCAAAGACTCATCAGTGATTCATAGAAGACTTTTTTCTCAGCGACGTGAATTATTTTCATGGGAAAAGATATGAAGATATCTTAGATGAAGACGAGGAGTGAATATTTCTTTATTTCTGTCCTTGGGAAACAGACAGCGTATAAATAAACCTTAAGCTTAAAGGCCATTTGAAAAAACCCACAACTTCATATTTATTTTTCATCACGTTAACACAGAAAAGTAGGTTCTAATCCCTCAAATCAACTTGGAATTGCAAACAGGTTGATCTGTTTTCAACTACGCTAAGGGAAAATGAATATATAGTGCAAGTCTGTTTAGATGTTTTCTCACTAAGGGCTTTGCCCATTTGCCTGCAGGACCCAGCACGTGCCTCCTCGGTTGGGTGGAACCTGCTGCCAGCGCCCGGACGCGGGTCTGGCTGCCCTCGGGCGCTGCTAATCCCTTCTTGACTTACAGGTACTAATCACCTATTCATATGAGTTCAGCTAAAATCAGCACCGGTGGAATAATAATATTATTGTTACTAATAATCCTCTTTCTGAGGAAGGATCTTGAAATGTTAATTAGGCATGACATTAATAAATTAAGCCTGACTTCACACCAGCATTAAAGTATTTACTTAACATCATATCACAAATAGGGACACTGAGGCAAGGAGAGCTAATCTACTTTCATTTACACACTCCCAATTCCAGAATAATTCCTTTGCAGTTACTAATACGCTTTGGAAGACTACACAGCAAGCATACCTCAGATTTTGAAACCGTTAACCTGATTTTGAAGGTAAGTGAAGACAAGCAAAATGCATTTTCATGGGATTTGGCACATAAGGAAGGCACAGAGCAGCATGCGGATGCCGGGATTCAAGTCTTGCCTTTTCCTTTCACCCACCAGCTATTCCCAGGCGATTCGCCCTGCCTCCCAGTACCTTGTTTTCGCCTCCCACCCTTGTCTCTCAGTTGCAGAAGCTCATGAGGTGCTCTGCTCTTCCTCAGCAAAGCAGAGCTTCAATCTCAGAGGTGGATACTAACAATTACTGTAATACAAATAATAACTCTAGGATGCTAATGAAGGATACAATTAAAGGCAGTCAAGCATTTATTCCTGGAAACATACTCATAAATCCCATCATCCAGCTCAGATGAGGACCGTCCAGGCCGTACTCCGAGTCCGGCTCCGCAGCAGCAGATGCTCAGGAACGGCGGGGAGGGCTCCTCCTGCCCGGCTGCAGCCAAGCTCTGCAAACTAATACCAAATATCCACATTTAATTCATTAACTGACATTTAGAGGACAGTATAGTAGAAACATGACAAGCGAGCGTCAAATACAAAGGTATTTAGCGTTATCGTATATCAGAGGTGCCTTGTACCATTAATTGTGGATACTGCGGTTGTGCTGCTATCAATCAATCACCAAATGTCCCCCTCTCCCTTCCTCTGTTATCCATCACCAGAGGTTTCCAACTATATATCCATCACCTCGCATTCCTCAGGAATGCCCATCATGCTGCTATCTGAGGACTGAACCATATGGGAGGAGGCGCAGGATGAACTCCTGAGTGGGCAGATAAACCCTCTAGTATCTCTCCTCCCCTCCTCCTTTTTTGAGGAAGTGCAGGGTAATCTTCAGAGGGCGATTTCTCTCTAACAGTCTTATTCTTCCCTTCCCCAGCCACCATCCCTCCTCCCACCCATGAGTTATTAGATGACATAACATTCACTTTGGCAAAATATATTATTCAAACTGAGTGGCTTAAAATTGAAATGCTTACATGGTCACGAACCCAGGCTGCAGTTAAAAATAAATCCCTTTATCTGTGCTGCATTCTCAGGCCTGCATTTTCCATGAAAAGTCCTTTAAAATACTCTGGACTCTGAGCCTGAACAAGATCAAATGTGACTTTTTAAAAATAGGATGCCAGGTCCTCTCCGCTTTCCTCCTTGGGTCGACAATGGGAGATAAATTTGCTCCGCAGGAACCTTTTGTGGGCCGTGCTGCTGAGGCAATTTGCAGTTTGCTGTGGAAAAGGCATCTTACGCTACATTTATCACCCCCTGCCGCTGGCTACAATTCAACCCACTTGGAGCCACTGAGCAGAGGTGCCGAGCAGAGCTCCTGCATTATTATTCTACATAATAATGGGTGTTCAGGGAAGCAGGAGACAAATATAGAGTACATTCCAGAAAGGCTCAGCTGGGGAACAGAGGTAAAAGGGCCAGGGGGTGGGCTGCAGGGAGGGAAGGCAGAAGGGAAGAAGGTTAGCAAAAAAAACCAAATAAACTTGTTCATCAAACGAGGCCTTTCTCTTGCAGTATTATAGAAATGCTTCTGCCTCACCTTGCGACGCTGGATGTCATTGTCTTACAGCAGGTGCCGGAGCTGCCCACGTGGACACGAGCATCCTCAGTCGCGGCGGCGTGGTCTGCTGGCAGAGGTATTCCCTGTGTTCTTCCCAGGGGACCCGGGATGCCCTCTTGGCCAATTCCGACCTCATGCAGCGGAGGAGAGGTGATAGAGCTCAGCCAGATGCCACGGTGACGGGCTTAAAATAAGGACTTGAACAGGAGATAACAGAATGACTCGTCACATCGGAGGTCAAGGCACTGAGAAGTTAATTAAGTGGCCTATAGGCATACTGTAAGTCACTAAGGAATCCAAAGTTTCTGTATTTTAACCCTTGAAATTCAGCCTTCTTCTACCATATACATATGGATCTATTTCCTCTACCATAAAACTAAAAGCCATCTAACATATCCTATAAAGACAGCACAAAAAGCTACATAACATGTTGTAAGCAGATACAGATGATCAGAGGACAGTTCTGTACTTTTATAGTTATTTTTTAAGGTTCAAAATCAAAAGAGGGATAACTTTTGACTAAATAGAGCTTACAGGCAGATATGCCTTTATCTTGCCATCCTATACACTCGCAACCCAGAGCTTTGTTGAAAATCTTTGGTGAGTATTTTGGGTAGCAAATGTCTGGTGAGGAGACGTTCTGAGCATGTCAATTGTACAAATTTTTCTCATATGCCTAAAAAAATGACATTCCTCTCATGTTTCAGAATTTCACATCTGTGAGGATTTTATTTTTTGAATACAAGAATGAAATACAACCTTCTGTCTGAAGATGTAGGGTTTGATCCTTCGATTGCTTCATCTTTAGTCCTTGTCAGTGTCCCTGTCTGACACTTGTCATTACTATTCCTCTGCACAGGTACCCCCTTCTCCCACTGTTAGCTTTTACAGTTATGTCGATACTAATTTTTCTTTTCCAGAGTAAGTTGGTTAATCAGATCTTTGAAAGAAAACTTTCAGCTGGATATTTGTATGCAGCCCCTCGACAGAAATGCAGATTTAAGGAGACAGCCATATGCAGGCATGAAGGGAGCAGATGTTGTACAATCAAGGGTAATTTAAAAGAGAGGCGGAAGGTGATAGAAGGACAACATGAATCCAAAGTCAAGAATTTTTTTGTTGTTGATACAAACACAAAAATGATGTTCTACTTTGCACCTTCAAGTCCCATGCTGAAAACACTGTCTGTCTTCTGGGTCACTGCCACCAAATGCCACCTCTCTCTTTACAGATGTTGTAATTTCAGAGCTGTGCTATTGTTTCTTGCACTGAACAGAGAATTCATCCTACGCATCCTTCCTTTCATCTTCCAGCCCCTTTGGAAGATGGAGAATTCCCTGCTTTTGAGCCATGAAGTCTCCTGGCAAATACAATGCAAAGGGATCACGTCACCACATCTAGCAGTGGAAGCAAATAGGAGTCAACCACGCTGTAATCTATCATCCAGTCAATTTAACCCCCTATTTGTTTTCTCCTCCCTCTAAAAAGTATGAGCCCAATCAGTCTTGTCCTATGAAAGACAATCTTACAGACAAGCCTGTGGGGACGCTGGTGCGCTCCACGGTTCGCTGCAGGGACCAGCCTTCTGCCAACAGCACCCCTTCACGCTGCTCTCCCGCAGATGCAATGTTCGATGTGGTTAAGCCACGAACATCGCTGCAGCCATGCCGGGGCACAGGAAAAAGCAGAACTCACTGAGAACTGCTGTGCCTTACTTGCCTTGGCCAGAAAAAAGCAGAGATAGGACTAGCTCCTGTGAAATCCAGAAAGGATGAACTCAGCAGGTCATGATGAGGTGAGGGGCAGAGCTTTGTGTTGGCTCCAGATCCAAAAAGTCAAGGCAGCAGCTAGGACTGCCTCTCCACTCTACTTTTAGGGCTGTCAGCCTTTCACATCCATGGAGATCAAATTTTGTCTTCCTTCCATGAGAAGGGATCGAAAAAGGAAAATAAAAGTAATTTTTTTGTAATTCAATGCAATACTAATCAATTGTGACAGGATCTAGAGAATATTTTCACGGTGCCAATTACTTAAAGGGCAAAGATGCCATAGTACCATTAAAGTAATAGCGCAGACAGCTCTCTAGGACATTGTGGAACAATGTACTAAATGTTGTTCAACTTGTTCAATGAAATAAAGTATTGGATCATTAACCTTACCAATGTCAATGTGTTGTCACTATCAAATTCAACTAAATGAGTGTCCAAGGTAATAGTTAGGAGCATGCTTCCCACCGAGGAATGCATTAATACATTACTGGCTGCTAATAAAGAGAAACTGTAATGTAGTGTGAGGAACTTGGAGAAGAGCTATAAATGTGCATTAAAGAGAGAGGGTCAGCCTGGATGGGATGGACAGAAACCTATAGGTACTGGTGGGTGTGCAAAAACAGATTTATGCACTCACACATGCATGTTTACAATCCATGAAATGACTAAATAGAAAATTTATGAAAGCAAACTCCAAAGCTGTAAACATGCACTACAGGAGCAAATGCTTGCAAACTTCCTTTGGAACAGGATTTCATATTTGTATATAAATATCTCCGACAAGTTGCTTGTGAAATTTCTCAGTAAGAGTCACTTTTTTTTAATCTCCCTGTTGGCAGTGCTGGTGGGGGGAGCTCTGTTTTGTTGTGTTTCTCCAGAGAAGGAGAACGGCTCCGTCGTTCCTGGGTGCCCGGTTGAGGTGTACACTCTGGGAGCTGGTACATCGCAATGCAAAGAAATCAATTCAGGTATCGCTGCAGCTCAATAACCTCTTGCAGTGATCTGTGTGAAGAGGAAAAAACATTACTGAGTAAAATGAATATTGTTCTAAAGGAAAATGTTGGCACTAAGGAAAAAAATGATCAAAATACTTGGCCACTGCAACATTTCAGTATGAACTGAATTTTCAGGTAAAGGGAGCGGAAAAGGAAATTTTCCTTCCTGATCGTTCATGGGAGCAGGGATAACAGTGTGAGTAGGCAATGGTTACCAGAGCAGATGTCCTTCGATACTTGCAATCCTATTTCAATTTTATAATGAAATGGAAGACAGAAAATACATAGATTTAAGATATGCAGAGGTGGAAAAACCACCAGGATACCGGGCACCACTGCCATTATTTCTGGGCTCATTTGTATTTCATAATTAATAACTTAAATGGGGTAATTTAAAATTGTTAATTCTTTTCACAGAGTCTGCACGAGCTCAGGTGATGTCAGACACGCTGTCACCAGGAAGGTTAAATACTCTTGGTAGTTGCTAATTACCTAATCACCATTACTATCTCATATTAATTCTACCCTAAGAACAGATTTCATTATGACTAACCCGAGTTATTAAAGAATGAGCTGTAAAGAAAACCCCCGTTGTTTGCATTCATTTAAAGGAGAGAAAAAAGCCCCTAATCAGAGCATTTCTCCCTAGCATTAGGCACCCCAGCATTAGGCAATCCTGAAAAGCAGCAAGCAGACTCCCCTCCTGGTGGTGTGCAGGCACAGACGCTCTGCTCCACCATCTGCTCTGCATTCCTGCAGGCACAGGAGCGGGCCCTTTGCAGGCTTCCATGCCCGGTACATTCAAGCACAGCACGCAAACAGCTTCTTGTCACTCTGTGCACTCCAAGCATAAACATGGGGGGGCTTTAGCCTTGATCGGGTGTCGCTTCTGTCTTCTAAATGCTTATTTTATTGATCAGTTTGTGAATACCCTTGAAGATAAACCCTTGAATCCCTGGCTAGTGTGGAAGTGGGACTGAGCTGATCTTGTTTGCCACATTATCCTCTTGTTCTCCTCTGCACATGGAGAATGCCCATTGTTCAGATTGCCTCTGAAGTATCCCCTTGACAACGTCAGAGATGGCTGATAAAATCCTTGGCACTGACTTAGCTCTGTTTTTAACATGGCCAAAACAGACATTGTCCCTGACTTTGGTGGGCCCAGAGTTGCAGAAGTGATGGGTTTCGCTGAAAACCCTGTCAATCAGTTCCCTCCTGGGCTAATTCAGCATGTGCCTGCAACACGTGCACGGGAGGGAGACTACTGCTCTCCAAGACAGAGCTGCTACCATCTATACCTACAAGTACCCAAAGAAATCTTGTGATGGGAAACTTCTTCACGCTTTTCTCGTGCAAGTAAGTCTATGTCTCGTAGCACTTATCTGGGGTTGAAAGCAGTTCCAGGCAGTGAGGTCTGGTCTGCGCAGGGAGGTGAACGTCCCCTTCCTCTCAGCCCATGCTGAGGATGGCTGACGGCGGATGTGTCATGGATATGTGACTCAAGATTTTCATCTATTAGAGAGTTAGCAGGAACACTTCCAAGGCAGGTAGATTTTATGGCTCTTTTTAGTGCTGTGCCATTAATCCTTACATTTGATTCAAACTGTGTATTAGGGGATGGCAGCTACAGAGTTGCAACCTTTTGAAATGCTAATTGTCAAACCAAAGTTTAGAAAGACTCTTTCAAAGCAAAGTTGCCATTGTTTGTAGGCTGTGCTCTAAATGCAAGAGCTCAATTATCTAGAGTGTCAAACTTCCGACACCTTTGCTGATCCATAAAAACAAGGGAGATTAAAGAGTTTTCTGGAGTAGAATCTCCTTTTTATGCTCAAGGTTATTTACTGAATTATACGTTGTGGCCAATCCCAAAGCCTGCTTAGTGATCAGGTCAAGATATTTATGATTACCTATAGCATCCTAAGGGGGGATAGCATTCAGTTTGTAGAAACACTTTCATTGTTTTCATGGATTTTTCTGAGCCAAGAATCTGTTTTTAAGACCTAGAGGAGCACTGGTGGCTCTTTCAGGCTTTCGACTGTCTTTTTAGAGACAACAAAGGATTTCTTTATTGTTCCCTTGACTTTCTCTGCTATTAGCGTATGGTAGAGACCATTAGTTTCTTAGAGGGACAGACACTGAGAGTTACGTAAAAGATGAAAGATACAGCATGAAAATGCAGTTTTGGTAGTAATTTGCCTTTGCAACTCAACGTTCTTCTGGGAAGCCGTGTCTGCCGTATCTCCTAAGAGCAGAGCAAGATATCCTCATTCCAGCGTGCAATGAATTTTCCTGGTCCAGCATTAGAAACTGATGTTCCCTGCTCACTGAGACTGTGCATGAACAGGGACACAGCTCTGCCCTCCAGCCACAACTCTCCTTACCTTCCAGTACTTTTTCTGGAAAAGTAATGGCATGACAGTTTAAAAAAACCCCAAACTTATCAGAGAATGTGAAATGGAAAAGGTGAATCATAGTAGAATCATAGAATCATAGAATGGTTTGGGTTGGAAGGGACCTTAAAGATCATCTAGTTCCAACCCCCCTGCCATGGGCAGGGACACCTTCCACTAGACCAGGTTGCTCAAAGCCCCATCCAACCTGGCCTTGAACACTGCCAGGGTTGGGGCATCCACAGCTTCTCTAGGCAACCTGTTCCACTGCCTCACCACCCTCATAGTGAAGAATTTCTTCCTAATATCTAATCTAAATCTCCCCTCTTTCAGTTCAAAACCGTTACCCCTCATCCTGTCACTACACTCCCTGATAAAGAGTCCCTCCCCATCTTTCCTGTAGGCCCCTTTAGGTACTGGAAGGCTGCTATAAGGTCTCCCTGGAGCCTTCTCTTCTCCAGGCTGAACAACCCCAGCTCTCTCAGCCTGTCCTCATAGGAGAGGTGCTCCAGCCCCTGATCATCTTTGTGGCCTCCTCTGGACCTGCTCCAACAGATCCATGTCTTTCTTACGCTGGGGGTCCCAGAGCTGGATGCAGTACTGCAGGTGGGGTCTCACGAGAGCGGAGTAGAGGGGGAGAATCACCTCCCTCGACCTGCTGGCCACGCTTCTTTGATGCAGCCCAGGATACGGTTGGCTTTCTGGGATGCAAACGCACATTGCTGGGTCATGTTGAGCTTCTCGTCAAAAAATGTAAAAAAATACTGCACAGAGCCTAAGCGCTACTTAAATCCCACTTGTATCAAGTGTACGATACCAAATATTAACTGACAGCATCCTCCTCTGTTAAGTACCAACTTACGCATGAGTAACCTTGCTGCTTTTGGTGCTATCAGCTCTGAGATACTAATGAGAGATTTAGCCTAGTGCTAAGCTGGACTTCAGTGCTGTGCAGACTCTTTGCAGGGTGCTTCCAGCCTTCCTGCATATTTCTATGCTTCAGTCAAAACTACAATATTCTTACTCTACTTTTGACTCTTGCCCTAAAATTTCAGCTGAGTAGTAGCCAGCTGAATTATAAGCTTTGGCTCAACTTAATTTTACTTATTTCAAAGAAGAACATAGTATGATGTCCTAATGCAAAAGAATGTGGCAGGCTATATTCTGGATCATTTGCGAGATGAAACACTACATTTTTGTCACATTCAGGGTATCACGTTACACTCTATAGCATCTAAAAATTCAAAAGCAATTAAAGGTCATGAGCCACATCAGTGATCACATTGCTCACGCTTCAGTTGATCTGGAATTTGTATATTGTATTTTTGCTGGACGGTGCATAGGACATAATTTTTCAGAATGGGCTGTTTCATTTTTTGGTGTCCCTCTAGTGACAAGAGGGTTCCACTTATCACAGTGACCCTTCTGAACATATGGCCTTCTGCCGTTCCCCTTATAGAGATTTTATCTGGATGGCAGAGCATCTTCTCATTTCAACCTCAGAGAATCACAGGTCACTGATAAAATGGAGATTCCTTCAGCGTGACATGCTGATCCCCCCATCTGGGGACTGAGGCAGACTTTGCTGCTATCTGCAAGGGCATGGAGAAGCCAGCATAGGTGTAACCGCTGTTTGACAGTTTATATCTGTGGGAGTCAAGCAACAGACCCTGAAGAAGAACTGCAGAATAAAACTGACTTTCAGGGAAATTGCTAACGGAGGTGAACACCCCAGAAAGCGCATCTGCCATGTACCAGCGCTACCCAGGCACCATTCACCGGTTCCACTGAACATACCACATCCAATGTGTCCTGGTACTCCATCAATGTCAGCAGAAGCTTAATGGGTAACAGCAGAGTAGTTAAGTGTCAGGAATATTAATTAAGGGGTTAATATGCCTGGCTGAACTTTTGTCTCCATTGTTAAGAGGGTTGTAGATGCCAGGATCTGATAACTGATTAAATGGACGTGCTGGGATACAGTTAGAGCACTGTCTCATCAGCTGGGTTACTCCCTGTTACAACAGATTTTACCCCTTTCCCAAAGCAGTAACGTGGGACCCAGCTCTCCAGCCAAACCCAACACAAATCCAGCCCTTTCAGGTGAAACAGAAACGTTCAAATACAAACCCAACTTTGTTGGTTCTCTTGGCTCAGTAGTTCTCCAGCTGAATAAAGATTCAGCTACATCTTTATTGGCCTTTATCATCAATAGCTCTTTTCTTAATGGTGTCTTTAAGATGGTTTTATCCTACTTGAAAAAAGACTGAAGGCGTCTGTCTTTATCTCTTTTCAGAATCCCTCCTCTGAAGCTCCTAAACAAGGCCAAATGTCAACATCAGCTTTCAGCTCTAACTAACTCTGTGCTGCAGCCTGTTTCCTTTGCTGTCCCTGTTCCTGACATCCTGACATCCACGCTGGAGAGCCCTACACAGGAGCTAGCTGTTCCAGAGAGCGAGCGGTGATTCCATCCCACTGCGAGGAAAACCTGCGTTTCTACATCCCAGCAAGCCTCGCTCAAAGTCACCTCTGCTGCAGTCACGTGCCGAAGCAAGGAGGAAGGAAAGCCAAGCTTAAGGTACGCTTGGAATTTAAAGCTCCTCAGGCTTCAAAAGAAATCATAATAATTTCAGGGGAAGCCTGGGAGCTCCAAGTGTAACAAAAAGCTACTATTTCCAAGGAAAGCTTAAATTTTTCACCAAGCTGCACACCGGATTAGCAAATAGTCTCCCTTTCTCTTTTAAAATGCATAAACAGAGCTGATAGGTAACACTGAACAGCTTCAAGATTGCCAGGTAATACTATAAAACAGCTCCATACAAGTTAAGGACTTGAGCCTTTGGCATATATCATTTTATAAAAAAAATACACTAATGCTCTTCTGGAGCCAAGGCAGCAGAAGGACGTCAAATGGGGATGTACAATAGGGTTTGGAGTGCCAAGTTTAACGCCTCTAAAATGAATAACCTGCTTCAAAGATCCAATCAAGGCTCTGAATGCCCCTTTGGAACCCCACGGAGATGCTCCTTGTTCAGAGTAAGGTGGTCCAAACCGAGCGGGACTTGGCAGTGTCAGAGCACGGGAAGGCTGAGACCACTTTGTGGTTTGGAGTCGTTCCACGTTGGATACCTCTAGCAAGGAGCATTAGTTTCAAATTAAAGTGTAGCCCTTCGCCTGGATTAAACCACCCCCACCCCCTGGGCACGACCCACAGAAAGGAGCTGGAGTCCCCGGTTTTAGCACCTATTGCCTTAATGAGTTCAGGCTGGGATACAGCTGCAGTCTGTGGCTATTGCTGTGTTCCAGTACATTTAACACCTCCTAAATGTGGATAAATGGAAAACCACATATACTACTGCGTTTTGCAAGTGAAATGTTTTAATGATTTTTTTTTTTTTTTTTTAAAAACTGTGGTAGATAAACTGTGCAGTCCAAAAGAAAACTCATCAGTGCAAAACCACCCTCAACATTCACACGTTCATTTGCCCCATTTATTACATCCCCTGGCATCTAACCTGCCTAGGAGCCAGGATGAATTGCAGCTGCACCTCTTGGATGCGATTATTATTTGGGTTGCCATGATAATGTGACCTTTGGCTGGTGAAAGAATATCTAAAAAAAAACCAATTTTGGGGGGAAAATAAACCATGTGATCACAGTCTGAGAACTTTGTTCCAAACCATTGCCTCTCTACTGGTGATCCCGCATGTGAAATACAACCGGACAGCTGAGCGACTGCTTCTGTACATAGCTACGAAACTCAGCGTTACTTTTTCCATTTCTGAAGGACCCACTAGGCTATTCTACCACTGCTGCTTTAAAGGGATATTTGTTTTCATTTGTAACTTAACAAAGCTTATTGTCTGGGGATGTGCAGTAAATCTTAAGGTGCTATGAGGAAACTCAAGAGTGTGGCTTTCTTTTCCCGATGTGGGCTCCACCGGTTATGAAAACCCAAGGCAGGACTGCAGGACGCGGCTCTCGACCCCTGGTCCAGCACCAGGGCTGCGGGAGGTCACTGGCAAACTTCAATTAGCAAAACTAAGCAAGACGGCGGAGGGCTGGCTCAGAAATCCCGCGTGCGTCTCTCCACCGGCCTTGTGGAGCTATCTAATTCCTCACCACCGCCTCCACAAAGTGCACTTCAAGAGCCTTGCACTTAATATAGCGTTAGATGAATGCTATAACAAAAGCGATAATAAAACAGACCATGGAAAATGAGGGGACAAAGGAACAAAACATTTTGAAATGAAGCTAGTGGCAGAAAGGAGCCTAAGGAGCTGTTCTGATGCTTTAAGATCTAATCCATCACCTTTTTTTCTTGTTGGCCTTTTACATTTTTTAATTTTTTTTTTTTTTTTTAACAGGGCAATTTCATAAAAATAGATTTGGCGCTTTGACGTTACAGTAAGTGCCCTGGGGAAAAGCAGATAAAAGGCAATAATATAACTAATGGAAATAAACTTTACAGCATTAACTGGTCAAGAGCACAGAAGAAACCACCAACTGGTGGGTAAGAGATGTAATCTTTTTATTTCTGCTTAATTTTTTTTCTAGCATACTGCATCAGTGCATAAAACTCAGATGTAAGGACACAGGTTTCCACGGTACAGATAAGAAAGTCAAAATGACTCATTTCAGAACAGCGATACGATAGCAAAGATGTATGCTGCAACCTTACTGATTTACTTCTCATGCTAAATAAAGTGCCAGATGTTGCTCTAGTTTAGATCGGTATCTGTTACTTTTGCTAGATTATGCCTACTTACAACATGGAAGTGCAAAGACACCCAGACCTGATGAACAAAAGCAACTTGTTCAATAAGGGGAAAACCAAAAAACCTCACTTTGGATTTATTGGGTCACATTTAAAGACTGATAAGGGGCAACTTTTTTGACTTCAGTGCATTTTCACCTACTACCTCAAGAGAGGATTTTCTCTCTTTGCTTTCCAGCAGCAGCAATAACCTGTGCAGCAGAAGTAGAGCAGAGAGGTTAATCTGAGGAAGCCCAACAGGCAGAGAAAAGAGAAAGCCCGGGGGGTGCGGACATCTGAGGTCACTTCATGAGACAGGAATTTGTGTTCCTTGTCCCTTTTCCCATAACACAGCCATCCTTTTCTTGCCCGTGTTGTCAAACACACACTGGGAAATAAAATACACATTAATTTTCAATGGTCCAAACACAGTTACTGTTAATTAGCAGGTATGTAGTGCTTTGGCTATCAGTGCTGTTCTAATATTAAATGATTAATCTTTGCAGTGCTTTCCTTGTGATGAATTAGGAGGTCGTTATCCGACGGAGGGTCAGAGGCAGATGAAATGGGACACGGAGGAGTGCCATTTCCAAGACTGCCACACTTCTGACTTTCATTAGGAAACAGAAAACCGTAAGCCTGTATTGTAAGAGAGAGCTGGGGTTCGTGATGACCTTGTCAGTCTGCTGGTCATCTGTGTGTCTGTCCATCTGCCTATCCTCCTTTCTGTCCTCCCCCCAAGCGGTGGTTACAACATTCAACCGGGAAAGGAATTCAGAGAGTGGGAGGAAAGGAAAAACATCCGCTTTGTCAAAGTGATAGATTTGATATAAAACTCTATGACTTAAACATTCAACTTGCTCTGTTTCAATAGGGCTGTCAGCAGTGGACGGTTAGCTTAACTTAGGAAAATCAAGAAAATGCCTTCTTGTTGCTTCATATATCATGATGAACAATAGCCTGACAGGAGAAACAAGCCCTGATTAAGAAAGGATTGCTTTTTGGGGCACGCCAGTAATGAAGTATGAAGGAAATCGAAGACTTGCCGCTCACAGATATTAGCACAAATCCAGATGTCTTGGAATTATTTTTTCAACCACAATAGATAATTTTTGAATGATGTGCCTAACAGGGACAAATCCTGCAACCAAAGGAAGCCATCTATTAAATTAATATGTATATTTTCAAGTCCTTCAAAACAGAACATAGTTTAATCAGATCTTCAAAGCCAGAAGAGAAATGTTAAATGTCTTTCAGAAGCGATTTCTGCAGAGGTGATCCTGGCAAAGGTGATCTGACAAAAGCATGTGCTGTAGCTCAGAACCTCTGCTACAAACTGAAGAGCAGATTCTGACATTCATGTTCACTTTCATTCCCACCTACTCAAGCAAGCAGCAAAGATCAAATTCACCCCTGTGAGGATGTACAAGCATGAGGCTGATGTAGCACACACGTCCCAGAGAACTTAAAAAAGTTCAGCCCAGAGTGCGTGCCTTCCCCGTGGATGCTCAGATTCAGGCACAGTTGCCTACGCCTGTGCTCTTCTTGCAAGCTCTATCCTGAAGTTCCTAATTGGTATTTGCTTACAGTCGGGCAGGACTGCCTTTGAGTTTACGTCAGACTCCAACAACACTCTAAGTCTTTTTTATGGCATTAAATTGCTGACCCCAGGCTGGGAGGTAAGGGGAGCGACACGGATGCAGCGGTTGAGCCATGGGCAGGGCACCCGTGTCTTCACACGGTGCCACCGCACGCCGACACAGCCGAGGGAGATGCTCAGCTTGTGTCTCTGCCTGTTCGATCTGGCAGCTGCTCGCGTGGGCAGCCCCGCCGGCAGCACTCACGGCCAAGCGTGTCGTGGAGTTTTGCTGGGTCAGATCCCAAATGACGAGTGAGGTTCCCACTGCAACCCCCCCACCCAGGGACGTAAACAGGAACCAGAGACACACCTGGTTTGTTGGCATGAGGACTAACCTGTACAGGAGGGTGTTTCTCCGGCCCATTGAACCCAAATCTTAATTTTCCCTGTAAGAAATTTGTTCTTATTTGGCCTCTTGCAGAGCTGTTCCCCCTCCCAGGTAAACGATGCTGCTGTAGTGGAAACTAGCTTAATCAGCACCAAGCTCCTTACACAGGAGTGATGAAAACTGTTGGGTTTTTTTCCCCATGTATGATAGTTCGCAGCAAAGGGGCCTGGGGCTGGCTGAGGGACCATCTGACTCTGCCTCAGGCCTTGAGTTGGGCTGCCAGTGTGAAGGGCAGCCTGTCTGCTGAAGGACACCCTGGGACATGCACGCAGGGAGAAGAGACACGGCACAGGGAGCCACGGAGTCGGGGGCTCGGGGGCTTGTCCTGCGAAAGTCCATCAGTGGTGGTTCCTCCTCTCTGGGTGGGAGACAGCTCCACACGGCCAGCTCAGACCCTCACCGGCGTTACTGAACTTGGAGAGCCATGGCGTGCCTTGTGTAGCATCATCTAGACCCGAACGGAGCACGTCGTAGCCAGTCATCAAAATAATTATTCAAGGGCGCCCGAGGCTATAACAATGGATTTAAATACAGAACAGCAAGCTGGGTTAGAGTCTGTGTAACTTAGTTTGTCATTTCCTTCAGCTCTTCTCTTTAAAAATGGATTTTTGTGCTCAGGAGAGTTCCCAGGCTGCCTGCTCAGGAACCTGACGCTTGGCTACACTCAGATTAAGGTCAGCGGAGGCTCCAGCACAGCATTCTCTTCCCCAGACCCTTTGGAAATCCACACATGGGCAATCTCACCATGCTGGGATGGATGAGAAATCCCTTCCCACGTTGCTGTTACCAGACCACATCTAGCAGCATCCCCCGACCGTAGCACAGCATGCCCAGAAAGGCAGCGTGACACTGCTGGAGCCCAAAGGCAGCCAGGGAGCCCGGCTCCACTCGCTGCCAGACCCTGCTGGACTCAAGCTCAGCAGAGCTGAAGCCCAGTTCTTTGCTTCTCACCATTTCCGTGCTCTCTCCTTCCCTCCCAAAGGCTGCCTGCAGGACAGAGAGGATGAGAAAGTCCTGGAGGTACTAAAAGCTCAGAAGAGACTAATTGTTCTTCTTCCATGGTGGATAGCTACCCCCTGATCAGACTGTCCTTACATAGAGGGAGGGTAGGCTGGAGAGATCTATGCTAGAGGATTGCATAAAACTATTTGGAACTGAAAAAAAAATTAATAAGAAATCCCTTCCTGATTAACAGGATGATCATGTCATTCTGCAGATAATTCCTTGGCTTTGCAAGAGGAAGGCCTGGAATCCCTTTCCCGGAAAAACAGCAACACCACCACAAAATCCTCAGTCATGAAGCTTGTCCCTCCTCCCTCTTCCCCCTCTCCTCTGGAGTCCCCTGACTACAACTTCAGTCATCAGCTAGCAAATTAGTCCTGGATGCAATCTGCAGCAATGCTTATTTAGGCCTGCAGGCAATTCCCTCACCTTTTAAATGTTACTGGGGAGTGCTTAGAATTCTTTTTTTTTTTTTAAAAACAATTTCAGTTAATTTAATTATAGCTGGGATTTAATGTTTAAAAGCCATCAGCTTAATAAGTACCAGGGATCTGTATCATTGTTATCAGCATCTTTGAAAACTGCTGAACAATGCCTGTGCCATTTAGAGGATGCAGAGATGGAGTTGAGAGATAGCTCCATGCAGCTCTCTTCCCTTCCAGCCCCAGAGGCACTCCCAGACTCTCCAGTCCATGTTCTTCCACCTCTCAGGCTGGTTCCTACATCCCTGGAGGTGGCTCTGCCCTGTGGCACACACACATTTGCACCCACCTGCTCCTATGTGCCTGTTCAATGCTCAGACTAACATCAGGTCTCTAAAGGTCAGCCAAACCCAGTGACATTTTAATTTATTTTGAGTCAAAGGTGTCTTGAACTACCATATTTGACTGTGGCTGAACTTAAAGTTGCGATTGGGAGCAAAGGGAGCGTGTGCCCAGTGAGTACACTGTGTGTGCCCACAGCAGCTGGCATCACACTGTGCAAAAATCCCTCCAAATCCTTTACCTGACTTCAAGACCGTCACTGGTGTGGGATATACCGTCCTTCACATTTGTGTGGGTCAGGATTACCTCTCCTACCAGCTATTATGGGGCGTTTGGTTCTCACATCTCCGCTCGCCTTGCTGAGCCATTTTTCCAAGGGAAAACTGGGTCTGATTCTCATTTGCACTGAAGGCGTGAATGCACAACTCCTTACCGGCCCAAGCAGTTTGGAAATGACCTGCCAGCCCTTTCAGGGATAAGTTTAAGCTCTGCGAGAACTAGATTGCCTCCCCCCAAAACACACACACACCACACAAGTACAGACACAAATACTCTTACTTGCTGGTTGGAGGATTTTCCTCCTGCTTTGTCAAGGTGTAAATCACTGCACGAGGTGTAAGGCAGAACTGAGCTTAGCTTTTGAGTCTAGAAAGAGCCCCGGTGCAGAAATGGCTCTGCTGAGAATAACAAATTATCATCTTATCTCCACTGATGCTGCATTTTATTGCTTCTTAATATTTTTTCTGGGCTGTCCGTGGCCTTTTATCATCTCTCCTGCTCTTGATCACAGCTTTATGGCCTGCTGTTCCCTCCCCATTTTTTTTTCCCTGTCTTACTGGTCTCTATTTCTCTCTTCCAAACAATGGCTTTTCGCAGCCACCTCATCTAGTCTAGCTGCTGATATTCCTCAAGGTTCAGTTGCTTTCTGCATTGTTATTTGCAATTTATCTGATTCCAAAACCTGACATTATTCTTTGCTGTGATATACAGTTGCCTGGCTATTGCTAAGCATGTGCAAGCATATTATTCTGCATTGACAAATTTTATTTATTTATTTAGCCGCCCTCCCAAGTTTAGAGCAGCATTCACTGAATTACGGATTTTGATGTCTGCAAATCATAACCCCATCACGCAGATAAGACAGAATTCATTACTGCAAGCCCTGCCATTACGTGGAAGGATTTAGGTCAAACTGCTTTGTCCTTGGACAGCATCCCTGGATATCAAATTCAGTGTATCTTCCTTTCATACAAGTTCTCTCTGGACCCCAAAGAACCAGTGACACCACTACCTTTACACTGCAAACCTTTAGACCCAGCAGCTTGGTTTACCAGGAGCAGAACTTTGGCCTGTAGAGAACATGAAAGCAGAGGGTTACTCTGCAGCCGGGCAGCTGCAGCGCACGCCCAGGAGGTCCCTGCCTGCCACCGCGGTGGGTGAAAGGCAGCGAGGACAAAGGAGCAGGCAGCCAGAAAGGGACTTACACTACCGGCCATGCCTTTGGGCACCTTCTTTGCACAGTTAACAATGAAGAAAAACCTCAGCAGGAAACACGGGGATTTCGAGCCAGAATTGATCTGATAACGAAATGGGATAAAATTCCTTCCTGCCCTCTGCATTGGGGAAACATCCACTTACTCCTTACAGTCTTGTCAGGTGGAGCTTTTTGCAACAGCCTCTCCAAATTACCAGCTAACAAAAGTATTTTGTCTCTGTACTTTTCACCCATATTTTTCTTTAAAATGTCTATTAAGTTAAACAACAAGCATATACACTGGAGATACTATCAGAGCTTTCATCCCCTGATTTGCAGATAGGAAGCCTGCAGCACAGAGGCGATTAGTGAACACAGGTCACAGATACAGTCACTGAGGACACCGCGGCACAGCGTTATCTGTGAACAGAAATGCTGTAGCTTCGCTTCCCTGGGCCTTCATTCCCTGCCAGCAAGATCCTGGATTCATGGAAGGATTAAAAAGAGTAAAAATGGGAACATAAGGGTTTGGAATCGTCCTACCCCACTTCAAGCACTTAACTGAGGCTTCAAGTTAGAAATCCAACGGCTAATAGCTGTGGAGCAGTCATCAGAAAGAGATCTCTGGAAGCTCTTTGGCTGCAGATGGGCTGAATTACCTTCTGGAAGTATCTCACTGTTTCTCTTAGGGCAACTCTGCTCCCAGTTCAGCTGCTTCAGGTAAGTGCGTGCCTCTGACAAAGCAGGAAAATCCCATGGCAGGATGCCTACGGGGGCACCCATCCCACAGCTGCACATCCTTCCTCATAGGAATTCACAGGAACGGTGCAGGCTCAAGGTGACGCACGCTCAGCGAGTGCCCGGTGCTGCTCCCAGGGATCCGGGATCTTGGGCCACCCGCTTCATCTAGGGCCACCCGCTTCATCTAGGCCCTCCAACCTCCTTACCACGAGAGACAGACGATGATCTTGTCCTGCCTGCCGTCCGTGCCCCAGCTGCCTCGACTGCAGCTCCCCGGGGGAGCGGCTGTCACTTGCTCTGTGCCCGCACTACGTGACGGGACACAGCCCTGTCCAGAGCTCCTGGGCCCCAGTGCCCTAATCATATAACGACTTGATGGACAGCCGGAGTGGACTCCAGGGATTTCTTTTTATGCAGAGCTCCTGGATACCAATCAGCAACAATAGGTTTTATATAGACAAAAGAGACAGAGAGGAATATCTGTAAGCGTAATCTCTCCTGATAAGGGGCAAAGCAATATCCCTCCCCCTGGCATTCTTCAGACACACAGCTAAGGCAAGTTTGGACAAAACCAGCTCCCACTGATCGACCGTATGATAGGTTTGCTGGATTATTGACAAAGTGCTCTGTAATCGTTCTGCTGTAACACGAAAGGCAACGAGACAGGCCTGAGGAATGGGGAACAGATCAGATGTTTGTCACATATTAAAGACCCAATCACCAGAGTTGCACGCCCGATTAAAAGCAATAAAGGGAAGCAGGCAGGCTCCCTGCTTGCCTGCCGCCAGCCTGCGGCTGCACGAGGGCCATGGCCATTCTCGTCACAAAGATGTGACGGTGGTTTTGCTCTGCTGCCGGCTCCAGCAGCTCACAGGGAGGAGAAATTTGGTTTCCTTAGGAGCCTTCCCTTGGTGGGCCTGGTTTGAGTGAGCACTGGCATCCTGTTAGAGGGGAATTTTGTTCCCACTATGATGGGACTACCAGTTAGACAGGCGAAAGCCATCTGCATTTCAAGATGACCAGAAGCTGCGTATCAGTGCATCACTGAGCCCTAAGTCTCTGTAGAATTATTAGTTTAGGTTAACTGTGACAATACAGCCTCCAGATCAACACGAGAGAAGGCAGAGTAAGCTTTCATTTCCCTATAAAATATTGTGTCAATATATCCACGATAACCTGCTCACATGCAGAAACTATGTAAGTCATGGAGAAGACAGCAGAACAGAGATCAGTATTATGCCTCTGAAAATAGCAAACAATTGACATCAGCTCTGCAACACCAGCAAAGAGTGAAGCGTTTGCTCACTGCTAACATCATTCTGCATGTCTGATAGTTCTTCCAAGCATACGGCATTAAGACATGTCCTGGACAAAGTCCATTAATGTGCAAGGTGTGCAATCTTAATTTTACACCGACTAACAAAAAGCCATCAAATGGTAGTAACTTCCACTTCCAGCTTGTGTTATATTTGAACTGGTGACCTTAAGGAGAAAGACATTATCGAACCCTTGGGCTACTTAGTTATATATTAATAACAGATTTGTCGCTTCATGTCCAGAGCTGTTGTGTGTAGGTGCTGTTAAACAGCCAGGGAATTCTGTCCCAGAGAACCCTGCATTGCAGTGATGAAGCAACTCCCTTCATGTAGATGTAAAATTCTTCTTTAGTTAGAATTCAAAGAACGACACAAATTAAGATTATCATCAAGTACCATCAAGCATGAGGCAAGGAAAATAAAGTGTAATGTGGCTGCTTAGTAAAGAAAGCGACAAGAGAATTTGGTAGGAGTGCTGTAGTTTCCTTGGGCTATATCACAGCTTTTACTCGTTATGACCTTCCAAAGGGAAATTTGAAGACTAAAGGCTCTATTTGCATGAGCAACTTCAAGCCGTGAGGTCATGCTCTTTCTGTACACTTTCTGTGCACTGTCCCATTCTGGATTCACTAAGATGGGTCCACGTCACGCTAGAAGAGTCGTTAGCAGGTTATAGTAAGCATGGCAGGAAATACAAGAAAAGTGACTAGGGAAAGAATATCACTAACTTATACCAGCTAAAGACCTGGCTTAAAAATTAAGTAGTATGACTAGCAATTAGAAATCCTCTCTATCTTTCTATAGTCATTATAATAAGACACGTTTTCTATTTTTTACAGAGATAAGTTGAGCTAGCTCTGTAACCGCTAGGTAAGACCATTCTGCAACCCACATACAACCCACATATGGATTTTTTGGTGAGAGATGCAAAACAACATAAGTGCAAGCAGATATATGAACTTGAGCAACTTCTTATATAATCACCTACAAGACATACTTTTTTCTTTTTTAACGCACAGAACCTGGGGAAGAATTGGAATATCTTTCTGAAAGGACAGTATGTATTTTTTATAGTGTCCTGCGTCCAAGCCTTCAGAGGCAATCCATTGAGCGACCTTCGCTGTTGGAAACAGGCAAGCTTCTGGGTGCGACTGAGAGGGTGAGGTAGCCCTGGCGACTCAGGCTGGGTGCGTATGCTCAGGCCGGGATGGGAATAGGCACGTAAGGCTGCACGAGGGAAAGGGAATCAGCCTGCGAACAGGACGGAGTGACTCAGGGACAGCCGGGAGGGCTGCAAAACATTGATGACTCCCAAGAACTGCACAACCATTTTACGTACTCGGGTTTACAGAAGCAAGTGCCTTGTCGCTAATTTGCATTTCTTATGACAGCCGTCTTGCAGAAAATGTACTTAAAGCAAAGCCAAGCCAACAGATACAGTTACTTCTCTTGGTTATGAACAATTTCACTTTACTGCTTCATGTGTATAAATTCAGAGCAGAGCAAGACCTGCACGGGAAGGGGAAGAACACTCTTTCAAGCATCTCGGAAGCAAGCTAATTGGTTTCTAACATAAATCATAAAAGACCTGTAATTATACTGCTTAGAATTAACACAGAGGGCTTCTAAAAAAGTCCATTTTTTAAGTGAATTTATATTATTATAAGACCTGTCGCTTCTGAGTAATAAAAACAGAGATGTTACGTTAAGCTTTGTGTTATCCTGTTTGCTCAGATGGTGCTTATGCCAGCTGTATCCAGCGGAAAAGCAGTTTTCAATTTATTTTTATTGCTCCTCTCTAAAAGCATTCCATTACAGGAATATTACACTGTATGAAGTTTCAAACCACCATCGGCAGTTTATTTGCTTGTTTTGCTGGAATGGAATAAACAGTTATTCGCAGTAACTGTTATTAGAACTTCATGCGTGCAACATTGCATTTAAGGGTCAATGCCTGTTTGCTCAGTGCACCCCACTTCTTCTCCCCCAAGGGGTTTAGTCTCTGCTTCAAGAAACAAAGTGGGCTGAAACTTTACTTTTGGTTTTACCAGGTTGTACACTGGGGTGCTTTTGGCAAGCTGTTTTACGAAATGAGATTCCTCGGTCAGCTAGGGAAATTGAGAGAAGGTCTAGCACAGAGCTCTATTAGTTGACCCGCAAAATATTCTGGCCAAAATGAATTTTTGTTGTGCTTTTTAAAAAACTATTTTCATAAGAGTATTGAAAAAAGTTTCGCTTTAAATGACGCTCCGATTTTGTCGAAATCAGGTCAGAACTGGTGTGGGCTCCTTGGGCAAGAAGCATCCTGTCATCTCTTGGACTAGATTCATCTCGCCTACCATTAGCGGCCGAAGCAGTCGGCATGGAGCAGCGCTCCACGACTGCAGTCCCCACGACCGCAGACCCCCGCCGGCTCGCTCCCTGGGCCGTCACGGGCAGGAGGGACGCCAGCACCTCCGCTTCCACTGCCACCAGCCCTCAGGAGATTTTAAAATAGACTAGCCCTGAGTGAAGCCTCACCGATTTCAGCGGTTAGAGCTTTAATTCTTCAGCTTGTGAAGTGCTGAACAAAGTAGACGGATAATTAGGTAATTGTCTTTGTGTTGCTATTCCACAAAGCAGCACCTTTCTGACCTAACTGTGTCTCACGGTCTTACTTCCAAGGTAAGGGAGGTGTGGTGCAGCTTGCAAATAAAACCACGTTACTTTAACTGATTATTTTATAACATCTGAGCCTCAAATAAACCTGCAAACTGGGATAGAAAGTATTACACAACTGTATTTTTAACCCAATTTACAAGATGTCATTGGAATACCTAACCTGGTCGAGTACAATATATCCAACTATTAAACTCGGAGCCAAAGAAAATACATAAAAGAATGCTTTTTTAATGCCTATACTGGGATTATTTTTCCAAGTTATTACGTGAAGCACAGAATCAGAGCTAGCATACTGTCCTGACCAAATTGGAAAGTTATACTAAGAGTAATTGCTACCCAATAAAAAAAAAATAGAAAAATATACAGCCAGGTCCTCCTTTCAAGTCTTTAAATTCCTCCATGAACTAATCTTTTCCCTATGGTGTTGGACTCAACAATTTGATATTTTATTGCTTTTAGGGTCAGAAATTCACTCACTATATTATCAACTCAAGGGAAAAAATTGGAAGAAAAGATTTGTGTCTTCTTTGGACAGTAAAGCCAACAAATCTCTTCCACTGCTTGGTTAGAAAATACAATTAAGTGGGCTGTAGTGGACTCTCTTGAAAGAAAATTGTCTGGATTGAGATGTGAATAGCCTAAAAGCTGAACAAGTAAAAATCAATCCTTCCCAGTCCTTTGGGATATGACTGTTTGGGAAAAAGTTTGCTCTGATTTTCCTGCACTCTGTGTGTGTGTATATATGTGTGTGTGTGTGTGTGTGTGTGCAATTCTTGAAGTAATCAATATAAGTCCCTGAAATGAAAAATTGAAGCTATCAAAGCCTGGAACATCTCATAGATGAGGAGGGTTTGCACAGTTTTTCTAGGCTGGCTGTCAGATCTAATCCTCAGAGTCCTTAGCCTGACAAATAGTGGCTGCGATACAGATTACTTAAGGTGGGCTTAGCTCGCCTCTCTGCCCTGAGCCACCCTGCCCCACGAGCCACGTGCCCTCCTAGGCTGGGAGACCTTCACGGCAAAGCCGACGGACGGGTGCCTCTGCCCCACTGCTGCTTGCAGGAGCGCTCCCGGAGCGGAGCTCTGCGGGATGCAGGGGGGCTGTGGGGGCTCCTCGCTGGGAGCCACAGCCACCCCCGAGGGCGGTGGGAGCCTGGGAGCACCCCCAGTTTTGGCTGCTGGCAGGTTAGATACCAGGAAGCCAGAGTCATCGAAATTATCTAAAGACGGTAGGGTTGGCAAGCCTCTTTATAGATGAAGGGTATAAAGTTAGGGAAAAAAATGATCTAATGGATTCTGGACAGCACGTACCAGCACGCAGTGAGGATGAGGCTCCATGGGTGAAATCCCAACCCCAACAGGCATCCTGATGTCAGTGATGCCAAGACCGCACTCTTACATTTAATATCTCTGTTCTACTTCCGAGCACCTAGCACAATCAGCATCAGGATCTAGCCTCTAGACATTGCTATAATGCAAATAATAAATAAGGATAATGATGATGAATATCAAGAATCCTGTCCTCAGGCTCTCACCTTCAGAAGTGGCAGACCCAGTAATCTCTCTATTATGAGCTTGGACCTTTCATATTCAGACTGCACTTAAGGCTGTGCTGCTTCAGCCATATCACATTTTATGAATCATCAGTTAAATATATGTAAAAATCAATTACATTATATCAGTGTGCCCTGCATCTTAACTGATGCCATCTTTCATCTTCCTAATGATCCAGAAGATCTGGAAATAATTAAAAATCGCTCTTGAGGGTCCAACCTTGTCTTTCTTTTTTCTTTTATGAAAGAGGAATCTCATCCTCCACTAAGATATGACATTCTGAACCAGGGCAGCAGTGGTTTAATGATGGGATTATTGCCAGGGGAAACAGAGTCAGCACCTCAGCAGGACAGTCTGCCTTGATTCATTTACTCACTTCATTGAATTTTGAGGACCAGGGGCTTCACTGGGAGCAGGCAGGGCATTTCAGAAAATGCGGACCAACGTGCATTAATGGGAATTGTTGGACTGGTTTGAAGGAAGTTATATCACGTAGAAAGCGTCACGTAGAACAATGTGGGGGACAATCACATTTCAGAGGATTGCTTGTTCCCAGGTTGTTCTCTGGTCTCACAGCAATAAGACAAAAATCATAACAGCTCATCTGGGTCTTGCCCTGGTCTTCCAAGAAGCAATGCAGCAGCTCACCCAGGCATAGCTACGTAGTGAGGACTAGCACATGAAGTACTCAGGACACCTGTATAGACAGAGCTGGTGTAGAAACATGAGAACCCTCTTGGAGACTGCAAGCCATATTTAAAACCAGTATAGTATAAAGAACGAACTGTGTAACGGAGACAAGGGTGGACCAGTCTCTTATGTGTACAGACGGATGTCCCTCCATTTACTTCCTGCTTGGCTGAAGCTTAAATCAGATTTTTTTCACATTATTTCATTTCACTATCAATAATACCACCTTTCTAATAAAAGCAGTGACTGAAGACAGTGATTTTACACTGCTGTGTGACCTGAGAGCTCCTCTCATGAGTAGATAGGTCCGTGCAGAAAAGAACACGTTCCCCCAAGGATCTGTCTAGAGCCTCATTTGAGCATCTTCCTAAGTACCAGTGGACTTAAGTCACCCAGATCCCAGCAACACGTCTTTCCCACCCAGGTACAGAGAGACCAACCCAGCATCACCTTCCCATAATTCCGGAGGAAACTCCAGCTCCTGTTGATATCAAATGAGGCCAAGGAAGCTCAGCACTTCATGTTAGTGCTGCAGAAGATTCAACCCTTGTTTTGCATAATACAGACTAAATCTGACAGGAAATTGGCCCCTGAGTCTACACAAGAACAGCAACACATTGAAGTTAACTAGCACACCGGCAACAGGGTCTGCAAATCTAGTGCCAAATTTCCTTTTATGCCTGATACACTTCCCTCTTCTCCCGTGGTTTCAGTGAGATTGCACTGATCCAAGAGCAAAATGCATGTTATATTCAGACCTGTGCAAGCATTTCTTGAGTTTCTGGGGTACATCATGGTGCTGTTACCAACTAGACAGAACCGAAGACCAAGAGACTGAACAGAATGGCTTCCCCAAGCCTATTTTCTTATTGCTTGGATAACAAATATAGTCATGAAGAAGAAAGGACATATACAAATGGCTGGTATCAAAGAGCTGCTCTTTAATGCCAGCCAATAATGTCATGGTCCTCAGTCTTCCTAAATTTAAATGATTAGCAATGACCAAGCTCTGCTCTCTCTTGATGCATCACTTAACCTCGTAATCAGAAAATCTATCCCATTCTTGGTCTTAGATTGATGATGTCACATTAAACTTGTTTTTTTCCACCAGACAGAGCAATCATATTGGAGCGAGCCAGTCCTGAGCATAGCTGCCACGTGCCCATCACGAGCGTGATTAATATCATCGATTCTATTGGTAAGCGAGCGGTGCATCTCAGAGCCTACTATATTTAGGACACATTAAGATGTCACAAATGGATTTTTTGCAAAGAATAATTTCATTCATCTCTTTAATGTTATAACTTATTGCAGATTTTTTTTTTTCTTTAAATAAAAGCAATAAAAAAATTCATTGATTTGCTCTCCTGGAAAAACCTTTTTTTTAATGGCAGCTGTAGCTCTGGCATGGCTGCACGGAGTCCTCCTCCTTCCCACGCAGTCAGATGTCACTTGGCCCATGGACATGGCTGTGCCAGCCCAGTATGTCCTACGCTGTACTTTGTGCAGCCTCTTTGATGTTTATTCCTTTAGTTTAGTACCTGGTGGTATAGCTGTATCTGATATTTTTGACAATTTTATTTTGATTTTTTCACATTTCAGGTGGTAAATGCAGCTCCTGCTACACCAGTTTCCCTTCCTTACTACATACTAAGAGTGTATTTACCATATGCCTTTCTTTCCTTCTAGTGATTTACACCTTCCTGCCAAAGATGTAAATTGACTCAATTCTTTAACTTCCTTGTCTTTCTAAAGTGATGTTTGAATTGGGAGCTGCTGGAGTCCTCATTAAATTTGCTTTCACTTCATAGCAGGTTATTAAGGGACTGTTTGTGGAGCCTATGAAATATCCATCCCCGGAGGTCTTTAAGTGTTGGTTAGACAAAGATTTGTCAGAAATGTTTACTGGGATTTGGTCCTGCTTGGGACGAGCAGGCAGATCTCTCAGGGTTCCCCCCGGCCCTATTTCTGCAACTGGATGAATATCCCACTCCTCCACGCAGCAGGAGCCCAGCCAGCAGTTTTTACTGTATGATTGACCGTCACTTAGAAGGGACAGATTGCCAGCAGATCTAGGGCTTCTATTGTATTTCCACCAAAGGATGTGTTGCCTTTAAAAATCCTAAGGCTGTACTCTGGCCTTTTTGGAGTCAGTGGAAAACTACCACTTTTTCCAGCATTGCCAGAATTTCACCTGTGTCACGAATCCCTCTCCGCTTCTGCCCAGGCACTTGTTTGCTTTTATAAAAGATGCATTTGTTAAATTACAAGTGGTCTGAAAACTCATTTATTTTTCCTGCTGCCAGGCAGCAGAGCACCTCTATTCCCGATGCTGGTGAATGCCAACAGAGGGGCCAGGAGGGGCCCCTTCTGCCCACCCCCAGCCCGGCAGCACCCCCCTCCTGCCACGAGGCACCCACGCCAGGATGCCGGGACGGCTGCAGGAGCCTCTCCCAGCAGCAAAACCCAACAGCTGGATGGACCGAGCCACAGCAGAGCAACACCCTCCTCAGAACAGAGTACAAAGTCTTCCTGTTCAGATGAAAGGAAAATGCACCGCGTCAGGAAAATGTCCTCCTGGAAGGTCTTGCTGTTTGTTTGGCCACCAAACATTATTTCGGAAACGCAGCTTAGGTTTGCTTCAGAACATAAATGTTTAAAATTGTTGCCAGGTATAAAAGCCTGGGAACTGCTCAGAGTGACAACAGGAGAAACAGTAATTTGCACAAATTACTCCCTCCAGTGTAACTGCTTCCAGAGAGGTTTTCAGCTCGTAGCGCAACGCCTCTGACCATAACCAGGATCAATCGCTTACCCGGTAGTAACCTGGGATGTTTTGTTCACAAATGTAGAACTCCGTTTGGGGCAATTCTAACAGCAGACATTTGTTATGCAGTAGAATTAGTTTAACTGCACTAAGTTTTGCTTCCTCCTTCAGTGTAAGCCTGATTCTCTTTAATTTTGGCTTAAATCTGGAGAGCGCTTCTAGCAGATTGCTTTCGACGGAATACATTTCCAAAGACTAGCTCACGATAGAAATACACTGCTACAATGTGAACTAAGAGGTGAATATTAGAAGGGAGAAAGGTTATTGTTCTTACAATATTTGCCCATAAATCTCCGTGATTTACAGATCGATGCCACTCTGACCTATCGGGAAGGCTTTGCTGCCAAACGTGGTACAAGTTCACTGGTGCGGTTGTACCCCGAGTTTGTCAACAGCTTGACTTTTTCTACAGAGCTGTTGCAATGACATAGCATAGCGATATGTACATTTATATGTTTGTTTCTTTTATCTTTTCTTTCACCCTCTGATAAAAGAAAAGCCAAAGAAATGGCTTTTTTTTTTTTTTTTTTGAAAGCCATCTGGGTTATAAAGCCTGACTTCAAATCAGTAGTGACCTTTTTCAACAGCTAGTGATGTAAAAACACATAAAAATGTCTATTTAGATGTTGGTGGGGAAAAAGAAGTTCATTGATTTTCTTAGTTTGCTAAGCTCCCAGAGTTTTTAAGAGGCATTTGTTTCTGCAGGAGGAGACAGCACTGAGGGTATGGAAGGGCATTCTTCATTTCCAGAAAAAAAATAAAAATTCACTTTCAAAATGGATGAGATGCCTGCTTGATACAGCACATGGGTTCCTCCTAGAATTTCACTGGCTCAGTCATCTTTAGAATACAGAAGATTTGTGAAATTAAATGTTCCTTGTCCCATCTACCCAGAAAAAGGCTTCTTTTTGGTGGATGTCTGTATTTTTAACCTTTTGTTGTACGAGAGAAAGTGTCCTAGGAACAGATTTGTTGATGATTCATGTGAATATTGCTGCCAGGAAGAGCCAGTTCTTAAACATTTGCCAAGAGAATGCACAAAAGAGGATGAGAAAATTAGTATTTATTTCCAAACAACTTTTGGTCGAGTTTGGACATTATTGCTCTATTGCTACCCAGTTCTCACATTTGCCGTTCTAGAGGTAACTCTTAATATTTGTGTCACAGCAGCTCTTGGGCAGACACCCTACTGTCCCAGGTCCTGTGTACATAAGAGAAAGGGAGGCAAGAGGCAAGATCCACTAAAGTCAAGACCACAAGATGGACTGAGGCAGAGAACAGAAGAAATACCCTCCTCTTAAATGGGGAGCTGAAGCACAAAGAGGTAAGGCTGCTGCCTGTTTGCAGCTGGCTTTCGCTTCTCCGTTCCAGACACCCTGGCAAAATTTACAAGCTGATCTTCAGGTACAAACCTGCTTGAGGGGCTCTGCTGCCCCACCATCAGCACAAGGAAAGCCTAACAGAAGCTAACAATTAACAACCATATTTAGACAGACATAAATCACCCAGGGATTTGACAGTTTATGTAGAGGCATAAATTTCTCATTGCCTATTTGTTTATTTCCCCAAGTGTTCTCAGTTCAGCTGGTTTGCCAATGCCAGGATAATTTATTGAAAGCTCAGCAAATAAATCTAGATTTGAATCTGTCAAAGGCAACCTCTGAAACAGAAGAGCTCTTCAGAGCAAGCTGTGGGATGCCAAGTGTGGCTCCGGTCACATCAGCACTGGCACTGCCAGGCTGGACTGACCGTGGCCCCCACAGCTTGTAAAACGCACCCTGCTGCCTTCTAGAAGTCCTGGGGCTTTGGAGAACAAAGATAAACAAGATAAATACTAAAGACTTGTACACATTGGTTAAGGGGCCCCTTACTGGAGAAGGAAATGGATATCTCCAGCTTCTGCAAGAGGAGAGTTTGGAAGAGCCAAGCTGTACACTAAGCTAGAAATACTGCTTCAGGCTAAGGAGGAATCAGCCCAGTGTTTCTTTGTTTGAATGTGGTGTTTGATGGCTACTGAACAGCTATGCTGTCTGAAACATACACTAGCAAAGTACTGAATTTATACCTCCTTTCAACAACTGGAAAACTCAGAACAGACAGTAAGAGACTTGGTTTCAGCACAGAACTCAAGTTTCAAGGAGATGTGTCTCTAGTGCTGCAAGTTCTCATTGCTATACAGATGAAAGTAGCTACCACAGCAAAATTTTTTCTTGTTAAATGCATTAACTAAAAGCTCAGATAAGAACAGCGTCAGTTTAGCATGGATTCAGAATTTGAATCAAATCCAAACTTTGCATTCGATCCCCATCACTCTAATGCACTTCAGGTTTAGGCTAGGCAGAGTATATTAGGATGCAGGTATTTAATGGACGATGGCTGAGAAAGGGATATGTCACTGGAGTGAGCACACGCTCCATTGGAAACATCTGTCTGTGCTGCATAGGCGAGATTTGCAGGGGTGAGATGAGGGAGTCTTAAAGGAATGAAAATACAAAGCACAGAAAAAATAGGAAAAGAAATACAAGACCAAGAAAATATTTTATCATTTGTTCTGCTTTTGTACATTGTATTGTGTTTGGAAGAAATATATCTTATACAAGATATCGCAAACAAATGTCCTGCAGGGGAGCAGAGAGCGCTTTAGCAAGGTTAGCATGATGAAGGGATGCCTTTTTTAGGATGAGTGGACTGGGGCTCCTGCATGACTTTGAATCAGGAGGCAGTATCTATATTCAGCAAAAGACCTGCATTTCCAAACTGCATAACCCCAGCTCACCTCTGGTTTGAACTCCTCCATCTTCTCATCTGAACTGATGCACTGAATTGGCATTAATGCCAGACATGGGGGGAAAATCCCAGTGGAGTGACCTGAACTGCATTACAAAGGTGGGAGGATAAGAACCTCTTTGAGGAAGAAGATTAATTAAAGATGATAGCTACACCATTTCCCATCCGAGGAAATTTTACATTCCATGGGAGCATGCTGCAAAATATTCTCAAAGGTTTTATCTTTCTATGCAGAAATCCAATCTATTAGAAGCATTCTTCTTTATGAAAATATCTCTGGGCAGGACTTCTGTGTGGGTTTGGTAAGTAGTCAGACAGTTAATGCTCTGCATCAAATCTTACCAGGTGTGAACCAACACATCTTTGTGCATTTTAATACACTGCAGGGGTTTCTATGAACCTTAGGCCAGTTCTTTGTCTTTTCTTCAGTTGGGCCAGAGCTCAGGTTTGTGCCTACATGCAGAATGCAGTATTCCCTGCTTTTTACATGTTTTCAGAGCTAGTATCATTTAGCTCTATCTTTTTTGGAGCTATTAGATCTGGCTGTTGTGAAGGCCGGCTATGACAACTGCAAATATTTTATCTCAAATAAGCATAAAACAAAAATCACGCAACCCTTGCTGGAAGTGTTTCCTGATGGCAGGAATTCTTTCCCTGGTATTTGACTCATGTTAAGCCTGTGCCCACAGAGGACCTCCCTTACTGGGGCTCAGAGTTGCAAAAAGGTGATATATTGGAAATCTCAGTGCTTAACTCACCAAAAACACTTGAGGTAAACGGGACCTCTCCCAGCTTCACTCATGAAGGGTAAATTTTTCATAGCTGTAGCTTAAGAGGCCAAATTTCACTCTGATTTTCAATAAGTAGCTTCCAAAAAACTTTACCCATAGACTTGAGCACCCTCAGCTACTAATTAGGCATCAGCAGTAATGTAACCCAGTTTGCCCCTTCTTGGAAGAGTAAAACAACTAATTTCTTTTCAGGTGAACTAACAAATCCTGGTGATTTCCGTTACCCACACACATTTTCTTCAGCAAGGTAAGACAAGACAAGCAGATCTGAGAAAGAAAATCCAGCATTACTTCTAAGTTGGATTTAAAACACGCTTGCTTTCTCTAAACTTATAGAAAAAATATGGCACTGAAATTATAGCAGATCTATCAATCATGTTTTCTAGCAAACCAAAGAATAAGTGAATTTTGCCCCAGACATTTCTTGAAAACCTGCATTTCCTAGACAAGCTCAGTTTAAAAAAAATAAAAATCAATACATATTAGATTAGCTGTATTTCAATTTTGACTCAGTATTTCAGACTTGGCTAGTTTTAGGCAGATTAAACTCACAGTATCGGATCCCTCCCGAGATTAAGGGTCAAGCAGTTGACCCACTGAGAGACCACAGATTATGAATTCAAACAGCTGGAACACATCGCAGTTTCAAGGAGGAACTGCAATTGCAACGCCAGTTCATAGCACAGTCTGCTCATTTTCCGCTTCTGAAAGCCTCAATTTATTTTTCCCAGTGCAGAAGGAAGGCACGCCTTTAAGCGGTGAATACTTTGGTGAATCTGAACACCTTCCAGGCTTACAAAGACAGCCAGAAGGAGTTATCTGGAGTGATTTTAGAAACAATAGGAATTCGAAGTGTTCCACATTATAGCAAGCAAAATGAATTTTCAGGTTAGTAGGTAAAGCTTAAAATTCTCAACAAAGGCTGAGTGCTGCTGTATTGGGTTTGTGTGGCAAGGTTTTGGTAGCAGGGGGGCTACAGGGGTGGCTTCTGTGAGAAGCTGCTAGAAGCTTCCGCCATCTCCGATAGAGCCAATGCCAGCCGGCTCCAAGACGGACCTGCCGTGGCCGAGGCCGAGCCCATGGGTGATGGTGGTAGTGCCTCAGGGATAACAGATTTAAGACAAGGGAAAAACACAACTGCGTAACAGCAACTGCAGCCAGCGAGAGGAGTGAGAATACGTGAGAGGAACAGCGCTGCAGACACCAAGGTCAGTGGAGAAGCAGAAGGTCAGGCGCCGAAGCAGAGATTCCCCTGCAGCCCGTGGGAAGACCATGGTGAGGCAGGCTGTCCCCCGGCAGCCCACGGAGGTCCACGGTGGAGCAGATATCCACCTGCAGCCCATGGAGGACCCCACGCCGGAGCAGGGGGATGCCCGAAGGAGGCTGTGACCCTGTGGGAAGCCCACGCTGGAGCAGGCTCCTGGCAGGACCTGTGGGCCTGTGGAGAGAGGAGCCCAGGCTGGAGCAGGGGCAGAGTGTGAGTCCTCCTCCCCCTGAGGAGGAAGGAGCGGCAGAAACAACGTGTGAACTGACCGCAACCCCCATTCCCCGTCCCCCTGCGCTGCTGGGGGGAGGAGGTAGAGAATTCAGGAGTAAAGTTGAGCCTGGGAAGAAGGGAGGGGTGGGGGGAAGGTGCTTTAAGATTTGTTTTTTATTTCCCATTATCCTACTCTGATTTGATTGGTAATAAATTAAACTAATTTTCCCAAGTCAAGACTGTTTTGCCCATGACGGTAATTGGTGAGTGATCTCTCCCTGCCCTTATCTCGACCCACGAGCCTTTCGTTATATTTTCTCTCCCCTGTCTGGCTGAGGAGGGGAGCGATAGAGCGGCTTCTGTGGGCACCTCGCATCCAGCCAGCGTCAACCCACCACAGCTGCATTCAAGGTATTTCAAGGTACGTAGGTTTCTATCACCAGGCAAAACCAGTGGGAGCTGAAACTTGCCCTGCTGGCATCCAGGGCGTTAAAAAAGAACTTGTTTCCTCCTCTGCACTCACAAAACTGCTTGGGCTGGGGTATTTCTGATCAGGGGGCTTCACTGATCAGCATGTTCAGAACTTGGTCCATACTCCGACTCACAAGAACCGCAGACAAAATGCCGGTGTCCATGAACAGCCAGTCTTTTTCACCTTTAGAAAAGTGGAGCAAATGCAAGGCTTTATAGAAAGTGGCAGGTTCTTAATTATTGTTATAATTTATTTAGTGTTTACTGACAAGAGCTCAAACCTCCTCTGCAGAAGGTGCTGAACACACAAGCCATTTTAAAAGACAGGCACTGCCTCTAAGTGCTTCTCTGAAGATGGACACTAGTGAGCTCAGCAAATTATTTGCTAAAAGTAACTGATCAAATTGCTTTTCCTTCCAAGTTTCTTTCTTCTCTCGGACTCTCCAAGATCAAGTCTTGATTTTCTCAGATGCATCTGCTCTCTCACCCGCTTTAGCAGTATTTTTTTTAAACCAGTGGTTCAGTCATTTAGGGTTCTCCACAAATATAAACTCTTTTGATTATATTGCTAATTTATGATGTTATTCTTGCCCTATGGTTGGGTGTAAGTACTGCGAGTATGAATAATTTCTCTGACAACATTTGAAATCAGTTTTCCTTGAAAGTATCTAAATGCAACCTTGGAAATGAAATGCCAGTCTCACAAGTTTGATTACATGATGGGCTGATCAAGAACCTCTGAACTTCATCTCAGCCCAGATGACATTTCATTAATTTGAACATTTTTGAGGCCAAAATAGTCTGAAATTATTGCATGTAACCTCCTATACAACATTGGCTGTAGACCTCCATCCTCTCTCACCATTTCTTTGAAGTTACAATCTATAGCCAGAAAATTAGATGAGCATGAGAAGCAAAACTCTAGCAGATACCCTGGGGATCACAGACCGTGACTCACTTCTTGTATGACCTTCACTGAGTCACTTCTGTTCCCCGTGTCTCAATTTTCCAATCTGTAAAAAGGTCCTTTCTCTCCTCTGTAAGGTGCATTGAAATCTTTAAATGAAAACTAAAAAATACTGCTCCTCCAAACCTCGTTTGTCCTGTTACAGCCTGGTCTTTATACCCTCTGCTCCCAGCTACTAAGCAAGCTCTCATCCCATGACACTCAAAACAAAATTAGGCCAAGGTCTTGTTCTCCAGTGGACATGATGTAATTAATAAATTACTCAGTGGAAGAGAATCTGGGGAGGAAAGTGGCATTATGGCATTTCTTTCTGCCAGGCTGACCCAGGGAAGGAGCTCTGACCAGGCTCACCGGCTGTCACTGCCAGCAGGGCAATTCCCACTGCAACGTTAGTCATGCAACATGGCTTGAAATGAACAAAAAACAAACAAAAAACCCCCACAACACTCAAATACTTTACTTAAATTACTTGCCTTTAAAAAAAAAAAAAGGCAAGGAGAGAGAGGCAGAAATATTCTAATTGCATTTCACAGCACACACCATTATGCAAAAGTGTATTTAACCTGGATGCTACAGGGGTCACTCCCTTCTGTAAGTATTTGCATGGAAAGGAGTTTGGTTCACCCTAAGTCAAAGGCTAACTTGGCCTCACCATGCAAATGTATTTAAATGAAATGTATCCAAAGCTGCTAAATTATATTCACAGGAAATAAAGTCCATCAGCTGCAAGTGGGTGCTTTGTATTCTTGATTGAAAATTGTTTTTATGTGACAGAGAAGGTGCTTAAGAGAGTAAAAAAAGATCATTCAGTGAGTTAGAAAATTACTCCAACCTCTAGACCATGTCAAACTAAATATAAAACAAACAAACTATGGCAAACAAATGAATAATTTAAAGCGGCAGCTTATATATCACATCAGAAAACACAGTTGTGGAGCCTGGCTGCTTTGTACTCACTGGCTCTCTCCGTGCACACAGACGTGGGCTCCTGGGCCAGAGCCGCTCTGCTCTCACTCGGAGCCTGCTGCAGGCACAACAGCACCGCAAATCTGTTTTCTCCTGGTGGTTTTAGTGGCGAAAGGCAGCAGCCCCAGGCTGCAGGATGAGTGCAGCACTGCCAGGAGCCGTGCCTGGCTACGCGCTTGACTCTGTTACTGACTACAGACCTAACCATTTCACCTACATTTTGTCTTTGCCTCACACCTCATGGTCTATTTTTATCCTTCTTACTGCAAGAGCACAGTCAGCCTCCAGAGCCGTTACAGGGAGCCTGGTGCTTCCCAAAAACAAGGCAGCCCTGCATCTCCTGCTTGACCTCCTATAACTACCTGGAGAGCCCCAGCCAAGGGAGGCTGCTCCTGCCCAACGCCTCTCTGCTTGGAGCTTGCAGCCCTGCACTGACCTGGTAAAAGAGGAGCTGCACCCCTGGGGTGGGGGTATTTCAGGGCAGAGCCAGCTGACGGTCATCTGAGCTCAGGGGCAGCGAGGTGCTGGGGCTCCCGCTGGGAGCAACGATGTCCTGCTAGGAGGACCCCATCCTTGCCCCAGCTCTGCCCATACCCTCTGCCATAGGGGCACTCTCGCTTCCAACGGGGCGAGGCGAGCGCTAATTACATGCTAATATGGGCTCTGTCTCCTGAGCAAAAAAGCACATGGTGATGAATGAGACAACTGCCTTACTCCCAGCCTTTTGGGTCGCACGGGGTGACTGAAGGGTCCACGATCCATTAAGTGTTCAGTCACCCTGACTGCGACCGTGCTCTGCAGCGTGTAACTGTGCTCCGGTTACTCCTATCCCACCTGTCGAGGGTGCCAAAAAATATCAGGCTGCTGCTCCCTGCACTTCACAAGATCTGCTGGGGCTCGGCGAGGTGGACCGCAGGGAGACGCGGGAGCCCAGCGCAGAGGAGGAGAGGACGTGCCCCGGGCTCTGCGCTCGGGGGCAGCGACGTTTGCAGAGCCTGAATACCACCATGCTCCCCTCTGTGTTACAACCTAAATCATCTCCTCCGTGGCTATGTGGAATCCAGAGCCCTGGTCCACGTCAACCCAAAAGCTCAGATTTTTATAACTTTTACTCACCACTAAACTAGGTTAACTGAACTGCTGACCTAGCTGTGAAATGCTCCACATCTCATAAATTACCACCCCTCACAAGCCATCTCATAATATGAGAAATGCTGAGGATAAGGAATATCTAAGATAAACAGCTGGAAATAAATAATCAGTAAAAACAACATATAGAATAGATGGAGTAAAGGTATAGAGTAAACATAAAGAGAAGGTTATTTTTTGTTCCCTTACACAAAGGAACATCAAAAATAAACAGAAAGAGGACCTATCTAAGGAAAGAAAAGCATAACCCAAAGCTTGTTGAATTCAACAGAAAGATCCCTCTCTGCTTCAGCAGCTTTGAGCCAGCCACAAAGATAAAGGAAAGACACCAGAACCTGGGCTGGGATAAAAACATGCGCCAGATGCCAGATTTCTTCTGGTAGCTGCTGGGGTGACGGGTCACTGATGATGGATTGCAGAGGAGGAGCCAAGAGCGATGACAGAGGTCTTCTGGCTCAGGGCCAGGGGCTCTCAAGAATTTGGCAGAGTTTAAAGGCAAACATTCATGCAGTGACTGGGGTAACTTGTCTATGCCAGTCTGTTTATCAGGACAAAAATCCCTGAATGAAAAAAACACAATCTCTGTTACATGCTTGTGTGTAGCATTAATAATCTGTCAAAGAAGACGACAACATTCCTGATTAGAAAAATGGAAAGAAGGAAAGTCTTTGGGTAGATTTATTCAGCTCTGTTACTCCAGACTTCCCATGGTTTGCTCAACATTTACCTAACACGAAGTAAACGTTCCCTAACAGGTGGTGCCTGGGAATGAAAACGCCACCCAAAAGGGAGAGTGTAGGGGAACTGGCTGAAGATTCATGTCCTCACTGGTTAGATGCTGGGAACAATATTAATGCACATAAATATTGATCAGAGCAGACACAGAAATCAATCTGTAGATTCCTCGCTAGCTGGAACGGGGACAACGGGCTGCAGTACCCGGGAGCGAGCACGTGGGTACGCGGCAGAGCGAGCCGGGGAACACGGTCCAACAGGGCTCCGCAAAACGAACAGACCCGGGAGGAAGATGGCACTCAGCGCTGAACAAAACGTGGAAGAAAGGGTGGTAGGAATTGCCCAAACCTGAGATGTTGCTGTAAATGGTGCGTGGGGTAGAGACAAACAAAACCCCAAGAAAACAGCCAGCTAAAATTAAATGTACACCTCTAATACACTCTTCATTAGCACAACGCCATAAGACCATCAGTTTCCGTCACCAAAACATTAAGACAAACTGATCTCTGTTCTTATATTTATGTTCTGAAGAAAAAGAAAGCTGTCTAAAAAGCTTTTAACTTCTCAAATAAAACAGCTACCAATTTCTGACCAGCTAATATAAATAATTCTAGGTCTGAATTTCCCCACAGAAAAACCCTCATATTTTAAGCATTTCATTTTGAAAATAGATTGTTTACTTCAATAAAAGCTAGGGAGGAAGTAAAGAGTAAAGATTAGAATGGACATTTAAATTAAGCTATAACTATTTGGTGTCCAATCTGTCCATAATAATAAGATGAGAATCTGCAGCTTCAGGAACTGTAGCATATACAGTTGCTGAGATTATAAGTCCTCATGCTTCAGGTTATGAAATGATGGAGGTCAGGAAGCAATTTTCTTGCATATATTGCTGACAGGCTAGAGACATTGCAGGAATTTTTGCATATTTTTTGAAACATCAGTTATAAGTCACTGTCAAGAAGAAGATCCCAGACAAGGTAGATATTACTTTTTATATAAATGAATTTCAAAAGAAGAGCCTGCTTCTCCAGCTCTCACTGTGACAAAAGTCCTACCACGGAACAAAAACCTACAACCTACAAAAAAACAGATCACTGAACTAACTAGATGCTTATAGAGCAGCAGCAGCAGCTGACCTGTTTTCCATCAAGCAGAGCTCAGAAATGGGAGGTACACGAACAACTTCAGCTTTATAAGTTCAAGGCTACATACGCTCCCATCTCCTCCGGGGAATTATATCACTCAGATGGCTTCGTGATATGGAGCTTTAAAAAACAGCTAAGCCCATGGCTCTCCACGGGCTGCGGTAAAGCTAAACCGTAAAAGCAACTGAACACGGTGTAAATGAGGAGCAGGTTCCTGCAGCCCGGCATGCCCGGCAGCAAACACGGCCCCGCGGAGGCCCTGCACAGCCTCTCCGCTGGCTCCAGCCAGCCCCAGCCCCGGGAAATGGCAGCCCCACAGCCCCGCAGCCCCATACCCGTCCAGCTCCACAGCAGCCAGTGGCACTCACCCCTCCGAACAGCAGCTTTCCTTGCCGTGGCAGGAGGTTGTCCACACGCGGCTGTGACCCTTCAGCAGTTCTGCCTGTGAGCATCTGCTGGGCTTCGGTGGTACCTGTCCTGGGCAGCCCCTGGATGAAGGCTGAAGGCGACCTACGGCCAGCTGGGAAGGAAAACACTGGGGTTTATACCTGTGAGCGTGGCTGTTTCTTTTTGAACAAAATAAACTGTACCACTAGAGTGGAAAAAAGATTATACTCTTACTTTACACCAGTATTGCCTACTCTTCTTCTCATTTGGGAATAATTTATACCAGCAGCTCCAGCAATGCGCTGGGACAGCGTGCACCTGCATGCACGCAACCAAAAGTCCTGCCAGCATTTACCCAGCGGAGAAACCCCGATGCAGCCAGTGCTGAGAGCAGGCGGGACTGCGGGGAGGAGGGACAGGCACCCCGGGGTTGCACCCTTCGCAGTCTTCACAGAAACATGAAATTAAATTATACCACCAAGATGGGGGGGAGGGGATATGTTTTTGCAAGAAAAGGAATAATGGTTTATAAAAATAAATCTCTCTTCAAAGTGAAGTGAGTCATTCACAGCAGCCTCTTCAACATGACAAACAGCTCATATAGCAAAACAAAGAGCAGATCATTTAGTCTCATTACCAAGACTGAATGTACTCTCCGAGCACTGAGGCACTTATGATTTATGCTTGTAAAAATCAATTGCATTTTATTGATTACCGAGATTAAGAAAAGAAAAAAAAGTTTCATTAAACTTAGGGAACAGTTATATCTTCAGGTCTGAAGTTAAACCTAGCTGGAATACTGACAGCTTCCAGGCTGCCAGGCAAATCAGGAGAAGTGTGGGCAAGTGTTTTATATGCAGAGCTGAACATTTTATATGGCAATATCAAAGGAGTTAACTTTATTTTTGCACCCACTAAATTTATGTCAAGTAAATCACAAAGTCAAAACCAAGGTCATTTATGATAACAAGATGGCAGAAATTCACCCAGCTGCGCAGAGAGAAAAAAAAGAGATTTTGGCAGTTTTGGTTCGCATTTATAGTATTTAAGCACTTAGAAGCCTCATTCATAATTGGTGCCAGATGCTCTCAGTACACATAGGAAAAGACAGTCTTTGTCCCATTAAATTCATATTCTAAAATAAGCTAGACAGTCAAAGGCTGTGGAAGTGAGAAGGATGGTTTCCCCGTTTGATAAAGGTGATGGCATGAGATTAAATGACTCGCTGGAAATCGCACGAAGGCTGCGTAGCGGCGGCGGGACGGAGCCCCCAGTCCCTGCCCTGCGCGGGCTGTGCTGGCAGCAGCCTGCCCGCCCCGTGGCAGAGAGGCTCCTGAGACCACGGGAACCGGGGACCGTCCCCTCGGGCTGAGCGACACGCGTGGCTCCGGTGGGAAGAGCGAGCCAGGTGCCACCGCGTCTGCCGGAGCAGCTTTCTGTTGCGCCCCGCATTCCTTTTGCTCCAAGGCTGCTGCTTGCTTGTTAGTTGTTAACGTGGAAAGTTTAGTGTCGTACAAAAGACATCTCAATGATCAGCCCCTGCTATCTAAATTAAATCTCACTGCTATAAAATTCTGGGTTTCTCACACAATTTCTGCTCCTGAAAACGGCTTCTAATGTGGAGCAGAGTCCCACGAACAGCATGAACTACAAGGTCACAGCATTCAGCAAGTGAAAAAAATCAGCAAAACAGGAGATTAAGCAGTAATTTCAGGGCAAAGTTCCATTTACTTGAGATTACTCTATGCTGTATGTATGTAATACCATGTTTCAGTAATTAAAGGCAGAATGATTTATACAGCTGCAAGATGTAGAGGAGATGTTTTTACTGGGCTGTGTACAGTTGGCTACAGCAGACCAAACTAAATTGGAACCGTTTGTCCCAGGGAGATGCTTTTTTGGCTCATCCCAGTACCCTGGCCAAATTCCAGTGCAGGCAATCTCCCTGCCCATCTAACTTCCAGCCGACACATCCACGGGGCTGGGGACGGCTCACTCTCTGTCCTGACCGGAGTGTGGCATTGCTGTGTGCTGCCAAAGACTGCTGCGTCCCATTTTCAGGGGCAGCTACAGTTACAGGTGGCTGTGACGCCAGCAGCAGCAGAGAGGCTGTTCAGTGGGTTAGGGAACGGTAAACTTCATACTAAATACACACTGGGCTCTGCAAGGCAAGCGGAGGAAATCAGAACTGTCTGCCTCTGGCCTCCTCTGTAATATTTTCCCCTTTTTATCATTACACTCTTGTCTTTGGGGGCTCCTCCGTACCTACCGAATGCCTGGACCCTGGGGATGAAGGGCTGTGGGTGCAGTCCAGCAACCACCACTGTCTTTCAGGCTTGTGATATGCCGTGAGCAGTTGGGATCAGGAGTCGGGGCATCCAAGGCATAGCTGGAGAAAGAGGAGTTATCTCTGGGGATCAAATGGAAGGGGCTGATGGAACATCACAACATGAATCTCTGCTTGATTCAGTCCCTATGGATCTTCATGGCCGTGACTGTGCGTAACATCTTCTTTCACTTTTTTTTATGGAGCTGTGCGTCGTGTCAGGATGAAGAATATTGTTTGTGAAAGGCAGTGTGGCAGTAACAGCACTTCTGGGCTGGGTGAGGGATCCTTGTAGGAGCAGCCATCAAATCCCACCCCGGCGGAGGCTGCAGGATCCGTGCGTGTACGAACAGCTGCTGCCTCACACTCTGTTACGTTTCACTGATGGGTGAAGCAACTCCCTGGTGTACGCTGCGCGAGGTGCAGAGGGTACTTCATGACAAGGCATTTTACAGAAATTACTAAATATTGCATGTATACAAGGACTGTTAAAATTGAAATAAATTGCAAATAATATTTTCACGTTTGTGCATTTTGCAAGTTCAGAAACAGTCAATTCTATTTGCATAACATATTGAACGTTTTTCACATTACATTTTGCATATAAAGTGCTTCTCAGTGCAGAATTTGATAATATCGCGGACATATTAGCCATTCAAGCAGGTATAGCTAGTGCTGATACTTACGTAAGGCTCACTGAAAAACTAATAGACACACTGCCTGATGAACTGAGCGCAGGCTACTCAGCAGTGGGTAAATTATCCAACGGAAAAATGAATCATTCCTTTAGAACCAAAATGATAATACATCACTTATTTAATCAAATGTGCCATCTACTGAACCAGGTACATCAACTAATGAACCCAGTGGATCCCCCAATGAGAGAGATGAATTACCTGCTGGAAATGTTTGCTGTACTAGCCCAACGTGTTTAGCTCTTCGTCTTGATATAGAAATCACAACCTTTTCTATTATCAAAGCTACAAGTTTAGCAAGACTTTAAATGCTGATTGTGTATTTATGTGGCTAGGAGGAATACACAAAGGTATTAAGGAAGATTGCCAGGACATAAGGCAACCTCAAAATATTATAACATATTTCCCGTGAGTGCATGTTATTCCAAGGCTGTGGGGTAACCCGCATTTTCTTTTTAAGCACTTTTGATGGTGACTATAAAGTTGAGACACTGGCTGCTGAGGACATCAGCCTCATTCTGCTTTTCCCATTAGCTGTTGACCTCAGAAATACTAAATTTTGGTATATGAGGCTTACATATGAGTTTACATACTGCCTTATGAAGACACAAGCCTGCACTGAATTCCCTGCAGTTTGCACGCTTTCTTTGAAACATCACTATTTTAAATTGTACTTCTTTTCAATGTTTCTCATAACTTGATAAAATTACTGTACAGTCTGAACATCTCTTTTAACTTAAACGAAGCAATCTGATATTAAGTGTCCCACGTACAGGTTTCGGTTCAAAAAACTAGCTTCTAAATGTGCCTGGCTTGGGAGTAGGAGCTATACACACAGGTAGATAATGCATGGAGATATTTTTCCATCTCCCTTTCATTTACTTAGCTGCTCCACATCTCAGCATTCAAGTTGATTAACATCATCTGCTGAAGTTAATTAAAGTATATAGGATGTAATAAGACTAATATGTTTGAGTTCTATCAATCACAGAACCTGCTGAGTCAATATTTGAAATGAATATATCACAGAGGGGAAAATCCTCAACATGGATCTGAAATTGAGAGAGGGATTGTACAGTACAGGGTACTTTGATAAGCACATTTCGGTGATAACACGAGTGCGTCGCTGCATATGTCCTGTTCCAACACGCTGACGAACGCAGCCTGTGCTTAGACTAATTTGAAAGCCTTGTGGTGCATTTCTAGGATATTAAGGACTAGTCACAAAGCTGCAGCTAAGCCTGTAACTCTGCGAGCCAAGGAAATCTGGGGGATTTCAGCCTTTGAAATTTCTTGCCAGGTGATATTTCCCAAGAAATATCCACTTACTTCACCTCTCGCAGCAGCTGGCACCTCCCCGCATGCCAAAGCTCGCACCGAAAGCTGTCTGGTGGTTCTCAACGCAGAGAAAAGCTCAGCAAATGGTGGCCTGTGCTTCCCATAGTGGTACTCAGTTATCCTGAATTAAACCCAGGGTTTCTCCTCCTCTGCTCAGGTTCATTGCAAATTGATTGACCATGAAAACCTGTAAGAAAGAAGCGCAGCGAGACTGTAGAGAAAGGACCAGTCCTGGCACCAGGCACTGGTTTGATTTGTACTCCACACACATCTTCTGTGTTTAGCATCTTTTCAAACAGTGTGCGAAGGTGGCAGCTGAGCTGCAACCCTGCTCTGGGCCAGGCAGGCTGCACTAGAGCATCCCCAGTTTGGGCTAGGCGTCCCCCCAGTTACGGACCCTGTTTAACCCGGCAGTGACAGCACAGCCAGCCTGCACTGCCTCGGTTCTCACCCATGGGTGCTGGCACACTGGTGGGGAGGACACCTGCAAAACCTAAAGTAATTGGGAAGGAAACCAGCTCAGAAAAACTGAGCCAGCATCCCCCCAGCTTTGCCCAGGGACAAACCCCCCACCGCACGTGCCGCAGCTCTGCAAGGTGCTCTTGCCACTGACTGCAGAGCTGTCAGAGCGTGATTTAAACCAGCCGTCCAGCGCACCGCTTCCAGTCCCCCAGCCCTGTCACACTGCTGCTTCCCAGACATCACAGAAGAGAAGGTAAAAAGGGCAAAGTCACAGGGAGCCTCCACCACGTTAATGCCAATCCTCCGAAAGGAAAATACTAACTCCACACACTAAGTGGCCTGCTGTTCGTCATGGTGCATGACTCCAGGACCCCCCGACGAGCTGCGAGGAGAGGCTGGGGCAGGGAAAGGGGAAAGGGAGCCCTAAGAAAGCTGTGGCCATCTCGGCTTCTGGCTCCCCCACAGACTTCTTTGCCGACAGGGCAGATGCTTTTTGCTCTTTGAAGGCACGGTGACCCTGCTGCTGGCACAGCAGCGTGATACTCCGTGGCTGGTACAAGTAGCATTAACAGGAGGGGAGGGAGGGAGGGAGGGAGGGAGGGAGGGACAGCCTTGGGAGGGCTGGGGACCTTAGGAGAGGACTTTGCGAGTGCAGTGCCAATGTGTGGCTGCAGCATACCTGCACCCACTGTCTTGTGTACATGCTGTCTGAGTTACAGAGCTCTTTCTGCATAAAATATTTAAATATAATTTTATCAGCCATTCAAATCATTAGCTATAAAGATCCAGACTTAATGTACAGCGAGGACACCGTGCATTAATATTTATTACGCTTGATTTGTTTAAGGAAATACATTGAGCTTTTTGGCGCAGGCAATTTCTATGGAATCAAACTGTGAAAGACATTAATCACTGTCAATGATGTGTGTAGGGTACACACAGCCTATGGAAATGAAAGGATAAATAAATACACGTTGTATGATGCTTTAAAGACTGGAGAGCGCTGCTGGTTAGGAATTGGCAAGTGTCAGGTGGCTGCGGTCGGAAACCTGCTCTGCCAGACAACGCTGCAGGCAATGCCCATCGGCTTCGTCTTTTGGTGCTGCCGATGGATGCAGGCATCCAAGGCTGCCTCTCGCCCCAGCCAGACGGCGTGGCACGCAGGGACGGTTCATTAGTGACCCTGACACAGAGGCGGTTGTCACCCATCGGCAGATGCCGATGGAACCCGGGGTCTCCCCAGCAAAAGGGGCCGAATCCGGGCGGATTCCCCGAGGCCAGCGGCAGAACAGCTGTATTCATCCCGCAGAGAGCGGGGTGCATGCACGGAGGAGGATAAATGAAGTTATAATATCCATTTGCAAACAGAGATGAATTGAACATCATACAATTAGGTTTGCTTCTGCTTCGGTACTCCGAACAGAGGGCTATTTGAGTGGCTTTGTGCTGTAACAACTATAATCTGCTCAGGTGTCTGCCTGGCCTGCAAAGCAGAAAATGTCACCATAATCCAAATGACCCATCAGCGCCATGTAAATACCTTAAGGTATTTCCAAGTGACTTGCCAGGAAGAAGAGAAGGGGGGGCTTGTGTGCACTGGTTAAAGGCTTGGGGCTTAAATCGGTCCAGAGGCAATTAGCTCCTCTGTACCTACGAAGGAACTTGCGTCCATTATTTTTCTTTCACAGGAAATTATCACGAGATGCCAGGCCAGCCTGGCACGCCTGTGACAGCCACGGCTGCCGGGGGGCTGCAAAAAAGACAGAGTCTGCCGCTGTGCTGCTGGTGGGTGTGAGCCAGACTCGCAGCATCAGGTACCCCAGAGGGGCCCAAGCTGGCGTCTTTGCAAAGAAGTTTTTCTTAAGTGGACTGTCTGCAACGCAGTAATTTTAGTGCATTTGCAACTGCAAATAAAGCTCTGTCTGTGCAGATGCAGAATGACCACTGAAATATTATGTTTGTTGTTTCCATAGCAATTTTGTAAGGGGTTAAGGGGGAATTAGAGACACTTTCATTCTTCCCTCAACATTTATCTTTTTATTGTGGTTTAAATGAGAAAGTGCTATTAAGAAATAGAAAGGTTTCAAGATGTGTATGTTCACAGGAGAACTAAGGTTTATAAAGAAGAAAGTGTTAATAAAGCAATTTTAAAATTTAATCTGAGAGTTTATTTTCTCCTTTGCTGCCTTTTCTCCCCTGGGGATAGACTTCTTTCTTGCCCTGCAAAGGATTTAGTATGAAACCTTTTATTTTTCTGGAGCCAGCAAGAGACAGTCAGAAGTGAGAAGAGTTTAGCAATTCAGAGGTCAAAGAAATGATAGCTGCTGACCCCTTTTGTTCTGAGCCTGTGGCTTAGGAGAGAATATAAACAGATGAGGGACCTCCATACTCTGAACCCAGCACTGCTGTAAGGTTCAGATTAATTTGGATAAAAATAATTTTCACTCTCTGTTCAGCTTCTAACACTTCTCAAGCTCATGGAATGAAATGGAAATGAAAACCCCAAGTAAGGTGAGAAAGGCTCTTTCTGCACATGTTGGGGCTGACCCCAGAAGGAAATTCTGGAAATCTTATCAAAACCCCGGTGAAGGTGAGATTTCTGGCTTGATGGTCAGGCTCAGATGAGGTCTTGATAAACAACTGAGTGTTTGGTTCAGTATCTGAGCCTTTTGAGACCCAGCCTGCAAACTCTGAGTCCACTGCAATATCGCCATCACTAAACATTGGAAAATTTCTCCTGTTCTTAAGATTTAAAATGCTGATTTTCCCTCAGACTTGCCCAGCTGAGGTCAAGCATGCAAGTCACAATAATAAACACGCAGCGAGATAATCCCAGTGACTAAGCTAACGCAATCTGTCAGGGCAGGGGAGAGAAAGCGCTCCCATCAGAGCGGTCATTTCACGTTGCTCCTTTGACATGTGCCCCCAAGACAGGCTCTGCCTCCTCGCCTCCTCTGCACTGCAGTGATGCTCTGGCAGTTTTGGACCAGCTTTTTGGTGGCTGCAGCTCCCTGTGACACTGATTTCTGTGTTTTAAGAAAATGCAAACTGCTGTCAGACTGAAGCATGGTCCTGCCGGTAAGCAACCTTATTTTATGGCTTTAGGGCACTTGCTTCTGCTACCCTACACCCTGTCTCTAAATCATATTCTGAGAAAAATTGCTACTGGTTTTATGCCATAACTCATAAATTACTAGATCCTGTATTTTAGATATATTCCTCCATTTCTCGTCAAACTTTTACAGTGATGGATTAATTAATTAAATTAAATTAAATAAAACTTGCACTGACTTTTGTGATAGTTGTGAGTACTCTGCAACTTTGGAAGTGAGACTTGGTGTGAAAGTAAATGAAAAACTACTGTAACACTTCATGTTTTTTTTCTACTGACATGTTTACACAGATTTTGGATAATGTTGACATAAAGAAAGGAACTAAACAACACCATGGGAGCAGCCGCTTCGGCAGCCCTTAGCCCAGCTGCTCCTCGCCTGCAGCCAAGCATGGAACTGGGCGCAACATCTGGAAGCCTGCAGCAAAATGGGAACGAGTCATGAAACATGAAACAGGCTTCATCTGGAATCAACACTATCGGTATGAGGTGTCAGAGTTTTTAAGAAAACAGAGTGGACTTGGCCTTTGTAGGAAAAAACACAAGCCAGCAGATAGACACAAGGTTATGCAAAATTCAAGTAAATCATTATATATTGACCTTGACTTTAAGGTGACCAGATCCAATTCACAATCGTTAATGCAGCTGAAAGCAGTCTGGAGTGACCTTCTCAAGGACCACGTGAACTTTGAGACATGCATATTTCACACAGGGGCAAAGTAAAACACAGGAATGCCAGGATATGGAGTGCAATCATTTAGCAAAACAGCATGGTAAACTGCTGCCTAAAACTGTGTTATAGAGCAAAGTTGCTTGGGAGACCTTGGAAATATGTTTCTGAATAGCAGGTAAACCATTAGTATGTTTCAAGAGTTTAAAATGACTCTCATTAGCTCCTTAAATGGGGAAGAGTGTCTGGAGTTTCAATAATGCGCCCAGAGGAGCAGTAAGAAGTAAGATTTAAGAAAACTTGAATCAAATCTGACTTTCATTTCAACTTGCATATGATCAGGGAGGAACGAATGCTTTGTGGTTAAGGTATAAGAAGGGTGGTAAAAAAACCTAAAGTGCCCTAGAAATCCTATTTTAAAAGTGATGCTGTCTTAGGGAGGATAAAATCCATTTGGCTCCCACTGAGATCTGGACTTTGTAAGGACCTGATGCTCTTTTGAAATGTGGGACGAAGGACAAGGTTTGGGCTGCTGAACACTCAACCCACAACGACCAGGGCTGGATTAGCCTGGATGCAAAGTGATGCCAATGGTGGGTAATGGGAGCTTTGCTTGGGTGGGTCTGCAGCGTGCCTCGCAGTACTTCCCGATGCAGGTCAGGGGATGAGGAGCAGTGCAGAACAGGGATGTCTGAAAGGAATTTACTTAAAGTCTTTAAATCAAGCCAGGACAGGATTGCCTCCTCTTAAATATCTGCTTTAGTTCAAGCCATGAGATGTAAGCTTGATTCAAAAACAACCAGCTGAAACCCTACAGACAGTGGAAGGCTAATTGATCGTAATGATCCCTTAAGAGGTGGAAATCTAAGAGCGGGTAACTATCAATCTGTTTCCTAATGGAAAGGTGTGCATGCCATTAAAACACCCTTTGTGCTAGCCACTTTTCTCTCTGTCTGAGTGGTTATGCTATACTAATCACTGCAGTAAATAAAAACCTTGGGTGATAATTTCCAGAACCATGTAAAGGTGTTTAGGGAAAATGAGCACTCTGCTGCCTACACCAGACTTTATTTTCTGTCTTGTTGAAGACTGGAGTTTTTTACAGAACTAGCTTCACTTTCTAAAATCTAAAGAAAAAGCCATATCCCTCCAGCTGTTGAGTTAAACAGAGTGTTATTCAAATTATGTAGGGGAAAAAAATGTCATAACATAATGAGAATCAAATGCTGGCTTCAGGCGCCTTCATATTCGAGGACTTTAAAAAACAATAGCAACAAAACAGTTCAATCTCTTATCTGCCAGTAGAAAATGGTCATTTAAACAAACATTAACTAAGCTGGGGAACATTGATGTTGCGGTAGCAATTTGTTTCTGACAGACAAGATTGTTAAAGTCTTATTCTTTTTAATAGGTGCCATTTTTAGAGAAAGACTAGGTATATTAAAGCCCATAAGCGCTCCTCTCCCTTTGCTGCTTCCCTCTGGCCGCTTGCTTGTGGCTGCACTGGGGGCCGGGCTCTCGCCGGGCTCTGGAGCCGGGACCCCCAGTGCCGAGGAAGGGCAGGGGAACGGGGCGCCTCGTCGGCTGCTGGAGATCGAGACAGCAGGCCAAAGCATTCCATTATCTAATTTGGCCGGTGTTTATATGTAGGGAATCAATCTTCCAAACCTGTTTTCGTTTGCTTTTGCAAACTGCAATGTAGAAAAATGGTGGATTGTCTGTTTTCTGTTACGTATTTCCCAGCCCTCTCCCGTGCAGGTGCATGGCCGTGGGAGCCCATCCTGACGGACGGCACTGCAGAAGTCACCACCGAGCCGGCAACAAGGAAACACCACGCTCAGGCTCAGCCCCTCGCCGTCAGCAGGAGGGTGCCCGTGCCCCCACGTCAGCGTTCCTTAGCAGTGCTGAAGCCCCCGAGATGCGGCGGGGGAGCCCCAGGCGCACACAGAGGACTGGCACCTGAAACCTAACCACAGAGTATCTCACGTCCCACGGAGCATCCCTCTCAAAGCAGGTCCAAAGGCAGGACTCGGTGTGTAACGGCAGTGTGGAAGGAGGAGCGCACACACGTGTGCACGCACCAGAGGCACGCACGCTGCGCAACTCCTGCTTTCAGGCCGAGTACGTTTTCTGTCTCTGAAATCAAGAACAGCACGTGAAGGTGGACACCAAAAGCATGGGAAAGACAGCTGACAGTGAGACTGAAAGGAACCGAATTCTTGAGAACAAAGAACAGTCAAAATCTGTAAGCGGCCACACAAGGAAGGAAAGAAATTATTACTATCACTAATTTGATTTGCAGCAGCTACGTGAAGTCTAACCACAGGCAGGGAAGCCACTGAGTCAGCTCTGCACAGCGTAGAATCAAAAGGGAACCTCAACGCAAACATCTTACTCAAATATCACAGGGAAAGGCTTTCCACGGCACTTTGTGTGTTTAAGTGAACTGCTCGGAGGCTACCAAGGGTTGAGTCTTACTAACAAGCCCTAGTACAGAACCTCCAGCCACGACACATTCAGTTATCTCCGAAATCAAGTCCTGAATTTGAGGGAATATGCAATAGGGAAAGAACAAAAGGATCCTTTGATGTGTTCAACCACATGATGTTTAGCAAAAAATGCAAATGTTCCCTCATGCTGGAGAACACTTATCAATATTAAGGCATACACAGAGGAGAAGAAAGAAGGAAGAACAAAATACAACACTTAACAAGAGGGTAATTTAGCCTGTTGGCAAGCGCTTTAAGTCTGGTTCATGAAAAATTACTTGCACAATTGTTTTGCAGGGTTTCTGGGCTTTTATGCATAAATCATAGTATTGATTCAATGCGAGTATCATACTTACTCAGGTGTACAACTGCATGTGGGCACAGTTAAAGCAAGAAAGGATTTAAGTGTGGAAATTGGAGAGGAAAAAACCATCCCCCCGTTGCTCCTACAAGCTCAGCTACAATTGTCAAACAGCTGGAACGCGTGCAGATTGTTAATTAAAACATGGTGGTGACCACCTTCTGCAGCCGTCTCAGGAGAACATCCAGGCAGGAGATAACTGCCAAGCTGAATTTTTTTTATCCACCCATTTTTTTCCCCTTTGAGATTGCACTTTCTTTTCTGATAGGGGAAAGGAAAAAATAGATGGCAC